>NC_090883.1:32148717-32183717 GCF_036669925.1 Montipora capricornis | reverse complement strand
ATTTTCGTGGAACTGAAAGAGTTATTAATAGGGTGAACCTATGGGTAGAATTGGTCCAAACCACCTCCAAAGTCATACTATCCACATCCGCTGAGTTTTAAGGAGAAACGACGTAAACAACACCGACAAACAGACCGCATTTAGACCTACAAAGAATAGACGGATCGAAAACCGACCAATGACTGTTGACAAACTTTACGACTTTATCGTCTGTAAACAAACTCGTACCTACTTAAACCTAAATAAATAAACCAATGTTCCCTGCAAAAGAAAACTATATAGAGAAGTGTCGAGTCATAATGAGTCCTTTTCCTGACTTCTCTAAACAACTTGTCTTGGAGATTTCTTCTCATGGGATTTCCTTTGTGTGTCATCTCAGTTGGGCATCTGCATTCTGGAGCTCGTCCCCTCGGTCACTATTTTCAAAATGGTGACCCCCTGACTGCGCGACTGGAGAGGAAACAAACGGCAGGCGGAAAACTCCAGTCTGATACTCCAACACTGAATCGGGGAATGGGGTTTCAAATATTTATTGTTAAGATTTTCGAGAGCTGCAGAACATACCGAGGGGGTATCAAGGTAGGTTCGATTTTCCAGCCGTCATGTGAGCCCGCGTTCCTTGGCCACATCGACGGCTGGATCACTGCTCTTCCCTATTGTCTAAAAGCAGGCTCCCTTGCGATTGGATAAGAGACAGCACGTGATATAATGCAGAGGTCAACGAGAGAGGAAGTGAGTCTCAACTGACCTTTTCCGTGGCTTAAAGCCTTCTACATATCTTTTCAAAGTCCCCTTCTATTCTAGATTAGCGAACATTGACACAAAATGGTAAAATAGACGGTAAAAAGACTGGATTTTACTCCAAAAGTTTTCAATTTCAATTGTCGGAGGTGACGTCATGGACACCGCGCGCCGGGCAGTGATCCAGCCGTCAGTGTAGGAAGCAAGCGAGCGCGCGTCACGAAACGACAGCTGGAAATCGAGCCTAGTGTCAAGGGCGCCAACGGTAGTTGCTATCAATACTGCATATTTTAATGTAAATTCAAAACAATAAAAAATATAAAATAAAATAAAAAGCCGCCCGATGTGATTACTAGTATTACTAGCACAAACTGTTATGCATAGTGTTGCGTGGAAACACGACAAGTACAATTAAATTCAATATTTTATTTCACACTTTTACATTGAAACATAAACTGGAATATTCTTAAATTCAAATGAAAGTTCGCAATTAACTTATTAAGATAGTTACGCCATTATACTCATTCCGCTGGATTTCAGCGTATTTGAAGAAAACATCATGGGCTCGTCTAGATCAAGGTCCAATGATTTGAACCCTCGGGCCAAATTGGTTAACAGTAATGGCCCCTCCCCCCTCCCGAAAACGCACGCAAGGTCTGCTGGGGCAGCATGGTTTGAGGAACCCATTTTAGGGGTAGGGGGTGGGGACAGCAGTCTCAATTTGTGAAAACATCAATTCATTGTTTATATTTTCAAAATTAAAAAAATGAAAATAGGCACAGCAATACTACTTGTAAGGTTAGAATTTTAATATATTGAAATGAATAAATCTATCTAATCTACAATGATGGACACCTATTTTTCAACCCTACTCTATATTCCCGTGGAATCTTCGTGTGGTTAACTTCTAAACTGTTCTTAAAAACAAGGTAGTTCGGGGCTCTGGGGACGAGATTGGGTTGCGCGCATAAGGTACTCGATGATGTTATAGCATGTGGCGAATGTCGGGGTATTAGATGTAGCAACAACCGCGTCGAGCCTACCCTGGGGACCAGAAGGATGCATCCATCATACAAACGTAACAATGTCAAAAGTTTAGTATAGTGTATACATACTAACTCTATAACGGGATTCACGGGAGATCAAGAGAGACCTCTCCCCCCCCCCCTCCTCCGCGATTGTCTAGTATAGAAAGATGCGTTAGCATTATGCAGATGCATGTCATCAATCAGCATAGCTGCTTCGATTTTGCGCTTTCTGGTCTTTCTGGTCGTCGTCACTTGTTTACCTTATCGCTTCGCATGCGATTTGAGCCAAGCCACAAAAGATCCCGCTTCTAAGATCCCAGAATGTGTTGGAAAGTCCTTCCAGAGTTTGGGATTGTCCCCCAGGATGCGCGTAACGAAGTACACAACCCATCCAGGCTTCAGCTTGTGTCCATGCACGGAATCTCGCACTGGCTGGCAGTAACCCTCTGCCACTGCTCTGCCCTTGGCGTCGATCAGTTTGTTCAATTCTGCAATAAAAATTTAGAGTATATAAACATGCAACCAAGAAAATTTAGCTACACACGGAAAATGCATCACTCATGGACAAGCATTTTTAGTTATTACTTATTATTGTTATTGCTGTTGTAGTTGTTGTTTTTGTTGTTGTTGCTGTACCTATACTCAAAGTGTTTTGTTAGCTCAAAGGTGCTAATTGCGTCATAAAATGATAAAACAAAATTGCATCATATGTACAGCAATAGATCCTTTGCCAAAATGGCGCCAGCCATTTTACTAATTGCAACATTCGAGAACAGCTCGCCCAGGATTCTTGTTATTCCCCGAAAATAGATGATTCAAAGAAGTGGAAGGCTATCTAAAAGACGCGAGGATCTTAACATTAGACGATGGTTGTTGTTTAGTGAAATAAAAATGCTATCGAGCAATGTTGAAGAGTGAAAAACCTCACAAACCCAAGATTATCTTGAATCTAACTGCAGGGCACACGTGTCCTGTCCCTCAACAAATTGCTCATGCAAAGCAGGAAAGGGAAAATGCAAGCATTTGGCTGCATTATTCACTCACTTGAAAGCAAAGATAGAGGATGGCACCGCCCGCAAAGTGAAAAAATTGTGAATACGCGTAGCAATGAAGAATGCAGTGGAAAATTACCCCCTGTAAATTTAGCTTCACGAACATTTGTTATCACCTACGAATAATGATATAAAAAGAGGATTGACTGGATGTACGCGAGTTACAGGAGTGAACTCATGTGTAGTTTGGTCTAAGCTACCTCCAATGTCATACTACGCATATCCACTGAGTACCAAAGAGATTTTCCTGGAACTAGAGGAGTTAATAGGGTAAAGTCATGGGTAAAATTGGTCCAAACCATTTCCAAAGTCATACTAGCCATATCCGATGCGTTCCAAGGAGATTTTGCTGGAATTAGAGGAGTTATTAAGGTGAACCCATGGGTAGAATTGGTCGAAAGCACCCCTAAAGTCATACTACACATCCTTTCTGAGTTCCAAAGAGATTTTCATGAAAATAAAAGAGATTTCCTAGGGTGAAAACATGGGTAGAATTGTACCAAAGCGCGCCCAGAGCCATGCTAGACATGTACACTGATGGTGCAAGAGGATTGACTGAATGTACTCGAGTAACAGGGGTGCACTCATGGGTAGAATTGTTCTAAACCACCTCCAATGGCATACTACGAATATCCACTAAGGTTCAGAGAGATTTTCCTTGACGTAAATGAAATTTATTAGGGTGAAATCATGGGTAGAATTGGTCTAAAGCACCCCCAAAGTCATACTACACATCTTCTCTGAGTTCCAAAAAGACTTCTTGGGACCTACCAGAGTTTCTATGGTGAACTCATGCGTAGAATTGTACGAAAGCACGCCCAAAGCCATCCTACACATCTACGCTGACTTTTCAAGAGGATTGACTGGATGTACTCGAGTAATAGGGGTGAACTCATGGGTAGAATTGTTCTAAACCACCTCCAATGGCATGCTACGCATATCTATTAAGTTCCAAAGAGATTTTCGTGGAAGGTAAAGGAATTTAATAGGGTGAAGTCATGGTTAGAATTGATCTAAAGCACGCCCAAAGTCATACTACACATCTTCTCTGAATTCCTAAGAGATTTTCGGTTGTCTACCAGAGTTGCTATGGTGAACTCATGGGTAAAATTGTATCAACGCACGCCCAAAGCCATCCTACACATGTACGGTGACTTTGCAGATAGGATTGACAGAGTTTCTATGGTGAAATAATCGGTAGAATTGTACCAAAGCACGCCCAGAGCCATCCTACACTTCTACGGTGACTTTGCAAAGAGGATTGCCCAGATATACGCGATTTACAGGGGTGAACTCATGTGTAGTTTGGTCTAATCTACCTCCAATGTCAAACTACTCATATCCACTGAGTACCAAAGAGATTTTCCTGGAACTAAAAGAGTTAGGGTGAGCTCATAGGTAGAATTGGTCCAAACCCTCTCCAAAGTCATACTACGCATATCCGCTGAGTCCCAGCGAGATTTTGCTGGAATTAGAAGAGTTATTAGCGTAAACCCATGGGTAGAATTGGTCCAAAGCACCCCCAAAGTCGTACTACACATCTTCTTTGAGGTGATTGAGGTAGAAATTACTTTCGAAGTGATACTACCCATATCTGCTGAGTTTGAGGGAGATTTTCCTGAAATTAAAACAGTTACTAGGGTGAACTCATAGGTAGAGTTGGTCCAAACCACTTCCAAAATCATACAACACATCTTTTCTGCAACTGACTTTACAAGAGGATTGACTTGATGTACGCAAGTTACAGGGATAAACTCATGGTAGAGTTTGTATAAGCCTTTTCCAAAATCATACTACAATTCTCTGTGTATTCCTAAGAGATGTCCAGTGAGCTAAAAAATAGTTTAAAGGAATGAACTCATGGGCAGAATTGGTCGAAACCACCTCCAACGTCATGCTACTTATATCCCCTGAGTTTCAAGGGAATTTACTGGAAGTAAAACGGTTTATTAGGGTCAACTCATGACTAAAATTGGTCCAAACCACCGCCAAACTCATACTACACATATTTCTTCCGTTTGCAAGAGATTTTTTTAGGGAACTACTAGAGTTTTGATGAAGAACTCATGGGTAGAATTGTAGCAAAGGACGCTCAACCTCTAAAGACTTTCTATATCTACTGAGTTCAACTTAGGTTATCCTAAAAGTAACGGTTTTCAGAGTGAACTCATGGGTAGATCTGTTCGACACTACCTCCTAAGTAATATTGCCTATATCTGCTGAGTTCAAAGGAGATTTTCGTGGAAGTAAAACAGTTATAACTGTGAACTCATTGGTAGAACGTGTCCAAATTACCTCCAAAGTTACCACATACAAAATAAAAGAGTTTTAAGGGTGAACTCATTGGCAGAAATGGTCGAAACTACCTCCAAAGACATAATATGTATATCTGCTGAGTTCCTAGGAGACTTTCCTGGAAGTAAAAGAATTATTAGAGTGAACTCATGGGCAGAATTAGTCCAAACTACCTCCAAAGTCATAGTACACATCTTTTTAGTGTTGCAACGAGACTTCCAGGGAATTACCAGAGTTTTGAAGAAGAACTCATGGGTAGAATTTTACCAAAATACGCTCAAAGGGAACCTACAACTTTCCGCTGACTTTGCAAGAGGATTGACTGGATGTACCCGAGTTAGAGGGTTGAACTCATGGGTAGAGTTTGTATAAGCCATTTCCTATGTCATACTACGGATATCCACTGAGTTGGAAAGAGGTTATCCTGAAAGTGAGAGAGTTTTAAGGGTGACAGCATGGGCAGAATTGGTCGAAACAACCTCCAAAGTTATACTTTCTATATCTACTGAGTTCAAATTAGGTTTTACTGAAAGTAAACGAGTTCTCGAGGTGAACTTATGGGTAGAGTTGGTCCAAACCACCTCCAGAATTGTACCAAAGGACGCTCAAAGAGAACCCACACATTTGCGCTGACTTTGAAAGAGCATTGACTAGATGTACCCAAGTTACAAGGGTGAAATCATGGGTAGAGTTGGTACAAACTTATTTTGAATGTTATACTACGCATATTCACTGAGTTGTAAAGTGATTTTTCTGAAAATAAAATAGTTTTGACGGTGAACTCATGGGTTGAATTGGTCAAAACTACCTCCAAAGAAATAATATCCATATTCCCTGAGTTTCTAGAAGAGTTTTCTGGAAGTAAAAAAGTTATTAGGGTGAACTCATGGGCAGAATTAGTCCAAACTACCTCCAAAGTCATAGCACACATCTCTTTAGAGTTTCAACGAGATTTCCCTGGAAATACCTGAGTTTTGAAGAAGAACTCATGGGTAGAATTCTACCAAAGGATGTCGAAAGGGAACCTACACATTTACGCTGACTTTGCAAAGAGGATATTCTGGAAGTGAAAGAGTTTTAAGAGTGACCTTATAGGCAGAATTGGTCGGAACAACCTCTAAAGTCATACTTTCTATATCTACGGAGTTCAAATTAGGTTTTCGTAAAAGTAATAGTTTTAAGGGTGAACTCATGGGTAGATCTGTTGGAAACCACCTTCTAAGTAATACTACCCATATCTGTTGAGTTCCAAGGAGATTTTCCTGGAAGTAAAAGAGTTATAACTATGAATTCATGGGTAAAATCTGTCCAAATCACCTCCAAAGTTACCACACATGAAATGAAAGAGTTTTAGGGGTAAACTCATGGGTAGAGTTGGTACAAGCCATTTCCAATGTCGTACTACGCATATCCACTGAGTTGCAAAGAAATTTTCCTGTAAGTAAAATATTTTAAGGGTAAACTCATGGCCAGAAATGTTGAAAATTACCTCCAAAGTCAAGCCATTTATATCCTCTGAGTTTGAAGGAGATTTTGCTGAAATTATTAGAGTAAACTCATGGGTAGAGTTGGTTGAAACCACCTCTAAAATCATACTACACATCCTCTCTGTGTGTTCCTAAGAGGTTTCCAGGGAACTAGCAGAGTTTTGATGAAGAACTCATTAGTAGAATTGTACCAAAGGACGCTCAAAGGGAACCTACACATTTACGCTGACTTTGCAAGAGGATTGACTGGATGTAACTCAGTGGATATGCGTAGTACGACATTGGAAATGGCTTGTACCAAACCTACCCATGAGTTCACCCCTAAAACTCTTTCATTTCATGTGTGGTAACTTTTCAGGCGATTTGGACAGATTTTACCCTGGAAAATCTCCTTGAAACTCAGCAGATATGAGTAGTATTACTTAGGAGGTGGTTTCGAACAGATCTACCCATGAGTTCACCCTTAAAACTATTACTTTTAGGAAAACCTAATATGAACTCAGTAGATATAAAAAGTATGACTTTGGAGGTTGTTTCGACCAATTCTGCCCGTGAGTTCACTCTTACAACTCTTTCACTTTCAGGAAATCCTCTTTGCAACTCAGTGAGTATGCGTAGTATGACATTCGAAAAGGCTTATACCAACTCTGCCCATGAGTTCAGCCCTCTAAGTCAAGTAAATCCAGTCAATCCTCTTGCAAAGTCAGCGTAGATTTGTAGGTTCCGTTTGAGCGTCCTTTGACATCATTCCACCCATGAGTTCTTCATCAAAACTCTGGCAGTTGCATGGAAATCTCTTAGCAACACAAAGAGAGGATGTGTAGTATGATTTTGGAGGTAATTTATACCAACTCTACCCATAAGTTCACCCTAGAACTCTTTCATTTTCAGTAAAACCTAATTTGAACTCAGTAGATATAAATAGTTTGACTTTGGAGGTTGTTTTGACCAATTGTGCCCATGAGTTCACCCTTAAAATTCTTTCACTTTCAGGAAAACCTCTTTGCAACTCAGTGGATATGCGTGGTATGACATTGGAAATGGATTACACCAACTCTACCCATGAGTTCAACCCTCTCACTTGGGTACAAAGTCAGAGTAAATGTGCAGGTTCCCTTTGAGCGTCCTTTTGTACAATTCTACCCATTAGTTCTTCATCAAAAATCTGCTAGTTGCCTGGAAATCTTTTAGGAACACACAGAGAAGATGTGTAGTTTGATTTTGGAGGTACTTTGAAACAACTCTACCCATGAGTTCACCCTAATAACTCTTTCAATTTTAGGAAAATCTCCTTTAAACTCAGCCGATATGGGTAGTATGACTTTGGAGGTAATTTCCAGCAATTCTGCCCATGAATTTCCTCTTAAAACGTTTTTACTTTTAGGAAATTCTCTTTCCAACTCAGTGGATATGCGTAGTACAAAATTGGAAATGGCTTGTACCAACTCTACCCATGAGTTCACCTCTGTATCTCGGGTACATCAAGTCAATCCTCTTGAAAAGTCAGCGTAAATGTGTAGGTTCACTTTGGACGTCCTTTGGTTCAATTCTACCCATTTGTTCTTCTTCAAAACTCTGGTAGTTCCCTGTAAATCTCAATGAAACACCAACAAGATGTGTGCTATGACCTTTGGAGGTAGTTTGGACTAACTCTACCCGTGAGTTCACCCTAATAACCTTTTTACTTCCAGAAAACTCTACTAGAAACTTAGCAGATATAGATATTGTTTCTTTGGAGGTGTTTTCGACTAATTCTGCCCATGAGTTCACCGTTAAAACTATTTTACTTTCAGGAAATTACTTAACAACTCAGTGGATATAGGTAGAATGACATTGAAAATGGCTTACACCAACTCTAATCAATCCTCTTGCAAAGTCAGTGTAAATGTGTAGGTTGCCTTTGATCGTCCTTTGCTACAAATCTACCCACGAGTTCTTTAAACTCTGCTGGTTCCATGGAAATCTCTTAGGAATAAACAGAGAAGATGTGTAGTATTATTTTGGAGGTAGTTAGGACCAAACCTACCCATGCGTTCACCCTAAAATTTCTTTTACTTTTAAGAAAACCTAATTTAAATTCAGTACATATAAAAAGTGTGACTTTGGAGGTTCTTGCGACCAATTCTGCTCATGAGTTCACCCTTAAAACTCTTGCCCTTTTAAGAAAATCTCTTTGCAACTCAGTACATTTGCGTAGTATGACATTAAAAAGGGCTTATACCAACTCTACTTATGAGTTCAACCCTCCAACTTGGGTAGATCCAGTCAATCCTCTTGCAAAGTCAGTGTAAATTTGTAGGTTCCCTTTGAGCGTCCTTTGCTACAATTCTACCCATGAGTTCTTCATTAAAACTCTGCTAGTTCCCCCAAAATCTCTTAGGAACACACAGAGAAGATGTGCAATATGATTTTGGAGGTGATTTGGACCAACTCTACCCATGAGTTCACTCTAATAACTCTTTCAATGTCAAAAAAAATTCCTTCAAACTCAGCAGATATGGGTAGTATTATGTTTCAAACACATCTACCCATGAGTTCACCCTTAAGACTATTACTTTTAGGAAAAGCTGTTTTAAACTCAGTAGATATAGAAAGTATGACTTTAGAGGTTGTCTCGACCAATTTTGTCCATGAGTTCACTCTTAAAACTCTTTCACTTTCAGGAAATCCTCTTTGCAACTCAGTAAATATGACATTGAAAATAGCTTGTAAGAACTCTACCCATGAGTTCACCCCTGTAACTTGGGTAAATTCAGTCAATCCTGTGTGAAAAATTTAGCAAAAATCTACAACTCTCCTTTGGGCGTCCTTCGCGACAATTCTACCCATGAGTTCTTTCCCCCAAACTCGGGTAAATCCAGTCAATCCTCTTGCAAAGGCAGCTTAAATTTCTAGGTTCCCTTTGAGCGTCCTTTGATACAATTCCACCCATGAGTGCTTTATCAAAACTCTGGCAGTTCCATGGAAATCTCCTAGCACCACATGTAGTATGATTTTGGAGGTAATTTAGACCAACTCTACCCATGAGTTCACCCTATAAACTCTTTCACTTTCAGGAAAACCTAATTTGAACCCAGTAGATATAGGAAGTGTGACTTTGGAGGTTGTTTCGACCAATTGTGCCCATGAGTTCACCCTTAAAACTCTTTCACTTTCAGGAAAACCTCTTTGCAACTCAGTGAATATCCGTGGTATGACATTGGAAATGGCTTATACCAACTCTACCCATGAGTTCAACCCTCTAACTCGGGTACATCCAGCCAATCCTCTTGCAAACTCAGCGTAAATGTGTAGGTTCCCTTTGAGCATCCTTTGGACCAATTCTACCCATGAGTTCACCCGAATGACTCGTTTACTTCCAGGAAACTCTCCTTGGAGCTCAGCAAATATACATAGTATGACTTTGCAGGTTGTTTGGACCAATTCTACCCATGGGTTCACCCTAATAACTTTTTTGCTTCCAGTAAAATCTCATTGGAACTCATCAAATATGGGTAGTATGACTTGCAACGCAGTGGATATGAGTAGTGTGAAATTGGACGTGGATCCGACCAGTTCTACCCATGAGTTCACCCTTGTAACTCGGGTACATCCGGTCAATCCTCTTGCAAAGTCAGCGTAGATGAGTAGGTTGGCCTTGGGCGTGCTTTCCTGGAATTCTACAAATGAGTTCACCGTAAAAACTCTGGTAGTTACCTGAAAATCTGTTTTGAACTCAGAGAAGATCTGTAGTATGACATTGGAGTTGGTTTAGACCAATTCTACCCATGAGTTCACCCCTGTAACGACTACATCCGGTCAATCCTGTTGCAAAGTTGGCTTAGATGTGTAGGTTGGCTTTGGGCGTGCTTTGCTACAATTCTACCCATGAGTTCACAATAAAAACTCTAGAAGCTTCCTGGAAATCTCATTGGAACTCAGAGAAAATGTGTAGTATGACTTTGGGGGTGGTTTAGACCACTTCTACCCATGAGTTTACGCCAATAATTTATCTCTTTTACTTCCACGAAATCTCTTTAGAACTCAGTGGATATGCGTAGTATGACTTAAGAGGTGGAAGAGGTTTTCCTGGAAGAAAGAACATGGTCCAAATAACTCCCAAAGTCATACCACACACCTTCTCTGTCTTCCAAAAAGATTTCCGGAGAACTACCAAAGTATCTATGATGAACTTATGGGTAGAATTGTAAAAAAAAAAACGCACAAAGCAATCCTACCCATCTATGCTGACTTTGCAAGAGTATTGCCCGGATGTACCCAAGTTACAGGGGTGAACTCATGGATAGAATTGGTCTAAACCACCTCCAATGTCATACTACGCATATCCACTGAGTTCCAACGAGAGTTAACTGCAAGTAAAAGAGTTATTACGGTAAACCTATAGGTAGAATTGGTCCAAAACAACCCCAAAGTCATACTACACATGTTCACTGAGTTCCAAATAGATTTCCGGGGAACTACCAGAGTTTCTATGGTGAACTCATGAGTATAATTGTACCAAAGCACGCCCAAAGCCATCCTACACATGTACAATGACTTTGCAAAGAGGATTGACTGGATGTACTTGAGCAACAGGGGGAACTCATGGGTAGAATTGTTCTAAACCACCTCCAATTTCATACTACGGATATCAACTGAGTCCCAAAGAGATTTTCCTGCAGGTAAAAGAAATTTCTTAGGGTGAACTCATGGGTAAAATTGTACCTAAAACACGCCCAAAGCCATCCTACACATCTACGCTGACTTTGCAAGGAGGATTCACCGGATGTACGCGAGTTACAGGGGTGAACTCATCTGTGGTTTCGTCTAATCTACCTCCAATGTCATACTACGCATATTCACTGAGTACCAAAGAGATTTTCCTGAAACTAAAAGAGTTAATAGGGTGAACTCATGGGTAGAATTGGTCCAAAGCAACCCTGAAGTCATACTACACATCTTCTCTAAGTTGCAAAGAGATTTTCGGGGATCTACTAGAGTTTCTATGGTGAACTCATGGGTAGAATTGTACCAAAGCACTGCTGGAGGCATCCTACACATGTACGCTGACTTTGCAAGAGGATTGACTGGATGTACTTGAGCAACAGGGGGGAACTCATGGGTAGAATTGTTTTAAACCACCTCCAATGTAAAACTACGGATATCCACAGAGGTCCAAAGAGATTTCCCTGGAAGTAAGAAAAAATTCTTAGGGTGAACTTATGGGTAGAATTGTGCTAAAGCACGCCCAAAGCCATCCAACACATCTACGCTGACTTTGCAAAGAGGATTCCCGCATGTACGCGAGTTAAAGGGGTGAGTAGAATTGGTCCAAACCACCTCCAAAGTTATACTACCCATATCCGCTGAGTTCCAAGGAGATTTTTCTGGAACTAAAAGATTTAATGGGGTAAACTCATGGGTAGAATTTGTCCAAAGCACCACTAAAGTCATACCACGCATCTTCTCTAAGTTCCAAAGAGATTTCTGGGGATCTAATAGAGTTTCTATGGTGAACTCATGGGTAGAATTGTAGCAAACCACGCCACTGAGTTCCGAAGTCAGCGTTAATGTGCAGGTTCTCTTTGGGCGTCTTTTACGAATAAGAACATCTCCTTGAAACTTAGCAATTATAGATAGTATGACTTCTGAGGTGATATGGACCAATTCCGCCCATAAGTTCACCTTTAAAACTCTTTTACTTGAAACAAAACCTGTAGAATTTGCTTTGGACTAATTGTACCCATGAGTTCACCGTATAAACTGTTTTGCTTCGAAGACATAACGCATACGACTTTGGAGGTGGTTTGGACATGACGTTGGTGCTAGTTTTGACCAATTAAACCCATGAGTTTACCTTAGTAACTCGTCGGCTTCCAGAAACATTCCCTTGCAACTCAGGAGATATGGACAGTTTGACTTTGGAGATTGTTTCGACCAATTCTGTCCATGAGTTCACGCTGATAACTCTTTTGCTTTGAACTCATAGGCAAAATTAGTCAAAACCTCCTCCAAAGTCATACTGTTGATGGCCGTTGAGTTCAGAGAGGATTTTCATGAAGGTAAAACAGTTATTAGTTTGAACTCATGGGTAGAATTTGTCAGAACCATCTCCAAAGTCTCACCCCAAATCTTCTCTTTGTTTGCAAGAGACTTTAAGTTGTTTTGACCAATTCTGCCTATGGGTTCACGGTCATAACTCTTTTGCTTTGAACCCATGGGCAGAATTAGTCAAAACCACCTCCAAAGTCATACTACCAATAGCCGTTGAGTTCAGAGGGGATTTTTATGAAGGTAAGAGAGTTATTAGTTTGAACTCATGGGTATAATTCGTTCAAACCATCTCCAAAGTCTTACGACACATCTTGTCATTGTTTGCAAGAGACTTTAAGTTGTTTTGACCAATTCTGCCCATGGGTTGACGCTGATAACTCTTTTGCTTTGAACTCATGAGCAGAATTAGTAAAAAACAACCTCTAATGTCATACTGCCAATAGCCGTTGAGTTTAGAGGGGATTTTCATGAAGGTAAAACAGTTATCAGTTTGAACTCATGGGTACAAATGGTTCAAACCATCTCCAAAGTCTTACGACACATCTTGTCGTTGTTTGCAAGAGACTTTAAGTTGTTTTGACCAATTCTGCCCATGGGTTCACGCTGATAACTCTTTTTCTTTGAACTCTTGGGCAGAATTAGACAAAACCACCTCCAAAGTCATACTGCCAATAGCAGTTGAGTTCAGAGGGGATTTTCATGAAAGTAAAACAGTTATTACTTTGAACTCATGGGTAGAATTCGTTCAAATCATCTCCAAAGTCGTACGACACATCTTGTCATTGTTTGCAAGAGACTTTAAGTTGTTTTGACCAATTCTGCCCATGGGTTGACGCTGATAACTCTTTTGCTTTGAACTCATGAGCAGAATTAGTAAAAAACAACCTCTAATGTCATACTGCCAATAGCCGTTGAGTTTAGAGGGGATTTTCATGAAGGTAAAACAGTTATCAGTTTGAACTCATGAGTATATTTTGTTCAAACCATCCCCAAAATTTTACCACACGTCTTCTCATTGCTTGCAAGAGACTTTAAATTCTTTTGACCAATTCTGCCCATGGGTTGACGCTGATAACTCTTTTGCTTTGAACTCATGAGCAGAATTAGTAAAAAACAACCTCTAATGTCATACTGCCAATAGCCGTTGAGTTTAGAGGGGATTTTCATGAAGGTAAAACAGTTATTAGTTTGAACTCATGGGTATAATTCGTTCAAACCATCTCCAAAGTCTTACGACGCATCTTGTCATTGTTTGCAAGAGACTTTAAGACCAATTCTGCCTATGGGTTCACGCTGATAACTCTTTTTTTTTGAACCCATGGGCAGAATTAGTCAAAACCACCTCCAAAGTCAAACCGCCAATAGCCGTTAAGTTCAGAGAGGATTTTCATGAAGGTAAAACAGTTATTAGTTTGAACTCATGGGTAGAATTCGTTCAAACCATCTCCAAGGTCTTACGACACATCTTGTCATTGTTTGCAAGAGACTTTAAATTGTTTTCACCAATTCTGCCCATGGGTTCACGCTGATAACTCTTTTGCTTTGAACACATGGGTAGAATATGTAGAATATGTCCAAATCATCCAAGTCTTACCACACATCTTGTCTTTGTTTGCAAGAAAGAGACTTTAAATTCTTTTGGCCAATTCTAACCATGAATTTTTCATCAAAACTCTAGCAGTTCCCTGGATTTCTCTTTCAAACAGAGATATGAAATTCCCTTGGATGTCGGCGAATTGGAACTTAGTGAACTCATGGGAAGAATTAGTCGAAACCACCTCCAAAGTCAACTACCCATATCCACTAAGTTCGAAGGAGATTGTTTTGAATGTAAAAGAGTTATCACGGTGAACCCATGGGTAGAATCAGGCCAAAACAACTCCACACTCATAACACACATCTTTTCTTGCTCAAGTACATCCAGTAATACCTCGTGCAAAATCAGCGTACATGTGTAGGATGCCTCCAGCAGTGCTTTGGTACAATTCTACCCGTGAGTTCACCATAGCAACTCAAGTAGATCCCCGGAAATCTCTTTGGAACTTAGAGAAGTTGTGTAGTATGACTTCAGGGAAGCTTTGGACCAATTCTACCCATGAATTCACCCTATTAACTCTTTTAGTTCCAGGAAAATCTCTTTGCGACTCAGTGGATATCTAGTATGACATTGGAGGTAGTTTAGAACAATTCTACCCATGAGTTCATCCCTGTAACTCGCGTACATCCGGTGAATCCTCTTTGCAAAGTAAGATTAGATGTGTAGGATCGGCTTGGGCGTGCTTTGGTACATTTTTTACCCATGAGTTCACCATAGAATTTCTGGCAGTTCCCCTGAAATCTCTTTGGAACTTAGAGAAGATAAGTAGTATGACTTTGGGGGTGCTTTGGACAAATTCTACCCATGGGTTTACCCTAATAACTCTTTTACTTCCAGACAAATCTCGTTAGAACTTAGCGGATATGGCTAGTATGACGTTGGAGGTGGTTTTGACCAATTCTACCCATGAGTTCACCCCTTTAACTCGCGTTCATCCGATGAATCCTCTTTGCAAAGTCAGCGTAGGTGTGTAGGATGGCTTTGGGCGCGCTTTGGTACAATTCTACCCATGATTTCACCCTAATAAATCTCTTTTACTTGCAGGAAAATTTCTTTGGAACTCAGTGGATATCCGTAGTGTGACATTGGAGGTGGCTTAGAACAATTCTACCCATGAGTTCCCCCCTGTTGCTCGAGTACATCAAGTCAATCCTCTTGCAAAGTCAGCGTACATGAGTACGATGGCTTTGGGCGTGCTTTGGTACAATTCTACCCATGAGTTCACCATAGAAACTTAGGTAGTTTCCCTGAAATCTCTTTGCAACTTAAAGAAAATAAGTAGTATGACTTTGGAGGTGGTTTGGACAAATTCTACCCATGGGTTTACCCTAATAACTCTTTTACTTCCAGAAAAATCTTCTTGGAACTCATCGGATATGGGTAGTATGACTTTTGAGGTGGTTTGGACCAATTCTACTTATGTGTTCACCCTATTAACTCTTTTAGTTCCAGGAAAATCTCTTTGGTACTCAGTGGATATGCGTAGTATGACATTGGAGGTAGATTAGACCAAACTACACATATGTTCACCCCTGTAACTCGCGTACATCCGGTGAATCCTCTTTGCAAAGTCAGCGTAGATGTGTAGGATGGCTTTGGGCGTTCTTTGGTACAATTTTACCCATGAGTTCACCCTAAGAAACCTCTTTTACTTCCAATACAATCTCTTTGGAACTCAGTGGATATCCGTAGTATGACATTGAAGGTGGTTTAGAACAATTCTACCCATGAGTTCCCCCCTGTTGCTCAAGTACATCCAGTCGATCGTCTTGCAAAGTCAGCCATGAGTTCACCATAGAAACTCTAGTAGATCCGCGAAAATCTCTTTGGAACTTAGAGAAGATGAGTAGTATTACTTCAGGGAAGCTTTGGACCAATTCTACCCACCCTATTAACTGTTTTACATCAAGGAAAATCTCTTTGGAACTCAGTGGATATCCGTAGTATGACATTGAAGGTGGTTGAGAACAATTCTACCCATGAGTTCATCCCTGCAACTCGCGTACATCCGGTGAATCCTCTTTGCAAAGTCAGCGTAGATGTGTAGGATGGCTTTGGGCATGCTTTGGTAGAATTCTACCCATGAGTTCACCCTAAGAAATCTCTTTTACTTGCAGGAAAATCTTTTTCGAACTCAGTGGAGATCCGTAGTATGACATTGGAGGTGGTTTAAAACGATTCTACTCATGAGTTCCTCCCCCGTTGCTCAAGTACATCCAGTCAATCCTCTTGCAAAGTCAGCGTACATGTGTAGGATGGCTCTAGGCGTGCTTTGGTAAAATTCTACCCATGAGGTCACCATAGAAACTCTAGTAGATCCGCGGAAATCTCTTTGGAACTTAGAGAAGATATGTAGTATAACTTCAGGGGTGCTTTGGACCAATTTTATCCATGAGTTCACCCTATTAACTCTCTTAGTTCGAAAAAAATCTCTTTGGTACTCAGTGGATATCCGCAGTATGACATTGGAGGTGCTTTAGAACAATTCTACCCATGAGTTAACCCCTGTTGCTCAAGTACATCCAGTCAATCCTCTTGCAAAGTCAGCATACATGTGTGGGATGGCTCTGGGCGTGATTTGCTACAGTTCTACCCATGCGTTTACCATAAAAACTCTAGTAGATCCCCTGAAATCTCTTTGGATTTCAGACAAGATGCGTAGTATGACGTTAAGGGTGCTTAGGACCAATTCTACCCATGAGTTCACCCTATTAACTCTTTTAGTTCCAGAAAAATCTCCTTGGAACTCAGCGGATATGGGTAGTATGACTATGGAGGTGGTTTGGACCAATTCTACCCATTAGTTCATCCTTTTAACTCGCGTACACAGGTAAATCCTCTTTGCAAAGTCAGCGTATTTGTGTAGCATGGCTTTAGGCGTGCTTTGGTACAATTCTACCCATGAGTTCACCCTAAGAAATCTCTTTTACTACCAGGAAAATTTCTTTCGAACTTAGTGGATATCCGTAGTATGACATTGGAGGTGGTTTAGAACAACTCTACTCATGAGTTCACCCCTGTTGCTCAAGTACATCCAGTCAATCCTCTTGCATAGTCAGCGTACATGTGTAGGATGGTTCTAGGCGTGCTTTGGTACAATTCTACCCATGAGTTCACCATCGAAACTGTGGTAGTTCTCGTGAAATCTCTTTGGAACTTAGAGGAGATAAGAAGATGACTTTTCGGGTGCTTTGGACAAATTCTACCCATGGGTTCACCCTAATAACTCCTTTACTTCCAGAAAAATCTTCTTGGAACTCAATGGATATGAGGAATATGACTTTGGAGGTGGTTTGGACCCATTGTACTCATGATTTGACCCCTTTAACTCGCGTACATCCGGTGACTCGTCTTTGCAAATCCAGCGTAGATGTGTAGGATGAGTTTGGGCGTGCTTTGGTACATTACCCATGAGTTCACCCTAAGAAATCTCTTTTACTTCCAGGAAAATCTCTTTGGTCCTCAGTGGATATCCGTAGTATGACATTGGAGGTGGTTTAGAACAATTCTGCCCGTGAGTTCCCCCCTGTTGCTCAAGTACATCGAGTCAATCCTCTTGCAAAGTCAGCGTTCATGTGTAGGATGGCTCTGGGCGTGCTTTGGTGCAATTCTACGCGTGAGTTCACCATAGAAACTCTAGTAGTTTCCCTGAAATCTCTTTGGAACTTAGAGAAGATGTGTAGTATGACTTCAGGGGAGCTTTGGACCAATTCTACCCATGAGTTCACCCTATCAACTCTTTCATATCCAGGAATATCTCTTTGGAACTCAGTGGATATGCGTAGTATGACATTGAATGTGGTTTAGAACAATTCTACCCATGCGTTCATCCCTGTAACTCGCGTACATCCGGTGAATCCTCTTTGCAAAGTCAGCGTAGATGTGTAGGATGGCTTTGGGCGTGCTTTGGTACAATTCTACCCATGAGTTCACCCTAAGAAATCTCTTTTACTTGCAGGAAAATCTCTTTGGAACTCAGTGGATATCCGTAGTATGACATTGGAGGTGGTTTAGAACAATTCTACCCATGAGTTCCCCACTTTTGCTCAAGTACATCCAGTCAATCCTCTTGCAAAGTCAGCGTACATGTGTAGGATGGCTCTGAGCGTGGTTTGCTACAATTCTACCCATGATACTATCTATAATTGCTAAGTTTCAAGGAGATGTTCTTATTCGTAAAAGACGCCCAAAGAGAACCTGCACATTAACGCTGACTTCGGAACTCAGTGGCGTGGTTTGCTACAATTCTACCCATGAGTTCACCATAGAAACTCTATTAGATCCCAAGAAATCTCTTTGGAACTCAAAGAAGATGCGTAGTCTGACTTTAGTGGAGCTTTGGACCAATTCTATCCAAGAGTTCACCCTATTAATTAACTCTTTTAGTTCAAGAAAAATCTCCTTGGAACTGAGCGGATATGGGTAGTATGACTTTGGAGGTTGTTTGGACCAATTCTACCCATGCGTTCACCCCTTTAACTTGCGTACACAGGTAATCCTCTTTGCAAAGTCATTGTTCAAAGTCAGTGGTGAATCTTTGGAGATGGTTTGAACGAATTCTACCCATGAGTTCAAACTAATAACTCTTTTACCTTCATGAAAATCCCCTTTGAACTCAACGGCTATTGGCAGTATGACTTTGGAGGTGGTTTTGACAAATTCTGCCCATGAGTTCAAAGCAAAAGAGTTATCAGCGTGAACCCACGGGCAGAATTGGATTTGTGCTATGCAAAAAACCGCATGAAAAAAGACCTATTAGAGGAGAAATAACATTTTTCGCAAAAGTGTCGAAAATGGCCATTTTTCGCAAAACAGCAAAGGGGGGACCAAGGGAAAATTTTCAAAAATGGCCGATTTTTTGGTCGAACTTCGGAAGGCTAAAAAAATAGGAAATACAAGTCGCCTGATGGCCTAATTAGTATGGATTGAAAGCTAAACTATCCTAGATTTGTGCTATGCAAAAAACCGCATGAAAAAAGACCTATTAGAGGAGAAATAACATTTTTCGCAAAAGTGTTGAAAATGGCCATTTTTGGCAAAGTAGCAAAGGGGGGACCAAGGAAAAATTTTCAAAAATGGCCGATTTTTTGGTCGAACTTCGGAAGGCTAAAAAAATAGGAAATACAAGTCGCCTGATGGCCTAATTAGTATGGATTGAAAGCTAAACTATCCTAGATTTGTGCTATGCAAAAAACCGCATGAAAAAAGACCTATTAGAGGAGAAATAACATTTTTCGCAAAAGTGTCGAAAATGGCCATTTTTGGCAAAGTAGCAAAGGGGGGACCAAAGGAAAATTTTCAAAAATGGCCGATTTTTTGGTCGAACTTCGGAAGGCTAAAAAAATAGGAAATACAAGTCGCCTGATGGCCTAATTAGTATGGATTGAAAGCTAAACTATCCTAGATTTGTGCTATGCAAAAAACCGCATGAAAAAAGACCTATTAGAGGAGAAATAACATTTTTCGCAAAAGTGTCGAAAATGGCCATTTTTGGCAAAACAGCAAAGGGGGGACCAAAGGAAAATTTTCAAAAATGGCCGATTTTTTGGTCGAACTTCGGAAGGCTAAAAAAATAGGAAATACAAGTCGCCTGATGGCCTAATTAGTATGGATTGAAAGCTAAACTATCCTAGATTTGTGCTATGCAAAAAACCGCATGAAAAAAGACCTATTAGAGGAGAAATAACATTTTTCGCAAAAGTGTCGAAAATGGCCATTTTTGGCAAAATAGCAAAGGGGGGACCAAGGGAAAATTTTCAAAAATGGCCGATTTTTTGGTCGAACTTCGGAAGGCTAAAAAAATAGGAAATACAAGTCGCCTGATGGCCTAATTAGTATGGATTGAAAGCTAAACTATCCTAGATTTGTGCTATGCAAAAAACCGCATGAAAAAAGACCTATTAGAGGAGAAATAACATTTTTCGCAAAAGTGTCGAAAATGGCCATTTTTGGCAAAGTAGCAAAGGGGGGACCAAAGGAAAATTTTCAAAAATGGCCGATTTTTTGGTCGAACTTCGGAAGGCTAAAAAAATAGGAAATACAAGTCGCCTGATGGCCTAATTAGTATGGATTGAAAGCTAAACTATCCTAGATTTGTGCTATGCAAAAAACCGCATGAAAAAAGACCTATTAGAGGAGAAATAACATTTTTCGCAAAAGTGTCGAAAATGGCCATTTTTGGCAAAGTAGCAAAGGGGGGACCAAAGGAAAATTTTCAAAAATGGCCGATTTTTTGGTCGAACTTCGGAAGGCTAAAAAAATAGGAAATACAAGTCGCCTGATGGCCTAATTAGTATGGATTGAAAGCTAAACTATCCTAGATTTGTGCTATGCAAAAAACCGCATGAAAAAAGACCTATTAGAGGAGAAATAACATTTTTCGCAAAAGTGTCGAAAATGGCCATTTTTGGCAAAGTAGCAAAGGGGGGACCAAGGGAAAATTTTCAAAAATGGCCGATTTTTTGGTCGAACTTCGGAAGGCTAAAAAAATAGGAAATACAAGTCGCCTGATGGCCTAATTAGTATGGATTGAAAGCTAAACTATCCTAGATTTGTGCTATGCAAAAAACCGCATGAAAAAAGACCTATTAGAGGAGAAATAACATTTTTCGCAAAAGTGTCGAAAATGGCCATTTTTGGCAAAATAGCAAAGGGGGGACCAAAGGAAAATTTTCAAAAATGGCCGATTTTTTGGTCGAACTTCGGAAGGCTAAAAAAATAGGAAATACAAGTCGCCTGATGGCCTAATTAGTATGGATTGAAAGCTAAACTATCCTAGATTTGTGCTATGCAAAAAACCGCATGAAAAAAGACCTATTAGAGGAGAAATAACATTTTTCGCAAAAGTGTCGAAAATGGCCATTTTTGGCAAAGTAGCAAAGGGGGGACCAAAGGAAAATTTTCAAAAATGGCCGATTTTTTGGTCGAACTTCGGAAGGCTAAAAAAATAGGAAATACAAGTCGCCTGATGGCCTAATTAGTATGGATTGAAAGCTAAACTATCCTAGATTTGTGCTATGCAAAAAACCGCATGAAAAAAGACCTATTAGAGGAGAAATAACATTTTTCGCAAAAGTGTCGAAAATGGCCATTTTTGGCAAAGTAGCAAAGGGGGGACCAAAGGAAAATTTTCAAAAATGGCCGATTTTTTGGTCGAACTTCGGAAGGCTAAAAAAATAGGAAATACAAGTCGCCTGATGGCCTAATTAGTATGGATTGAAAGCTAAACTATCCTAGATTTGTGCTATGCAAAAAACCGCATGAAAAAAGACCTATTAGAGGAGAAATAACATTTTTCGCAAAAGTGTCGAAAATGGCCATTTTTGGCAAAGTAGCAAAGGGGGGACCAAAGGAAAATTTTCAAAAATGGCCGATTTTTTGTCGAACTTCGGAAGGCTAAAAAAATAGGAAATACAAGTCGCCTGATGGCCTAATTAGTATGGATTGAAAGCTAAACTATCCTAGATTTGTGCTATGCAAAAAACCGCATGAAAAAAGACCTATTAGAGGAGAAATAACATTTTTCGCAAAAGTGTCGAAAATGGCCATTTTTGGCAAAGTAGCAAAGGGGGGACCAAAGGAAAATTTTCAAAAATGGCCGATTTTTTGGTCGAACTTCGGAAGGCTAAAAAAATAGGAAATACAAGTCGCCTGATGGCCTAATTAGTATGGATTGAAAGCTAAACTATCCTAGATTTGTGCTATGCAAAAAACCGCATGAAAAAAGACCTATTAGAGGAGAAATAACATTTTTCGCAAAAGTGTCGAAAATGGCCATTTTTGGCAAAGTAGCAAAGGGGGGACCAAGGGAAAATTTTCAAAAATGGCCGATTTTTTGGTCGAACTTCGGAAGGCTAAAAAAATAGGAAATACAAGTCGCCTGATGGCCTAATTAGTATGGATTGAAAGCTAAACTATCCTAGATTTGTGCTATGCAAAAAACCGCATGAAAAAAGACCTATTAGAGGAGAAATAACATTTTTCGCAAAAGTGTCGAAAATGGCCATTTTTGGCAAAGTAGCAAAGGGGGGACCAAAGGAAAATTTTCAAAAATGGCCGATTTTTTGGTCGAACTTCGGAAGGCTAAAAAAATAGGAAATACAAGTCGCCTGATGGCCTAATTAGTATGGATTGAAAGCTAAACTATCCTAGATTTGTGCTATGCAAAAAACCGCATGAAAAAAGACCTATTAGAGGAGAAATAACATTTTTCGCAAAAGTGTCGAAAATGGCCATTTTTGGCAAAGTAGCAAAGGGGGGACCAAAGGAAAATTTTCAAAAATGGCCGATTTTTTGGTCGAACTTGAGAAGGCTAAAAAAATAGGAAATACAAGTCGCCTGATGGCCTAATTAGTATGGATTGAAAGCTAAACTATCCTAGATTTGTGCTATGCAAAAAACCGCATGAAAAAAGACCTATTAGAGGAGAAATAACATTTTTCGCAAAAGTGTCGAAAATGGCCATTTTTGGCAAAGTAGCAAAGGGGGGACCAAAGGAAAATTTCAAAAATGGCCGATTTTTTGGTCGAACTTCGGAAGGCTAAAAAAATAGGAAATACAAGTCGCCTGATGGCCTAATTAGTATGGATTGAAAGCTAAACTATCCTAGATTTGTGCTATGCAAAAAACCGCATGAAAAAAGACCTATTAGAGGAGAAATAACATTTTTCGCAAAAGTGTCGAAAATGGCCATTTTTGGCAAAGTAGCAAAGGGGGGACCAAAGGAAAATTTTCAAAAATGGCCGATTTTTTGGTCGAACTTCGGAAGGCTAAAAAAATAGGAAATACAAGTCGCCTGATGGCCTAATTAGTATGGATTGAAAGCTAAACTATCCTAGATTTGTGCTATGCAAAAAACCGCATGAAAAAAGACCTATTAGAGGAGAAATAACATTTTTCGCAAAAGTGTCGAAAATGGCCATTTTTCGCAAAATGGCAAAGGGGGGACCAAAGGAAAATTTTCAAAAATGGCCGATTTTTTGGTCGAACTTCGGAAGGCTAAAAAAATAGGAAATACAAGTCGCCTGATGGCCTAATTAGTATGGATTGAAAGCTAAACTATCCTAGATTTGTGCTATGCAAAAAACCGCATGAAAAAAGACCTATTAGAGGAGAAATAACATTTTTCGCAAAAGTGTCGAAAATGGCCATTTTTGGCAAAGTAGCAAAGGGGGGACCAAAGGAAAATTTTCAAAAATGGCCGATTTTTTGGTCGAACTTCGGAAGGCTAAAAAAATAGGAAATACAAGTCGCCTGATGGCCTAATTAGTATGGATTGAAAGCTAAACTATCCTAGATTTGTGCTATGCAAAAAACCGCATGAAAAAAGACCTATTAGAGGAGAAATAACATTTTTCGCAAAAGTGTCGAAAATGGCCATTTTTGGCAAAATAGCAAAGGGGGGACCAAGGGAAAATTTTCAAAAATGGCCGATTTTTTGGTCGAACTTCGGAAGGCTAAAAAAATAGGAAATACAAGTCGCCTGATGGCCTAATTAGTATGGATTGAAAGCTAAACTATCCTAGATTTGTGCTATGCAAAAAACCGCATGAAAAAAGACCTATTAGAGGAGAAATAACATTTTTCGCAAAAGTGTCGAAAATGGCCATTTTTGGCAAAATAGCAAAGGGGGGACCAAAGGAAAATTTTCAAAAATGGCCGATTTTTTGGTCGAACTTCGGAAGGCTAAAAAAATAGGAAATACAAGTCGCCTGATGGCCTAATTAGTATGGATTGAAAGCTAAACTATCCTAGATTTGTGCTATGCAAAAAACCGCATGAAAAAAGACCTATTAGAGGAGAAATAACATTTTTCGCAAAAGTGTCGAAAATGGCCATTTTTGGCAAAATAGCAAAGGGGGGACCAAAGGAAAATTTTCAAAAATGGCCGATTTTTTGGTCGAACCTCGGAAGGCTAAAAAAATAGGAAATACAAGTCGCCTGATGGCCTAATTAGTATGGATTGAAAGCTAAACTATCCTAGATTTGTGCTATGCAAAAAACCGCATGAAAAAAGACCTATTAGAGGAGAAATAACATTTTTCGCAAAAGTGTCGAAAATGGCCATTTTTGGCAAAATAGCAAAGGGGGGACCAAAGGAAAATTTTCAAAAATGGCCGATTTTTTGGTCGAACTTCGGAAGGCTAAAAAAATAGGAAATACAAGTCGCCTGATGGCCTAATTAGTATGGATTGAAAGCTAAACTATCCTAGATTTGTGCTATGCAAAAAACCGCATGAAAAAAGACCTATTAGAGGAGAAATAACATTTTTCGCAAAAGTGTCGAAAATGGCCATTTTTCGCAAAATAGCAAAGGGGGGGACCAAGGGAAAATTTTCAAAAATGGCCGATTTTTTGGTCGAACTTCGGAAGGCTAAAAAAATAGGAAATACAAGTCGCCTGATGGCCTAATTAGTATGGATTGAAAGCTAAACTATCCTAGATTTGTGCTATGCAAAAAACCGCATGAAAAAAGACCTATTAGAGGAGAAATAACATTTTTCGCAAAAGTGTCGAAAATGGCCATTTTTCGCAAAAGAGCAAAGGGGGGACCAAGGGAAAATTTTCAAAAATGGCCGATTTTTTGGTCGAACTTCGGAAGGCTAAAAAAATAGGAAATACAAGTCGCCTGATGGCCTAATTAGTATGGATTGAAAGCTAAACTATCCTAGATTTGTGCTATGCAAAAAACCGCATGAAAAAAGACCTATTAGAGGAGAAATAACATTTTTCGCAAAAGTGTCGAAAATGGCCATTTTTCGCAAAACAGCAAAGGGGGGACCAAGGGAAAATTTTCAAAAATGGCCGATTTTTTGGTCGAACTTCGGAAGGCTAAAAAAATAGGAAATACAAGTCGCCTGATGGCCTAATTAGTATGGATTGAAAGCTAAACTATCCTAGATTTGTGCTATGCAAAAAACCGCATGAAAAAAGACCTATTAGAGGAGAAATAACATTTTTCGCAAAAGTGTCGAAAATGGCCATTTTTCGCAAAACAGCAAAGGGGGGACCAAGGGAAAATTTTCAAAAATGGCCGATTTTTTGGTCGAACTTCGGAAGGCTAAAAAAATAGGAAATACAAGTCGCCTGATGGCCTAATTAGTATGGATTGAAAGCTAAACTATCCTAGATTTGTGCTATGCAAAAAACCGCATGAAAAAAGACCTATTAGAGGAGAAATAACATTTTTCGCAAAAGTGTCGAAAATGGCCATTTTTCGCAAAACAGCAAAGGGGGGACCAAGGGAAAATTTTCAAAAATGGCCGATTTTTTGGTCGAACTTCGGAAGGCTAAAAAAATAGGAAATACAAGTCGCCTGATGGCCTAATTAGTATGGATTGAAAGCTAAACTATCCTAGATTTGTGCTATGCAAAAAACCGCATGAAAAAAGACCTATTAGAGGAGAAATAACATTTTTCGCAAAAGTGTCGAAAATGGCCATTTTTCGCAAAACAGCAAAGGGGGGACCAAGGGAAAATTTTCAAAAATGGCCGATTTTTTGGTCGAACTTCGGAAGGCTAAAAAAATAGGAAATACAAGTCGCCTGATGGCCTAATTAGTATGGATTGAAAGCTAAACTATCCTAGATTTGTGCTATGCAAAAAACCGCATAAAAAAAAAAAAACCTATTAGAGGAGAAATAACATTTTTCGCAAAAGTGTCGAAAATGGCCATTTTTCGCAAAACAGCAAAGGGGGGACCAAGGGAAAATTTTCAAAAATGGCCGATTTTTTGGTCGAACTTCGGAAGGCTAAAATAATAGGAAATACAAGTCGCCTGATGGCCTAATTAGTATGGATTGAAAGCTAAACTATCCTAGATTTGTGCTATGCAAAAAACCGCATGAAAAAAGACCTATTAGAGGAGAAATAACATTTTTCGCAAAAGTGTCGAAAATGGCCATTTTTCGCAAAACAGCAAAGGGGGGACCAAGGGAAAATTTTCAAAAATGGCCGATTTTTTGGTCGAACTTCGGAAGGCTAAAATAATAGGAAATACAAGTCGCCTGATGGCCTAATTAGTATGGATTGAAAGCTAAACTATCCTAGATTTGTGCTATGCAAAAAACCGCATGAAAAAAGACCTATTAGAGGAGAAATAACATTTTTCGCAAAAGTGTCGAAAATGGCCATTTTTCGCAAAACAGCAAAGGGGGGACCAAGGGAAAATTTTCAAAAATGGCCGATTTTTTGGTCGAACTTCGGAAGGCTAAAATAATAGGAAATACAAGTCGCCTGATGGCCTAATTAGTATGGATTGAAAGCTAAACTATCCTAGATTTGTGCTATGCAAAAAACCGCATGAAAAAAGACCTATTAGAGGAGAAATAACATTTTTCGCAAAAGTGTCGAAAATGGCCATTTTTCGCAAAACAGCAAAGGGGGGACCAAGGGAAAATTTTCAAAAATGGCCGATTTTTTGGTCGAACTTCGGAAGGCTAAAATAATAGGAAATACAAGTCGCCTGATGGCCTAATTAGTATGGATTGAAAGCTAAACTATCCTAGATTTGTGCTATGCAAAAAACCGCATGAAAAAAGACCTATTAGAGGAGAAATAACATTTTTCGCAAAAGTGTCGAAAATGGCCATTTTTCGCAAAACAGCAAAGGGGGGACCAAGGGAAAATTTTCAAAAATGGCCGATTTTTTGGTCGAACTTCGGAAGGCTAAAATAATAGGAAATACAAGTCGCCTGATGGCCTAATTAGTATGGATTGAAAGCTAAACTATCCTAGATTTGTGCTATGCAAAAAACCGCATGAAAAAAGACCTATTAGAGGAGAAATAACATTTTTCGCAAAAGTGTCGAAAATGGCCATTTTTCGCAAAACAGCAAAGGGGGGACCAAGGGAAAATTTTCAAAAATGGCCGATTTTTTGGTCGAACTTCGGAAGGCTAAAATAATAGGAAATACAAGTCGCCTGATGGCCTAATTAGTATGGATTGAAAGCTAAACTATCCTAGATTTGTGCTATGCAAAAAACCGCATGAAAAAAGACCTATTAGAGGAGAAATAACATTTTTCGCAAAAGTGTCGAAAATGGCCATTTTTCGCAAAACAGCAAAGGGGGGACCAAGGGAAAATTTTCAAAAATGGCCGATTTTTTGGTCGAACTTCGGAAGGCTAAAATAATAGGAAATACAAGTCGCCTGATGGCCTAATTAGTATGGATTGAAAGCTAAACTATCCTAGATTTGTGCTATGCAAAAAACCGCATGAAAAAAGACCTATTAGAGGAGAAATAACATTTTTCGCAAAAGTGTCGAAAATGGCCATTTTTCGCAAAACAGCAAAGGGGGGACCAAGGGAAAATTTTCAAAAATGGCCGATTTTTTGGTCGAACTTCGGAAGGCTAAAATAATAGGAAATACAAGTCGCCTGATGGCCTAATTAGTATGGATTGAAAGCTAAACTATCCTAGATTTGTGCTATGCAAAAAACCGCATGAAAAAAGACCTATTAGAGGAGAAATAACATTTTTCGCAAAAGTGTCGAAAATGGCCATTTTTCGCAAAACAGCAAAGGGGGGACCAAGGGAAAATTTTCAAAAATGGCCGATTTTTTGGTCGAACTTCGGAAGGCTAAAATAATAGGAAATACAAGTCGCCTGATGGCCTAATTAGTATGGATTGAAAGCTAAACTATCCTAGATTTGTGCTATGCAAAAAACCGCATGAAAAAAGACCTATTAGAGGAGAAATAACATTTTTCGCAAAAGTGTCGAAAATGGCCATTTTTCGCAAAACAGCAAAGGGGGGACCAAGGGAAAATTTTCAAAAATGGCCGATTTTTTGGTCGAACTTCGGAAGGCTAAAATAATAGGAAATACAAGTCGCCTGATGGCCTAATTAGTATGGATTGAAAGCTAAACTATCCTAGATTTGTGCTATGCAAAAAACCGCATGAAAAAAGACCTATTAGAGGAGAAATAACATTTTTCGCAAAAGTGTCGAAAATGGCCATTTTTCGCAAAACAGCAAAGGGGGGACCAAGGGAAAATTTTCAAAAATGGCCGATTTTTTGGTCGAACTTCGGAAGGCTAAAATAATAGGAAATACAAGTCGCCTGATGGCCTAATTAGTATGGATTGAAAGCTAAACTATCCTAGATTTGTGCTATGCAAAAAACCGCATGAAAAAAGACCTATTAGAGGAGAAATAACATTTTTCGCAAAAGTGTCGAAAATGGCCATTTTTCGCAAAACAGCAAAGGGGGGACCAAGGGAAAATTTTCAAAAATGGCCGATTTTTTGGTCGAACTTCGGAAGGCTAAAATAATAGGAAATACAAGTCGCCTGATGGCCTAATTAGTATGGATTGAAAGCTAAACTATCCTAGATTTGTGCTATGCAAAAAACCGCATGAAAAAAGACCTATTAGAGGAGAAATAACATTTTTCGCAAAAGTGTCGAAAATGGCCATTTTTCGCAAAACAGCAAAGGGGGGACCAAGGGAAAATTTTCAAAAATGGCCGATTTTTTGGTCGAACTTCGGAAGGCTAAAATAATAGGAAATACAAGTCGCCTGATGGCCTAATTAGTATGGATTGAAAGCTAAACTATCCTAGATTTGTGCTATGCAAAAAACCGCATGAAAAAAGACCTATTAGAGGAGAAATAACATTTTTCGCAAAAGTGTCGAAAATGGCCATTTTTCGCAAAACAGCAAAGGGGGGACCAAGGGAAAATTTTCAAAAATGGCCGATTTTTTGGTCGAACTTCGGAAGGCTAAAATAATAGGAAATACAAGTCGCCTGATGGCCTAATTAGTATGGATTGAAAGCTAAACTATCCTAGATTTGTGCTATGCAAAAAACCGCATGAAAAAAGACCTATTAGAGGAGAAATAACATTTTTCGCAAAAGTGTCGAAAATGGCCATTTTTCGCAAAACAGCAAAGGGGGGACCAAGGGAAAATTTTCAAAAATGGCCGATTTTTTGGTCGAACTTCGGAAGGCTAAAATAATAGGAAATACAAGTCGCCTGATGGCCTAATTAGTATGGATTGAAAGCTAAACTATCCTAGATTTGTGCTATGCAAAAAACCGCATGAAAAAAGACCTATTAGAGGAGAAATAACATTTTTCGCAAAAGTGTCGAAAATGGCCATTTTTCGCAAAACAGCAAAGGGGGGACCAAGGGAAAATTTTCAAAAATGGCCGATTTTTTGGTCGAACTTCGGAAGGCTAAAATAATAGGAAATACAAGTCGCCTGATGGCCTAATTAGTATGGATTGAAAGCTAAACTATCCTAGATTTGTGCTATGCAAAAAACCGCATGAAAAAAGACCTATTAGAGGAGAAATAACATTTTTCGCAAAAGTGTCGAAAATGGCCATTTTTCGCAAAACAGCAAAGGGGGGACCAAGGGAAAATTTTCAAAAATGGCCGATTTTTTGGTCGAACTTCGGAAGGCTAAAATAATAGGAAATACAAGTCGCCTGATGGCCTAATTAGTATGGATTGAAAGCTAAACTATCCTAGATTTGTGCTATGCAAAAAACCGCATGAAAAAAGACCTATTAGAGGAGAAATAACATTTTTCGCAAAAGTGTCGAAAATGGCCATTTTTCGCAAAACAGCAAAGGGGGGACCAAGGGAAAATTTTCAAAAATGGCCGATTTTTTGGTCGAACTTCGGAAGGCTAAAATAATAGGAAATACAAGTCGCCTGATGGCCTAATTAGTATGGATTGAAAGCTAAACTATCCTAGATTTGTGCTATGCAAAAAACCGCATGAAAAAAGACCTATTAGAGGAGAAATAACATTTTTCGCAAAAGTGTCGAAAATGGCCATTTTTCGCAAAACAGCAAAGGGGGGACCAAGGGAAAATTTTCAAAAATGGCCGATTTTTTGGTCGAACTTCGGAAGGCTAAAATAATAGGAAATACAAGTCGCCTGATGGCCTAATTAGTATGGATTGAAAGCTAAACTATCCTAGATTTGTGCTATGCAAAAAACCGCATGAAAAAAGACCTATTAGAGGAGAAATAACATTTTTCGCAAAAGTGTCGAAAATGGCCATTTTTCGCAAAACAGCAAAGGGGGGACCAAGGGAAAATTTTCAAAAATGGCCGATTTTTTGGTCGAACTTCGGAAGGCTAAAATAATAGGAAATACAAGTCGCCTGATGGCCTAATTAGTATGGATTGAAAGCTAAACTATCCTAGATTTGTGCTATGCAAAAAACCGCATGAAAAAAGACCTATTAGAGGAGAAATAACATTTTTCGCAAAAGTGTCGAAAATGGCCATTTTTCGCAAAACAGCAAAGGGGGGACCAAGGGAAAATTTTCAAAAATGGCCGATTTTTTGGTCGAACTTCGGAAGGCTAAAATAATAGGAAATACAAGTCGCCTGATGGCCTAATTAGTATGGATTGAAAGCTAAACTATCCTAGATTTGTGCTATGCAAAAAACCGCATGAAAAAAGACCTATTAGAGGAGAAATAACATTTTTCGCAAAAGTGTCGAAAATGGCCATTTTTCGCAAAACAGCAAAGGGGGGACCAAGGGAAAATTTTCAAAAATGGCCGATTTTTTGGTCGAACTTCGGAAGGCTAAAATAATAGGAAATACAAGTCGCCTGATGGCCTAATTAGTATGGATTGAAAGCTAAACTATCCTAGATTTGTGCTATGCAAAAAACCGCATGAAAAAAGACCTATTAGAGGAGAAATAACATTTTTCGCAAAAGTGTCGAAAATGGCCATTTTTCGCAAAACAGCAAAGGGGGGACCAAGGGAAAATTTTCAAAAATGGCCGATTTTTTGGTCGAACTTCGGAAGGCTAAAATAATAGGAAATACAAGTCGCCTGATGGCCTAATTAGTATGGATTGAAAGCTAAACTATCCTAGATTTGTGCTATGCAAAAAACCGCATGAAAAAAGACCTATTAGAGGAGAAATAACATTTTTCGCAAAAGTGTCGAAAATGGCCATTTTTCGCAAAACAGCAAAGGGGGGACCAAGGGAAAATTTTCAAAAATGGCCGATTTTTTGGTCGAACTTCGGAAGGCTAAAATAATAGGAAATACAAGTCGCCTGATGGCCTAATTAGTATGGATTGAAAGCTAAACTATCCTAGATTTGTGCTATGCAAAAAACCGCATGAAAAAAGACCTATTAGAGGAGAAATAACATTTTTCGCAAAAGTGTCGAAAATGGCCATTTTTCGCAAAACAGCAAAGGGGGGACCAAGGGAAATTTTCAAAAATGGCCGATTTTTTGGTCGAACTTCGGAAGGCTAAAATAATAGGAAATACAAGTCGCCTGATGGCCTAATTAGTATGGATTGAAAGCTAAACTATCCTAGATTTGTGCTATGCAAAAAACCGCATGAAAAAAGACCTATTAGAGGAGAAATAACATTTTTCGCAAAAGTGTCGAAAATGGCCATTTTTCGCAAAACAGCAAAGGGGGGACCAAGGGAAAATTTTCAAAAATGGCCGATTTTTTGGTCGAACTTCGGAAGGCTAAAATAATAGGAAATACAAGTCGCCTGATGGCCTAATTAGTATGGATTGAAAGCTAAACTATCCTAGATTTGTGCTATGCAAAAAACCGCATGAAAAAAGACCTATTAGAGGAGAAATAACATTTTTCGCAAAAGTGTCGAAAATGGCCATTTTTCGCAAAACAGCAAAGGGGGGACCAAGGGAAAATTTTCAAAAATGGCCGATTTTTTGGTCGAACTTCGGAAGGCTAAAATAATAGGAAATACAAGTCGCCTGATGGCCTAATTAGTATGGATTGAAAGCTAAACTATCCTAGATTTGTGCTATGCAAAAAACCGCATGAAAAAAGACCTATTAGAGGAGAAATAACATTTTTCGCAAAAGTGTCGAAAATGGCCATTTTTCGCAAAACAGCAAAGGGGGGACCAAGGGAAAATTTTCAAAAATGGCCGATTTTTTGGTCGAACTTCGGAAGGCTAAAATAATAGGAAATACAAGTCGCCTGATGGCCTAATTAGTATGGATTGAAAGCTAAACTATCCTAGATTTGTGCTATGCAAAAAACCGCATGAAAAAAGACCTATTAGAGGAGAAATAACATTTTTCGCAAAAGTGTCGAAAATGGCCATTTTTCGCAAAACAGCAAAGGGGGGACCAAGGGAAAATTTTCAAAAATGGCCGATTTTTTGGTCGAACTTCGGAAGGCTAAAATAATAGGAAATACAAGTCGCCTGATGGCCTAATTAGTATGGATTGAAAGCTAAACTATCCTAGATTTGTGCTATGCAAAAAACCGCATGAAAAAAGACCTATTAGAGGAGAAATAACATTTTTCGCAAAAGTGTCGAAAATGGCCATTTTTCGCAAAACAGCAAAGGGGGGACCAAGGGAAAATTTTCAAAAATGGCCGATTTTTTGGTCGAACTTCGGAAGGCTAAAATAATAGGAAATACAAGTCGCCTGATGGCCTAATTAGTATGGATTGAAAGCTAAACTATCCTAGATTTGTGCTATGCAAAAAACCGCATGAAAAAAGACCTATTAGAGGAGAAATAACATTTTTCGCAAAAGTGTCGAAAATGGCCATTTTTCGCAAAACAGCAAAGGGGGGACCAAGGGAAAATTTTCAAAAATGGCCGATTTTTTGGTCGAACTTCGGAAGGCTAAAATAATAGGAAATACAAGTCGCCTGATGGCCTAATTAGTATGGATTGAAAGCTAAACTATCCTAGATTTGTGCTATGCAAAAAACCGCATGAAAAAAGACCTATTAGAGGAGAAATAACATTTTTCGCAAAAGTGTCGAAAATGGCCATTTTTCGCAAAACAGCAAAGGGGGGACCAAGGGAAAATTTTCAAAAATGGCCGATTTTTTGGTCGAACTTCGGAAGGCTAAAATAATAGGAAATACAAGTCGCCTGATGGCCTAATTAGTATGGATTGAAAGCTAAACTATCCTAGATTTGTGCTATGCAAAAAACCGCATGAAAAAAGACCTATTAGAGGAGAAATAACATTTTTCGCAAAAGTGTCGAAAATGGCCATTTTTCGCAAAACAGCAAAGGGGGGACCAAGGGAAAATTTTCAAAAATGGCCGATTTTTTGGTCGAACTTCGGAAGGCTAAAATAATAGGAAATACAAGTCGCCTGATGGCCTAATTAGTATGGATTGAAAGCTAAACTATCCTAGATTTGTGCTATGCAAAAAACCGCATGAAAAAAGACCTATTAGAGGAGAAATAACATTTTTCGCAAAAGTGTCGAAAATGGCCATTTTTCGCAAAACAGCAAAGGGGGGACCAAGGGAAAATTTTCAAAAATGGCCGATTTTTTGGTCGAACTTCGGAAGGCTAAAATAATAGGAAATACAAGTCGCCTGATGGCCTAATTAGTATGGATTGAAAGCTAAACTATCCTAGATTTGTGCTATGCAAAAAACCGCATGAAAAAAGACCTATTAGAGGAGAAATAACATTTTTCGCAAAAGTGTCGAAAATGGCCATTTTTCGCAAAACAGCAAAGGGGGGACCAAGGGAAAATTTTCAAAAATGGCCGATTTTTTGGTCGAACTTCGGAAGGCTAAAATAATAGGAAATACAAGTCGCCTGATGGCCTAATTAGTATGGATTGAAAGCTAAACTATCCTAGATTTGTGCTATGCAAAAAACCGCATGAAAAAAGACCTATTAGAGGAGAAATAACATTTTTCGCAAAAGTGTCGAAAATGGCCATTTTTCGCAAAACAGCAAAGGGGGGACCAAGGGAAAATTTTCAAAAATGGCCGATTTTTTGGTCGAACTTCGGAAGGCTAAAATAATAGGAAATACAAGTCGCCTGATGGCCTAATTAGTATGGATTGAAAGCTAAACTATCCTAGATTTGTGCTATGCAAAAAACCGCATGAAAAAAGACCTATTAGAGGAGAAATAACATTTTTCGCAAAAGTGTCGAAAATGGCCATTTTTCGCAAAACAGCAAAGGGGGGACCAAGGGAAAATTTTCAAAAATGGCCGATTTTTTGGTCGAACTTCGGAAGGCTAAAATAATAGGAAATACAAGTCGCCTGATGGCCTAATTAGTATGGATTGAAAGCTAAACTATCCTAGATTTGTGCTATGCAAAAAACCGCATGAAAAAAGACCTATTAGAGGAGAAATAACATTTTTCGCAAAAGTGTCGAAAATGGCCATTTTTCGCAAAACAGCAAAGGGGGGACCAAGGGAAATATTTCAAAAATGGCCGATTTTTTGGTCGAACTTCGGAAGGCTAAAATAATAGGAAATACAAGTCGCCTGATGGCCTAATTAGTATGGATTGAAAGCTAAACTATCCTAGATTTGTGCTATGCAAAAAACCGCATGAAAAAAGACCTATTAGAGGAGAAATAACATTTTTCGCAAAAGTGTCGAAAATGGCCATTTTTCGCAAAACAGCAAAGGGGGGACCAAGGGAAATATATCAAAAATGGCCGATTTTTTGGTCGAACTTCGGAAGGCTAAAATAATAGGAAATACAAGTCGCCTGATGGCCTAATTAGTATGGATTGAAAGCTAAACTATCCTAGATTTGTGCTATGCAAAAAACCGCATGAAAAAAGACCTATTAGAGGAGAAATAACATTTTTCGCAAAAGTGTCGAAAATGGCCATTTTTCGCAAAACAGCAAAGGGGGGACCAAGGGAAAATTTTCAAAAATGGCCGATTTTTTGGTCGAACTTCGGAAGGCTAAAATAATAGGAAATACAAGTCGCCTGATGGCCTAATTAGTATGGATTGAAAGCTAAACTATCCTAGATTTGTGCTATGCAAAAA
>NC_090883.1:32141336-32148617 GCF_036669925.1 Montipora capricornis | reverse complement strand
TTTCAGAGCACAGCAGTAAAGAGCAAAACAAGAAACCTTTTAGACTCTCGCAAAACAAAAAGTGGAGTGATAGCTTTGATGATGCTAAAGAACATTTCAGTCCAACAGTGAAAGTGAAACCTTGCTATCGGGGAGAAGTGTTGTCGAGGGGTCAAGCTTGGTCTGCTTTCCTAAACGAGGTTGGTGACCTATCTTTTTTTTGGCATAATTTTATTCTGTTACTCATCACCTTAGTGCTGTAAAAATGTTAAAAAATTTACGTCAAAAAAGTTACAGGAAAGCCATCACTCATGGACACAATTGTCTCCTCTAGATCACGCACCCGAAGAATATTTGTAGTCAGTGCCTTTTCAAGACGTGTGCCTGTGCACACAAAACAAACGTTAAATTATTCCTTTTGAGCAATACAATTCATCTGTTTTGTTATTTAAAGAACTACGTCAAAGCTGTGCTTCCTGTTCTGCAAAACGTAGCCTGAACCGACAGAACAAACTTGTCCTTGATAGATGAAGTCGAAATGATTAAATGAGTAACTTGAGGAAGTTATATCTCGCGAACGAGCTCGGTGACCTATTTATTTAATTGCACATTTCGAGTCACCATAATGTAGGGAATAATCAAGAAAAGTTTAAGGAAAAATCTTACAACATCTTCTACTACTAAGGAATCACCTTGTGTTATTAACGACACAACTGAATTATTTAAGACGGCTGCGCCCAGTAAAGTTGTAAGTGATTCTAATAATTCGTTTTCCTGATGCAAACACTCATTAAAACAGTTTTTCCCATGGCTTAAATTAATTTCGAGTCAATCCTGCCATGAACGCGTTTACTGCAACAAGAGATGAACCAAGTACTTCACTGCTGCCTTGATGCTGCCAGTTCTGCTCGTCTGCATAAGTCAAAAAGCTCGTAGAGAGTTGCTCATGTAAATTTTAGTCCTATGACCTTGCGTCACTGGTTAAGCAATGACAATAGGTGATGTTAACGATATCTCCTCTACACTGAGTCGAAAATACTATATCCAGATGGGGAAAAAAAGGCTTTTCCCTCTTCCTTATGATTTTTCTACATGTTCTTATTTCAGAGTGGGAAGAGACAAGGCGACATCAAAATCCCAATAACAAGGTTAAGTTAACCTTGAGGTTTTCAAAAAGCAGACTCCAAAATTAAACATGGTCAGCTCCAAACGAAAAAAAGTGAATTCTTCTGAAGTTTAAACTTTTCTCCTTTAATTAACAGAACAATAGTAAGTTAAAAGCTAAACTTGACGTATAACCCATTTGAAAATTCTTACCGTTGAGTCAATGATCCTGCCATGAACATGTTGACAGCAAAAAGAGATGAACCAAGTAATTCACTTCTGCTTGGCCGCACAAGTTAAAAAGCTGACAAAGAGTTGCTCATATTAACTGTGAGTTCCCATGATGTAGTTTCACTGGTTTAGCAGGGTTCAGCAGCACTTCCTCCAACCACAGGCAACTCGTCCCTGCACTGTACGCACATCGGAACACCTGATACTGTTTCTAATAAAAATAATTGATATAATAATCATTAAAGTAAGTATAATATTTATGCTAATTAATGCACTTGAATGTTTGTCACGCCGTTTGCGTCTTAATTTGGATGCATAGTTCTGGTTTCGATAAAGACAGCAAATTATCAATAAGCCTGCGAGCAGGCACTCCGAGGGACTGGGGCTGGGGTTGAATGATCATTCAATCTCCCACACAGCCTCAGTCCCTCGGAAAGCCGTGCAAGCATAGTCACGCCTCCCCTCCCCCTCTATCTGCAACCTCGTTCCCAGGGCTTCTCCCTCATGTGGGGGCGGGGCAATAAAAAAACGCCCCTCCCCCACATGAGGGAGAAGCCCTGGGAACGAGGTTGCAGATAGAGGGGGAGGGGAATCGTGACTATATATGCTTGCACGGCATTATTGATTGCCGTCTTTATCGAAACCAGAACTATGCATCCAAATTAAGACGCAAACAGCGTGACAAACAAACAAGCGCATTGCTTGAAATTACTTACTTGGCGTTTGTATGCTTCGACACACATCCTCAGAAGTGACTGTTAACTAATTGTTGCTAAATTCTCTCTCCAACAGCACTTCCTCCAACCACAGTCAACTCGTCCCTGCACTGTACACACATCGATATCGGAACACCTTTTAACTGCAATAAATGATATATTTCATATTTAAGTTTTTATTTTAATTATTTATGTACATTTTGTATTTTTACTGGGTTGCCGTAGGGCAATCCCAGTTGGAAATTGGGTGGCATTTGTTCGGTATTCCTTTTTTTTCCGTGTCGGTAAAAGTCTTGCCTGTCACTCCCCTGCTAAGTGGTATCTTTGTGCATAGAGCCTTCTGCTCGTATTTTCTTAGGATCAAGAGGGTAGTTGAAATGCGTAGATTTCTCTGGTGACACAGTAGAATGATAAACTTAACCGGCAATGGCGTCGAAAGTCATGTAACACGAATGGCGTTTTAATGGATCTTTGAACAAAATATACCCTTATGAAGTTCAATAATGGCAAGTCAATTGGATACTGAACAAGACAGGCGGTGGAATCTTACAAGCGACGAGTAATGGACTTCGACAACAATCTGTCGCCTGTCGAGCTGAAATCAAAGTGAGGTGCATTTCTAATTTTACCAAGTGTGCTGTTATGTAGAACACTGAAACCAAATGGAAAATTCTCTGGTAACTTATGGGTTCAACAAAGACAGAACAAATCGAACACCTTAAGTGGATCTGTGATCAACTCTGCACAGTCTTCAGTAAAAACATAATTGGAAATGTGACAGTCAAGAATTATTTGAAAGAAAGCTTGTCGTCTATTTTGTGCTTTATTATTCAAGGAAAAGGTTCTTCATGGAAACGGTTTGATCCTGAACTTTTAATTTGGTGTAATATTGCAAATATTTGACACAACTGAGTTTTTTTCTCTTCACGCACGCAATGAAATAGGAAGGGGTTTTTGCCTCTAATAGCAAATATGTTGTTTGTTTCAAAAAATTGTTCGCTGGAAAAGGTGGCTTTTATGAATTCATCATGTTTTATAATATGCAAGCTTAACTGGATAGTTTTTATGGCAATAGTAAAGCATTTTCGTGTCAAAATGAGGTTAGTGTCTTTCTGTTGTGCTAACTTAATTAAATATAAATATACATTCTGCCTCGTGAGTTTGTTATTCTCGTTAACCAGCAATGGCCTCGAAAGTCATTCCAATGCAAATGGCGTTTTAGTGCATCTTTTATGTTGCTTGTTTCAATAAAATGTTTCACTGGAAAAGGATTCTGTGATATTTTCTGCCTTTGTGAATTATAATATCGTAATGTGTATTGAATTTTCGAGCTCAAGGTTGAAATGTGATACGGGAGGACATTTTTAGTATTGCTCTGTCAGCAGGAAAGGTTCACGAAAATAAGCAGGTCTGTTGCAAGCATGCTTGAGTTTCAACAAACTGAGCTGCAAAAATCAGCAAAAAAATTGTGACGCCGATGAATAATAAAGTAGCTGCTATTTCCAAAATGACCGAATTACCTGGTGATAAATAACCTCGTCTTGCAGAGTAAATTTTTGACTTAGCAGAAACAATGGTCAACCTAAAGGGTTTGGGCGATTGTGATCTTTGTTTTGACTTCTCTCATTTATTGTCAAACTTTATAACACTTGACAGAAAAAGAAACTTACGAAAACCGGGTATCTTGCCATCATTTGACGCGGACGCTTCACTGTTTGGGGAGTAAACATGCCGCGGTAACTTAATCATGGCGCCCGCTGAATCCCGGCCATGTCACTTTCGATTTTGCGATTTATTTCTGCAGCCAAAATTGAACGTAGCAAAAATCAATTATCAACATGTCAGCCCAAAAGCCAATGTTTGTCACTTCCCATTTATTTTCTTCAATCTTTCTGGGTTCAATACTTTGCTAGTAACCACATGTCTTCTCAGGCTATTTACCCAAGACTTCTACCATGGCACTACAATGATAGACAATACCAAAACAATATCGTGTACTGTTAGAGCTACATATTACGCAAGGATAACTTGAATCTCCTGGAAGACAACACACAGCTCAGTTGACATTCTATATGGAATAAATCGCTGTGTTGCTTCACTACCACGCGTAAGCAATGCCTGTCTATTTTTTCCAAAGAGGACAGGAATTTCTTCTTTTTGACAAATGATAGGCCGGTAGCCAGCTTTTTACCTCAGAAAAGGATCTTTTTAGTCGTACGAACATGTGAGGACATGGGAGCCAAAGGGCCTCTGCTGGTATGACTTCTGGGTGACCCCTTAATTAAATGGTCTTAATGACCCCCCAACTTGAAAAAAAGTTGCCTGGGATGGTGCACGAACCACAGGCAACCCAGTGTACTATCACGGAGGGTCTAGTTTAATCTAAAAAAAATTGTCTGCGCCTGAAACTAACCTAATACTATGTTTCTAATAACAATAATAATAATAATAATTATTAAAATAATTATACTTATTATAATAATTTGAATTATAATTATACTAATTATGTTAATTATAATAATTATAAGAATTTTTAAGGGGGGCAGCCTCGTTTCCAGGGCTTCTCCCTCAGAAGGGAGCAGGGCAGTAAAAAAAGCCCTGCCCCCAAATGAGGGAGAAGCCCTGGGAACGAGGTTGCAGATAGAAGGGGAGGGGAATCGTGACTTTGCTTGCACGGCATTATTGATTGCCGTCTTTATCGAAACCAGAACTATGCATCAAACGGCGTGACAAAAACATGCAAGCGCATTGTTTGAAATTACTTATTTGGCGTTCGTATCCTTTGACATACATCCTCACAAGTGACTGTTAACTAATTGTTAATTCATTAATCAATTATTGTTAATAAGTAGTTACCTAATAGGTTACATATTAAAAAGTTTAAATTCGTAGTAAACGGTCACTTCTGAGGATGTATATCGAAGCATTGGAAACGTCATGTAAATAATTTCAAACAGTGCGCTTGTTTATACTTTAATGTTTGTCACCGCTGCTATTTTTTATTATTCTTTGTCTTGCGCGAAATTAATAGAACTACTCCTCTCAAAATGGATAGGTTACCTTAGTTGTTGTTGTCGGATATGGATAGTTCTCGCTGTTCATTTCACTCCGAGGGGTGTTTCGCCTTTAACTGTAACTACTCGGCTTAGTTTGCGGCAAAGAAAGCTTTCATATCTCGGGAGATCTTCGACAAGGAAATAGTCTCTTTTTCTACGATTAACGCGTGGATTTTACGCACTTCTCTTTTATCTCCTTAACAATATTTGCGTTCTGTAGGAAATGTCCTCGGCAGTTGGTTCCCCTTCCCCATCTGCGTCCACGACCTCTTGTACTTGTTGTTTGCATCTTTGGCCGCTCTGCGCCTTTTACTCGATGTTGCATTGAGACTAACTTCTCTGACAGCTACGAGCTGGGGTATCGTTATTTCGCTGTTCGTGTTTTCCTCGTACTTCATCTTTTTGTCTTGTTGGTCTTAATTCTTCCTCATTGTCGTCTTGTGATGTTTCCTTTCTTCGTATTAAGCGTGATCCCATGACCAGTCGTTTGTCCAAATGCGCTTGCAGAGATAGTCTCTTTTTAGTGGGTTTACTTGCAGGTGTTTTGCCCGACCACGAACCCTGCAAGTAGTTAACGACGGTTTCGTGAGAGCTAATTCGCATAAGCAACTAATTTGAGATCTCTTCAACAACGACGCTTTATGGCTGATGTTACTTTTTATACAAGGTTTAAATGGTTATCTGAACTTGGAAATTACTAATTATTAGTGATCATCACATTCTTAAAAGGTTATCACTGTTTGAACTAAGGAAAAAATTTGCAAAGGCGTCCAATTTTAAATTTTCATATTTCAATACAAGTGGTGGAACTTTGGCGGAATAGTTTACCTTTCAATGTTCGTTCCAGCAGCAACCTTATTTCATTTAAACGAAAAATCAGGAAATTCCAAGGTTAATGGCGAACTCATGTAACTACTCAGAAGTTTGCCTTTATTTAGCTGTTTGATTTTATTTACCTCAAGTTTCATTAGTAGATTTATAGCATTTTGTTTATTTGTGGTGGTTCGCCCAGTATGGACTCTATCGCTCTTTTATGTTTCCTCCAATGGCTCGACCTTGTACATTTGTTTGCCTTGTTCTAGTTTTTCCTGTCAATACTTTTTACAATATTTATTTATTTATTTCAATATTTATTTTAAAGTATTATATTTGTTTTAGTCTCTGTTTTGTAAAATAATAAAAAATAAAGACTCTACAACGCACAATACTAAATGATTTTGGCTTTAAAACGTTTGAGACTTTAGAGCGAAAGCCTCAACAACGGGAAGAAGAAGGACTTGGACAGTGTGTCATCTGGGTGAGCTTGGCTTTCATGCTTTCATGCTTTCGCCCAGTTGAGCGACTGTAGTCGAATCGTTGTTGCACTTAGTTTAACGTGTGGGTTTTTACAAGTGAATTGGACTTTAAATCCTTCCTCCTATTATAGCAAGTGTCCCTTAGAACTACACCCTTATGAAACTGTATTATCGTTTAATGGTGTTTATCTTTTCCTGGTGAGGTACCCTTTTCAATTAGCACCCACACTATGATCACATCGCCCAGTGTTGAAAAGTTAGAATGCGAGAACATAATCACCTGAACAATTGTACCAAAAGAAGTTTTCCTCTAAACAAATTTCCTGTAATATTACCAAGTTATCAAACGTTATTTTGTCCTCCACTCTTACCAAGAAATTACTTTAAATCACAGGTACTTTTGTTTACCATCATATATATTTTTTTTTTCCCGCAAAAAAGCGTTTGCACTGGAAATAAATGAATTTTATAATCGCTATTTTTTTGCTTCAAATTACCCGGGCGCCACCATCTTGAATAATTGTGACAATTAATGTTACTAATAAGTGTTATTAACGACACAACTGAATTATTTAAGACGGCTGCGCCCAGTATATCTCAAATTTGTAAGCGATTCTACTAGTAATAATTCATACAAGCTAACTGTCCCGGATACGGAACGAATCTCCCGGTTTCCCGTACGGGTGATTAAATCTCCCCGATAAAAACGACTCTGAACCTTTTACAGACGTTTCTCCATTCTAGACTCAAATTGCATCCCCAAGTTTTAAAAAAAATCGATTTTTTCAAACTAGTTTCATTGTTTCTTAATGCACTTATTCATCTCTGAGTTCCAAACACGTTTTAATAGAACTAAACAAAATGACTTCCTTTAGCTATCATAGCCATATAACCGATTGT
>NC_090883.1:32123836-32128836 GCF_036669925.1 Montipora capricornis | reverse complement strand
TTTTTTAAAACTTGGGGATGCAATTTGATTTAATGACCCGTACGGGAAACCGGGAGATTCGTTCCGTATCCGGGACAGTTAGCTCGTATGAATTATTACTAGTAGAATCGCTTACAACTTTGAAATATACTGGCCGCAGCCGTCTTGAATAATTCAGTTGTGTCGTTAATGACACTTATTAGTAGCATTAATTGTCGCAATTATTCAAGATGGTGGCGCCCGGGTAATTTGAAGCAAAAAAATAGCGATTATGAAATTCATTTATTTCCAGTGCAAACGCTTTTTTGCGGGAAAAAAAATATATATATGATGGTAAACAAAAGTACCTGTGATTTAAAGTAATTTCTTGGTAAGAGTGGAGGACAAACTAACGTTTGATAACTTGGTAATATTACAGGAAATTTGTTTAGAGGAAAACTTCTTTTGGTACAATTGTTCAGGTGATTATATTCTCGCATTCTAACTTTTCAACACTGGGCGATGTGATCATAGTGTGGGTGCTAATTGAAAAGGGTACCTCACCAGGAAAAGATAAATACCATTAAACGATAATACAGTTTCATAAGGGTGTAGTTCTAAGGGACACTTGCTATAATAAGAGGAAGGATTTAAAGTCCAATTCGCTTGTAAAAACTCACACGTTAAACTAAGTGCAACGATGATTCGACAACACTCGCTCAACTGGGCGAAAGCATGAAAGCATGAAAGCCAAGCTCACCCAGATGACACACTGTCCAAGTCCTTCTTCTTCCCGTTTGTTGAGGCTTTCGCTCAAAAGTCTTAAACGTTTTAAAGCCAAAATCATTTAGTATTGTGCGTTGTAGACTCTTTATTTTTTATTATTTTACAAAACAGAGACTAAAACAAATATAATTTACTAAATAAAATAAATATTGAAATAAATAAATATTGTAAAAAGTATTGACAGGAAAAACTAGAACAAGGCAAACAAATGTACAAGATCGAGCCATTGGAGGAAACATAAAAGAGCGATAGAGTCCATACTGGGCGAACCACCACAAATAAACAAAATGCTATAAATCTACTAATGAAACTTGAGGTAAATAAAATCAAACAGCTAAATAAAGGCAAACTTCTGAGTAGTTACATGAGTTCGCCATTAACCTTGGAATTTCCTGATTTTTCGTTTAAATGAAATAAGGTTGCTGCTGGAACGAACATTGAAAGGTAAACTATTCCGCCAAAGTTCCACCATTTGTATTGAAATATGAAAATTTAAAATTGGACGCCTTTGCAAATTTTTTCCTTAGTTCAAACAGTGATAACCTTTTAAGAATGTGATGATCACTAATAATTAGTAATTTCCAAGTTCAGATAACCATTTAAACCTTGTATAAAAAGTAACATCAGCCATAAAGCGTCGTTGTTGAAGAGATCTCAAATTAGCGAGTTTTATAATCACTGTCAGATTTCAGGATCATTCTTGAGGTCCTCCTCTGTATACGTTCTTATATTGAAGACTACGCCAAAGAAAATAAAGAAAAACAAGAAATTAAACACTGTTTATGCGAATTAGCTCTCACGAAACCGTCGTTAACTACTTGCAGGGTTCGTGGTCGGGCAAAACTCCTGCAAGTAAACCCACTAAAAAGAGACGATCTCTGCAAGCGCATTTGGACAAACGACTGGTCATGGGATCACGCTTAATACGAAGAAAGGAAACATCACAAGACGACAATGAGGAAGAATTAAGACCAACAAGAAAAAAAGATGAAGTACGAGGAAAACACGAACAGCGAAATAACGATACCCCAGCTCGTAGCTGTCAGAGAAGTTAGTCTCAATGCAACATCGAGTAAAAGGCGCAGAGCGGCCAAAGATGCAAACAACAAGTACAAGAGGTCGTGGACGCAGATGGGGAAGGGGAACCAACTGCCGAGGACATTTCCTACAGAACGTAAATATTGTTGAGGAGATAAAAGAGAAGTGCGTAAAATCCACGCGTTAATCGTAGAAAAGGAGACTATTTCCTTGTCGAAGATCTCCCGAGATATGAAAGCTTTCTTTGCCGCAAACTAAGCCGAGTAGTTACAGTTAAAGGCGAAACACCCCTCGGAGTGAAATGAACAGCGCGAACTATCCATATCCGACAACAACAACTAAGGTAACCTATCCATTTTGAGAGGAGTAATTCTATTAATTTCGCGCAAGACAAAGAATAATAAAAAAAAGCAGCGGTGACAAACATTAAAGTATAAACAAGCGCACTGATTGAAATTATTTACATGACGTTTCCAATGCTTCGACATACATCCTCAGAAGTGACCGTTTACTACGAATTTAAACTTTTTAATATGTAACCTATTAAGTAACTACTTATTAACAATAATTGATTAATGAATTAACAATTAGTTAACAGTCACTTCTGAGGATGTATGTCAAAGGATACGAACGCCAAGTAAGTAATTTCAAACAATGCCATTGCATGTTTTTGTCACGCCGTTTGATGCATAGTTCTGGTTTCGATAAAGACGGTAATCAATAATGCCGTGCAAGCATAGTCACGATTCCCCTCCCCCTCTATCTGCAACCTCGTTCTCAGGGCTTCTCCCTCATTTGGGGCGGGGCTTTTTTTTACCGCCCTGCCCCCTTCTGAGGGAGAAGCCCTGGAAACGAGGCTTCCCCTCTTAAAAAAATAATTATAATTAACATAATTAGTATAATTATAATTCAAATTATTATAATAACTATAATTATTTTAATTATTATTATTGTTATTAGAAACATAGTATTAGGTTAGTTTCGGGCGCAGACAATTTTTTATAGATTAAACTAGACTCTCCGTGATAGTACACTGGGTTGCCTGTGGTTCGTGCACCGTCCCAGGCAACTTTTTTTCAAGTTGGGGGGTCATTAAGACCATTTAATTAAGGGGTCACCCAGAAGTCATACCAGCAGAGGCCCTTTGGCTCGCATGTCCTCACATGTTCGTACGACTAAAAAGATCCTTTTCTGAGGTAAAAAGCTGGCTACCGGCCTATTATTTGTCAAAAAGAAGAAATTCCTGTCCTCTTTGGAAAAAATAGACACGCATTGCTTACGCGTGGTAGTGAATTAACACAGCGATTTATTCCATATAGAATGTCAACTGAGCTGTGTGTTGTCTTCCAGGAAATTCAAGTTATCCTTGCGTAATATGTAGCTCTAACAGTACACGATATTGTTTTGGTGTTGTCTATCATTGTAGTGCCATGGTAGAAGTCTTGGGTAAATAGCCTGAGAAGACATGTGGTTACTAGCAAAGTATTGAACCCAGAAAGATTGAAGAAAATAAATGGGAAGTGAGAAACATTGGCTTTTGGGCTGACATGTTGATAATTGATTTTTGCTACGTTCAATTTTGGCTGCAGAAATAAATCGCAAAATCGGAGGCCGGAATTCAGGGGGCGCCATGATTAAGTTACTGCGGCATGTTTACTCGCCAAACAGTGAAGCGTCCGCGTCAAATGATGGCAAGATACCCGGTTTTCGTAAGTTTCTTTTTCTGTCAAGTGTTATAAAGTTTGACAATAAATGAGCGAAGTCAAAACAAAGATCACAATCGCCCAAACCCTTTAGGTTGACCATTGTTTCTGCTTAGTCGAAAATTTACTCTCCAAGACGAGGTTATTTATCACCAGGTAATTCCGTCATTTTGGAAATAGCAGCTACTTTATTATTCATCGGCGTCACAATTTTTTGCTGATTTTGCGGCTCAGTTTGTTGAAACTCAAGCACGCTTCCAACAGACCTGCTTATTTTCGTGAACCTTTCCTGCTGACAGAGCAATATTAAAAATGTCCTCCCGTATCACATTTCAACCTTGAGCTCGAAAATTCGATACACATTATGATATTATAATTCACAAAGGCAGAAAATATCACAGAATCCTTTTCCAGCGAAACATTTTATTGAAACAAGCAACATAAAAGATGCACTAAAACGCCATTCGCGTTGCAATGACTTTCGAGGCCATTGCTGGTTAACGAGAATAACAAACTCACGAGGCAGAATGTATATTTATATTTAATTAAGTTAGCACAACAGAAAGACACTAACCTCATTTTGACACGAAAATGCTTTACTATTGCCATAAAAACTATCCAGTTAAGCTCGCATATTATAAAACATGATGAATTCATAAAAGCCACCTTTTTCAGCGAACAATTTTTTGAAACAAACAACATATTTGCTATTAGAGGCAAAAACCCCTTCCTATTTCATTGCGTGCGTGAAGAGAAAAAAACTCAGTTGTGTCAAATATGTGCAATATTACACCAAATTAAAAGTTCAGGATCAAACCGTTTCCATGAAGAACCTTTTTCTTGAATAATAAAGCACAAAATAGACGACAAGCTTTCTTTCAAATAATTCTTGACTGTCACATTTCCAATTATGTTTTTACTGAAGACTGTGCAGAGTTGATCACAGATCCACTTAAGGTGTTCGATTTGTTCTGTCTTTGTTGAACCCATAAGTTACCAGAGAATTTTCCATTTGGTTTCAGTGTTCTACATAACAGCACACTTAGCTTGGTAAAATTAGAAATGCACCTCACTTTGATTTCGGCTGGACGGGCGACAGATTGTTGTCGAAGTCCATTACTCGTCGCTTGTAAGATTCCACTGCCTGTCTTGTTCAGTATCCAATTGACTATTTTGTTCAAAGATCCACTAAAACGCCATTCGCGTTACATGACTTTCGACGCCATTGCCGGTTAAGTTTATTATTCTACTGTGTCCACCAGAGAAATCTACTCATTTCAACTACCCTCTCGATCCTAAGAAAATACGAGCAGAAGGCTCTATGCACAAAGATACCACTTAGCAGGGGAGTGACAGGCAAGACTTTTACCGACACGGGAAAAAAAAAGAATACCGAACAAATGCCACCCAATTTCCGACTGGGATTGCCCTACGGCAACCCAGTAAAAATACAAAATGTACATAAATAATTAAAATAAAAACTTAAATATCAAATATATCATTTATTGCAGTTAA
>NC_090883.1:32116336-32118836 GCF_036669925.1 Montipora capricornis | reverse complement strand
ATCTGACACCTAAAGACACGATTGTAGTTTGTATCAATAAAGTATATTAGCGACTTCTGTGTATTCTTCCATACAAAAGCCCATGCGACAGCTCGAACAAACAGGGTCAAATAACCAAAATAAAGCTATAACCTTTATTTGGACGACCCTACTTTAAAAAGAGCATTGACCATCCTTTAACATGCCGGTTTTAGAAAGACAACTAATTGCATAAAGAAATTAACTGATTAGAGTGTAGTGTGAAGTGTTAAGTTTCTATCCCATATGAACCATGTGAGCATTAGCCCTACTAATGGAAATGGACCCACACAATGGTTAGATCACCACTGCTCTACCGACTGAGCTACAAGGTCAGACGGGAGCAGGCCGTGGAAACTGAAGATGTTAAAGTCACGGCAATGAACATGTACAAGGAAGGATTACATTTTTGCAAACGTTGCTTCACGGCCAACATTTGCAAGAATGTAATTCTTCCTTGTACTTGTACATGTTCATTGCCGTGACTTTAACATCTTCAGTTCTCACGGCCTGCTCCCGTCTGACCTTGTAGCTCAGTCAGTAGAGCAGCGGTGATCTAACCTGAAGGTCGTGGCTTCAATTCCCACCTTGGTCAGAGTTTTTCTCTGTCCTTGTGTGGGCCCATTTCCATTAGTAGGGCCAATGCTCATATGGGGTAGAAACTTAGCACTTCACATTACACTCTAATCAGTTAATTTCTTTATGCAATTAGTTGTCTTTCTAAAAACGGTACGTTTAAGGATGGTGAATGTGTCCAATAATACTCTTGGAATCATAGGCAGAATTCTGTCAGAGCTCAGGTTCAGTGGTGAGAGCACTCGCCTCTCACCAATGTGTTCCCAGACTCTGCGTCACATGTGGGTTGAGTTTGTTGGTTCTCTACTCTTCTCCGAGATGTTTTTTTCCGGTTACTCCAGTTTTACACTCTTCTCAAAAACCAACATTTGATTTTATTTTCATCAATTTGTTGATTTCAGTGTACTGTGTCCCCAATTAGTGCTCCAGCGTTAGAATGACTTGACACTTGAATAAAGTTCCTTTCTTTCTATTTTTTTTTTTTTACTCCAGTAACATGTTGAAGATGCGGTCAAGAGAAAACCTTGGGCCTATGCTCTGGAGATGACAGGAAGTAAAGGAGGTGGATGTTTCAGCTATCACTGAGTATTTTAAACTCTTGTATGACTGGATGAAGAAACAAAGAAAGGAGATCGATGATGCTCCACTGGGGTGAGACGAGTACCCTACAATGACTTCTACATGACTACAGACTGAACAAGTTAAGGCAGGTCCAACATCTGGGATTCCTCTCCTCATTCCAGTCATGTTTTACTTTAACGTGATGGTCTTAGCATTTCCATTTGCAGCGTTGGTTTGGTAAAAATGTTTTCAAAAGCAGTAATAGACTCAAGGGCAATGCTTAATGTGCATCCCTTGTTTGGTTTCTGTTGGGTAGGCATATGCGCATAAGGTGCTCGGTCTATAACTTGACCGAAAAATGGTTTTGGGGTTCCTTTTATTCCACAAACAACTTGTTATGCAGGGAAAAAAGAGGAAAATTCTACGACATCTTTTAGAAACTTAAGCCTTTTTTCCAGCGACTTCTTGTTTATTGATAACTCTATAGTGTAAATTCTCGATATTGATCGATTCACATACTGAAGACTCTAAAACTTTTTATTTTGATCAGCAATAAACTGCTTTTGCTCTCCTGAAATTTTTTTACATAGCCATGGATGGACCTGTCAGTTCTGCAGCCATTCAATTTTTCCATTTCACTCTGACAATTGAGGATTGTGAGCTTTTTCAGCTTTCTTTCAACTCCAACTCTGACTGTTTGTGCTCCAAGGATACTCTAAATTCTATAGCATACTGATGATTTAGTAGTAGATAAAATGAGTGGGAGATCTGTATGGGCCTTTACAATGGCGAGCGATAGGCGAGCCATTGTAAACGTCGATACAGATCGAACGCGAATATTTATCCTGCTTGTGAAATGAATACATTAATTGAATGCAAAGTATTGTTATTTTAATCAGTAGAGATCTGTATCAAAGTTAATGAATACTAATTAGCTGAGCAGGAGTTTGTATCAAAAGTTAATTCTACTGTTTAATAATAATATTCATCAACCCCAGTTGATTTGTATTGGGGTTTACAGTTGTGTACAATATGTGATGTGAATACTGTGCTGGGATTGGTTTGCACCCTAACGAATTATTAATGAATTTTACAACCACAATTACAGACTTTATCTAATATTGTTTGACACTGTGTGACCCCCCTTTTGAAAAATCCTGGCTACACCCCTGCATTGTGGTCCTGTGTATGGGCATCCTTCTTTAAATTTACAAATATTTGTGAATAACTTTTATTCTGTCTTGGATAAAAAAAAAAGCTCTGCTTGATATCTGGTGGTTTTAACATTAATCTCTTAAACTATGATAATCATGCCCCTACAGAAGAATTCGTAAATACCTTAAGT
>NC_090883.1:32050370-32116236 GCF_036669925.1 Montipora capricornis | reverse complement strand
AAACAGCAAAGGGGGGACCAAAGAAAAATTTCAAAAATGGCCGATTTTTTGGTCGAACTTCGGAAGGCTAAAAAAATAGGAAATACAAGTCGCCTGATGGCCTAATTAGTATGGATTGAAAGCTAAACTATCCTAGATTTGTGCTATGCAAAAAACCGCATGAAAAAAGACCTATTAGAGGAGAAATAACATTTTTCGCAAAACAGCAAAGGGGGGACCAAGGGAAAATTTTCAAAAATGGCCGATTTTTTGGTCGAACTTCGGAAGGCTAAAAAAATAGGAAATACAAGTCGCCTGATGGCCTAATTAGTATGGATTGAAAGCTAAACTATCCTAGATTTGTGCTATGCAAAAAACCGCATGAAAAAAGACCTATTAGAGGAGAAATAACATTTTTCGCAAAAGTGTCGAAAATGGCCATTTTTCGCAAAACAGCAAAGGGGGGACCAAGGGAAATTTTCAAAAATGGCCGATTTTTTGGTCGAACTTCGGAAGGCTAAAAAAATAGGAAATACAAGTCGCCTGATGGCCTAATTAGTATGGATTGAAAGCTAAACTATCCTAGATTTGTGCTATGCAAAAAACCGCATGAAAAAAGACCTATTAGAGGAGAAATAACATTTTCGCAAAAGTGTCGAAAATGGCCATTTTTCGCAAAACAGCAAAGGGGGGACCAAAGGAAAATTTTCAAAAATGGCCGATTTTTTGGTCGAACTTCGGAAGGCTAAAACTTTCGTATTTCCAAGTCGCCTGATGGCCTAATTAGTATGGATTGAAAGCTAAACTATCCTAGATTTGTGCTATGCAAAAAACCGCATGAAAAAAGACCTATTAGAGGAGAAATAACATTTTTCGCAAAAGTGTCGAAAATGGCCATTTTTCGCAAAACAGCAAAGGGCGTACCAGGGGAAAATTTACAAAAATGGCCGATTTTTTGGTCGAACTTCGGAAGGCTAAAAAATAGGAAATACAAGTCGCCTGATGGCCTAATTAGTATGGATTGAAAGCTAAACTATCCTAGATTTGTGCTATGCAAAAAACCGCATGAAAAAAGACCTATTAGAGGAGAAATAACATTTTTCGCAAAAGTGTCGAAAATGGCCAATTTTAGCAAAAAAGCAAAGGGGGGACAAAGGGAAATTTTTCAAAAATGGCCGATTTTTTTGGTCGAACTTCGGAAGGCTAAAATAATAGGAAATACAAGTCGCCTGATGGCCTAATTAGTATGGATTGAAAGCTAAACTATCCTAGATTTGTGCTATGCAAAAAACCGCATGAAAAAAGACCTATTAGAGGAGAAATAACATTTTTCGCAAAAGTGTCGAAAATGGCCATTTTTCGCAAAACAGCAAAGGGGGGACCAAAAGAAAATTTTCAAAAATGGCCGATTTTTTGGTCGAACTTCGGAAGGCTAAAAAATAGGAAATACAAGTCGCCTGATGGCCTAATTAGTATGGATTGAAAGCTAAACTATCCTAGATTTGTGCTATGCAAAAAACCGCATGAAAAAAGACCTATTAGAGGAGAAATAACATTTTTCGCAAAAGTGTCGAAAATGGCCATTTTTCGCAAAACAGCAAAGGGGGACCAAGGGAAAATTTTCAAAAATGGCCGATTTTTTGGTCGAACTTCGGAAGGCTAAAATAATAGGAAATACAAGTCGCCTGATGGCCTAATTAGTATGGATTGAAAGCTAAACTATCCTAGATTTGTGCTATGCAAAAAACCGCATGAAAAAAGACCTATTAGAGGAGAAATAACATTTTTCGCAAAAGTGTCGAAAATGGCCATTTTTCGCAAAACAGCAAAGGGGGGACCAAGGGAAAATTTTCAAAAATGGCCGATTTTTTGGTCGAACTTCGGAAGGCTAAAATAATAGGAAATACAAGTCGCCTGATGGCCTAATTAGTATGGATTGAAAGCTAAACTATCCTAGATTTGTGCTATGCAAAAAACCGCATGAAAAAAGACCTATTAGAGGAGAAATAACATTTTTCGCAAAAGTGTCGAAAATGGCCATTTTTCGCAAAACAGCAAAGGGGGACCAAGGTCAAATTTTCAAAAATGGCCGATTTTTTGGTCGAACTTCGGAAGGCTAAAATAATAGGAAATACAAGTCGCCTGATGGCCTAATTAGTATGGATTGAAAGCTAAACTATCCTAGATTTGTGCTATGCAAAAAACCGCATGAAAGGGACCTGTTAGAGGAGAAAGAACATTTTTCGCAAAAGTGTCGAAAATGGCCATTTTTCGCAAAACAGCAAAGGGAGGACCAAAGGAAAATTTTTAAAAATAACCGATTTTTTGGTCGAACTTCGGAAGGCTAAAATAATAGGAAATACAAGTCGCCTGATGGCCTAATTAGTATGGATTGAAAGCTAAACTATCCTAGATTTGTGCTATGCAAAAAACCGCATGAAAAAAGACCTATTAGAGGAGAAATAACATTTTTCGCAAAAGTGTCGAAAATGGCCATTTTTCGCAAAACAGCAAAGGGGGGACCAAGGGAAAATTTTCAAAAATGGCCGATTTTTTGGTCGAACTTCGGAAGGCTAAAATAATAGGAAATACAAGTCGCCTGATGGCCTAATTAGTATGGATTGAAAGCTAAACTATCCTAGATTTGTGCTATGCAAAAAACCGCATGAAAAAAGACCTATTAGAGGAGAAATAACATTTTTCGCAAAAGTGTCGAAAATGGCCATTTTTCGCAAAACAGCAAAGGGGGGACCAAGGGAAAATTTTCAAAAATGGCCGATTTTTTGGTCGAACTTCGGAAGGCTAAAAAAATAGGAAATACAAGTCGCCTGATGGCCTAATTAGTATGGATTGAAAGCTAAACTATCCTAGATTTGTGCTATGCAAAAAACCGCATGAAAAAAGACCTATTAGAGGAGAAATAACATTTTTCGCAAAAGTGTCGAAAATGGCCATTTTTCGCAAACAGCAAAGGGGGGACCAAGGAAAATTTTCAAAAATGGCCGATTTTTTGGTCGAACTTCGGAAGGCTAAAATAATAGGAAATACAAGTCGCCTGATGGCCTAATTAGTATGGATTGAAAGCTAAACTATCCTAGATTTGTGCTATGCAAAAAACCGCATGAAAAAAGACCTATTAGAGGAGAAATAACATTTTTCGCAAAAGTGTCGAAAATGGCCATTTTTCGCAAAACAGCAAAGGGGGGACCAAGGGAAAATTTTCAAAAATGGCCGATTTTTTGGTCGAACTTCGGAAGGCTAAAATAATAGGAAATACAAGTCGCCTGATGGCCTAATTAGTATGGATTGAAAGCTAAACTATCCTAGATTTGTGCTATGCAAAAAACCGCATGAAAAAAGACCTATTAGAGGAGAAATAACATTTTTCGCAAAAGTGTCGAAAATGGCCATTTTTCGCAAAACAGCAAATGGGGGACCAAGGGAAAATTTCAAAAATGGCCGATTTTTTGGTCGAACTTCGGAAGGCTAAAATAATAGGAAATACAAGTCGCCTGATGGCCTAATTAGTATGGATTGAAAGCTAAACTATCCTAGATTTGTGCTATGCAAAAAACCGCATGAAAAAAGACCTATTAGAGGAGAAATAACATTTTTCGCAAAAGTGTCGAAAATGGCCATTTTTCGCAAAACAGCAAAGGGGGACCAAGGGAAAATTTTCAAAAATGGCCGATTTTTTGGTCGAACTTCGGAAGGCTAAAATAATAGGAAATACAAGTCGCCTGATGGCCTAATTAGTATGGATTGAAAGCTAAACTATCCTAGATTTGTGCTATGCAAAAAACCGCATGAAAAAAGACCTATTAGAGGAGAAATAACATTTTTCGCAAAAGTGTCGAAAATGGCCATTTTTCGCAAAACAGCAAAGGGGGGACCAAGGGAAATTTTCAAAAATGGCCGATTTTTTGGTCGAACTTCGGAAGGCTAAAATAATAGGAAATACAAGTCGCCTGATGGCCTAATTAGTATGGATTGAAAGCTAAACTATCCTAGATTTGTGCTATGCAAAAAACCGCATGAAAAAAGACCTATTAGAGGAGAAATAACATTTTTCGCAAAAGTGTCGAAAATGGCCATTTTTCGCAAAACAGCAAAGGGGGGACCAAGGGAAAATTTTCAAAAATGGCCGATTTTTTGGTCGAACTTCGGAAGGCTAAAATAATAGGAAATACAAGTCGCCTGATGGCCTAATTAGTATGGATTGAAAGCTAAACTATCCTAGATTTGTGCTATGCAAAAAACCGCATGAAAAAAGACCTATTAGAGGAGAAATAACATTTTTCGCAAAAGTGTCGAAAATGGCCATTTTTCGCAAAACAGCAAAGGGGGACCAAGGGAAAATTTTCAAAAATGGCCGATTTTTTGGTCGAACTTCGGAAGGCTAAAATATAGGAAATACAAGTCGCCTGATGGCCTAATTAGTATGGATTGAAAGCTAAACTATCCTAGATTTGTGCTATGCAAAAAACCGCATGAAAAAAGACCTATTAGAGGAGAAATAACATTTTTCGCAAAAGTGTCGAAAATGGCCATTTTTTGCAAAACAGCAAGGAGGGGACCAAGGGAAAATTTTCAAAAATGGCCGATTTTTTGGTCGAACTTCGGAAGGCTAAAATAATAGGAAATACAAGTCGCCTGATGGCCTAATTAGTATGGATTGAAAGCTAAACTATCCTAGATTTGTGCTATGCAAAAAACCGCATGAAAAAAGACCTATTAGAGGAGAAATAACATTTTTCGCAAAAGTGTCGAAAATGGCCATTTTTCGCAAAACAGCAAAGGGGGGACCAAGGGAAAATTTTCAAAAATGGCCGATTTTTTGGTCGAACTTCGGAAGGCTAAAATAATAGGAAATACAAGTCGCCTGATGGCCTAATTAGTATGGATTGAAAGCTAAACTATCCTAGATTTGTGCTATGCAAAAAACCGCATGAAAAAAGACCTATTAGAGGAGAAATAACATTTTTCGCAAAAGTGTCGAAAATGGCCATTTTTCGCAAAACAGCAAAGGGGGACCAAGGGAAAATTTTCAAAAATGGCCGATTTTTTGGTCGAACTTCGGAAGGCTAAAATAATAGGAAATACAAGTCGCCTGATGGCCTAATTAGTATGGATTGAAAGCTAAACTATCCTAGATTTGTGCTATGCAAAAAACCGCATGAAAAAAGACCTATTAGAGGAGAAATAACATTTTTCGCAAAAGTGTCGAAAATGGCCATTTTTCGCAAAACAGCAAAGGGGGGACCAAGGGAAAATTTTCAAAAATGGCCGATTTTTTGGTCGAACTTCGGAAGGCTAAAATAATAGGAAATACAAGTCGCCTGATGGCCTAATTAGTATGGATTGAAAGCTAAACTATCCTAGATTTGTGCTATGCAAAAAACCGCATGAAAAAAGACCTATTAGAGGAGAAATAACATTTTTCGCAAAAGTGTCGAAAATGGCCATTTTTCGCAAAACAGCAAAGGGGGACCAAGGGAAAATTTTCAAAAATGGCCGATTTTTTGGTCGAACTTCGGAAGGCTAAAATAATAGGAAATACAAGTCGCCTGATGGCCTAATTAGTATGGATTGAAAGCTAAACTATCCTAGATTTGTGCTATGCAAAAAACCGCATGAAAAAAGACCTATTAGAGGAGAAATAACATTTTTCGCAAAAGTGTCGAAAATGGCCATTTTTCGCAAAACAGCAAAGGGGGACCAAGGGAAAATTTTCAAAAATGGCCGATTTTTTGGTCGAACTTCGGAAGGCTAAAATAATAGGAAATACAAGTCGCCTGATGGCCTAATTAGTATGGATTGAAAGCTAAACTATCCTAGATTTGTGCTATGCAAAAAACCGCATGAAAAAAGACCTATTAGAGGAGAAATAACATTTTTCGCAAAAGTGTCGAAAATGGCCATTTTTCGCAAAACAGCAAAGGGGGGACCAAGGGAAAATTTTCAAAAATGGCCGATTTTTTGGTCGAACTTCGGAAGGCTAAAATAATAGGAAATACAAGTCGCCTGATGGCCTAATTAGTATGGATTGAAAGCTAAACTATCCTAGATTTGTGCTATGCAAAAAACGGCATAAAAAAAAAAGCTATTAGAGGAGAAATATCATTTTTCGCAAAAGTGTCGAAAATGGCCATTTTTCGCAAAACAGCAAAGGGGGGACCAAGGGAAAATTTTCAAAAATGGCCGATTTTTTGGTCGAACTTCGGAAGGCTAAAATAATAGGAAATACAAGTCGCCTGATGGCCTAATTAGTATGGATTGAAAGCTAAACTATCCTAGATTTGTGCTATGCAAAAAACCGCATGAAAAAAGACCTATTAGAGGAGAAATAACATTTTTCGCAAAAGTGTCGAAAATGGCCATTTTTCGCAAAACAGCAAAGGGGGGACCAAGGGAAAATTTTCAAAAATGGCCGATTTTTTGGTCGAACTTCGGAAGGCTAAAATAATAGGAAATACAAGTCGCCTGATGGCCTAATTAGTATGGATTGAAAGCTAAACTATCCTAGATTTGTGCTATGCAAAAAACCGCATGAAAAAAGACCTATTAGAGGAGAAATAACATTTTTCGCAAAAGTGTCGAAAATGGCCATTTTTCGCAAAACAGCAAAGGGGGGACCAAGGGAAAATTTTCAAAAATGGCCGATTTTTTGGTCGAACTTCGGAAGGCTAAAATAATAGGAAATACAAGTCGCCTGATGGCCTAATTAGTATGGATTGAAAGCTAAACTATCCTAGATTTGTGCTATGCAAAAAACCGCATGAAAAAAGACCTATTAGAGGAGAAATAACATTTTTCGCAAAAGTGTCGAAAATGGCCATTTTTCGCAAAACAGCAAAGGGGGGACCAAGGGAAAATTTTCAAAAATGGCCGATTTTTTGGTCGAACTTCGGAAGGCTAAAATAATAGGAAATACAAGTCGCCTGATGGCCTAATTAGTATGGATTGAAAGCTAAACTATCCTAGATTTGTGCTATGCAAAAAACCGCATGAAAAAAGACCTATTAGAGGAGAAATAACATTTTTCGCAAAAGTGTCGAAAATGGCCATTTTTCGCAAAACAGCAAAGGGGGGACCAAGGGAAAATTTTCAAAAATGGCCGATTTTTTGGTCGAACTTCGGAAGGCTAAAATAATAGGAAATACAAGTCGCCTGATGGCCTAATTAGTATGGATTGAAAGCTAAACTATCCTAGATTTGTGCTATGCAAAAAACCGCATGAAAAAAGACCTATTAGAGGAGAAATAACATTTTTCGCAAAAGTGTCGAAAATGGCCATTTTTCGCAAAACAGCAAAGGGGGACCAAGGGAAAATTTTCAAAAATGGCCGATTTTTTGGTCGAACTTCGGAAGGCTAAAATAATAGGAAATACAAGTCGCCTGATGGCCTAATTAGTATGGATTGAAAGCTAAACTATCCTAGATTTGTGCTATGCAAAAAACCGCATGAAAAAAGACCTATTAGAGGAGAAATAACATTTTTCGCAAAAGTGTCGAAAATGGCCATTTTTCGCAAAACAGCAAAGGGGGGACCAAGGGAAAATTTTCAAAAATGGCCGATTTTTTGGTCGAACTTCGGAAGGCTAAAATAATAGGAAATACAAGTCGCCTGATGGCCTAATTAGTATGGATTGAAAGCTAAACTATCCTAGATTTGTGCTATGCAAAAAACCGCATGAAAAAAGACCTATTAGAGGAGAAATAACATTTTTCGCAAAAGTGTCGAAAATGGCCATTTTTCGCAAAACAGCAAAGGGGGGACCAAGGGAAAATTTTCAAAAATGGCCGATTTTTTGGTCGAACTTCGGAAGGCTAAAATAATAGGAAATACAAGTCGCCTGATGGCCTAATTAGTATGGATTGAAAGCTAAACTATCCTAGATTTGTGCTATGCAAAAAACCGCATGAAAAAAGACCTATTAGAGGAGAAATAACATTTTTCGCAAAAGTGTCGAAAATGGCCATTTTTCGCAAAACAGCAAAGGGGGGACCAAGGGAAAATTTTCAAAAATGGCCGATTTTTTGGTCGAACTTCGGAAGGCTAAAATAATAGGAAATACAAGTCGCCTGATGGCCTAATTAGTATGGATTGAAAGCTAAACTATCCTAGATTTGTGCTATGCAAAAAACCGCATGAAAAAAGACCTATTAGAGGAGAAATAACATTTTTCGCAAAAGTGTCGAAAATGGCCATTTTTCGCAAAACAGCAAAGGGGGGACCAAGGGAAAATTTTCAAAAATGGCCGATTTTTTGGTCGAACTTCGGAAGGCTAAAATAATAGGAAATACAAGTCGCCTGATGGCCTAATTAGTATGGATTGAAAGCTAAACTATCCTAGATTTGTGCTATGCAAAAAACCGCATGAAAAAAGACCTATTAGAGGAGAAATAACATTTTTCGCAAAAGTGTCGAAAATGGCCATTTTTCGCAAAACAGCAAAGGGGGGACCAAGGGAAAATTTTCAAAAATGGCCGATTTTTTGGTCGAACTTCGGAAGGCTAAAATAATAGGAAATACAAGTCGCCTGATGGCCTAATTAGTATGGATTGAAAGCTAAACTATCCTAGATTTGTGCTATGCAAAAAACCGCATGAAAAAAGACCTATTAGAGGAGAAATAACATTTTTCGCAAAAGTGTCGAAAATGGCCATTTTTCGCAAAACAGCAAAGGGGGGACCAAGGGAAAATTTTCAAAAATGGCCGATTTTTTGGTCGAACTTCGGAAGGCTAAAATAATAGGAAATACAAGTCGCCTGATGGCCTAATTAGTATGGATTGAAAGCTAAACTATCCTAGATTTGTGCTATGCAAAAAACCGCATGAAAAAAGACCTATTAGAGGAGAAATAACATTTTTCGCAAAAGTGTCGAAAATGGCCATTTTTCGCAAAACAGCAAAGGGGGACCAAGGGAAAATTTTCAAAAATGGCCGATTTTTTGGTCGAACTTCGGAAGGCTAAAATAATAGGAAATACAAGTCGCCTGATGGCCTAATTAGTATGGATTGAAAGCTAAACTATCCTAGATTTGTGCTATGCAAAAAACCGCATGAAAAAAGACCTATTAGAGGAGAAATAACATTTTTCGCAAAAGTGTCGAAAATGGCCATTTTTCGCAAAACAGCAAAGGGGGACCAAGGGAAAATTTTCAAAAATGGCCGATTTTTTGGTCGAACTTCGGAAGGCTAAAATAATAGGAAATACAAGTCGCCTGATGGCCTAATTAGTATGGATTGAAAGCTAAACTATCCTAGATTTGTGCTATGCAAAAAACCGCATGAAAAAAGACCTATTAGAGGAGAAATAACATTTTTCGCAAAAGTGTCGAAAATGGCCATTTTTCGCAAAACAGCAAAGGGGGGACCAAGGGAAAATTTTCAAAAATGGCCGATTTTTTGGTCGAACTTCGGAAGGCTAAAATAATAGGAAATACAAGTCGCCTGATGGCCTAATTAGTATGGATTGAAAGCTAAACTATCCTAGATTTGTGCTATGCAAAAAACCGCATGAAAAAAGACCTATTAGAGGAGAAATAACATTTTTCGCAAAAGTGTCGAAAATGGCCATTTTTCGCAAAACAGCAAAGGGGGGACCAAGGGAAAATTTTCAAAAATGGCCGATTTTTTGGTCGAACTTCGGAAGGCTAAAATAATAGGAAATACAAGTCGCCTGATGGCCTAATTAGTATGGATTGAAAGCTAAACTATCCTAGATTTGTGCTATGCAAAAAACCGCATGAAAAAAGACCTATTAGAGGAGAAATAACATTTTTCGCAAAAGTGTCGAAAATGGCCATTTTTCGCAAAACAGCAAAGGGGGGACCAAGGGAAAATTTTCAAAAATGGCCGATTTTTTGGTCGAACTTCGGAAGGCTAAAATAATAGGAAATACAAGTCGCCTGATGGCCTAATTAGTATGGATTGAAAGCTAAACTATCCTAGATTTGTGCTATGCAAAAAACCGCATGAAAAAAGACCTATTAGAGGAGAAATAACATTTTTCGCAAAAGTGTCGAAAATGGCCATTTTTCGCAAAACAGCAAAGGGGGGACCAAGGGAAAATTTTCAAAAATGGCCGATTTTTTGGTCGAACTTCGGAAGGCTAAAATAATAGGAAATACAAGTCGCCTGATGGCCTAATTAGTATGGATTGAAAGCTAAACTATCCTAGATTTGTGCTATGCAAAAAACCGCATGAAAAAAGACCTATTAGAGGAGAAATAACATTTTTCGCAAAAGTGTCGAAAATGGCCATTTTTCGCAAAACAGCAAAGGGGGGACCAAGGGAAAATTTTCAAAAATGGCCGATTTTTTGGTCGAACTTCGGAAGGCTAAAATAATAGGAAATACAAGTCGCCTGATGGCCTAATTAGTATGGATTGAAAGCTAAACTATCCTAGATTTGTGCTATGCAAAAAACCGCATGAAAAAAGACCTATTAGAGGAGAAATAACATTTTTCGCAAAAGTGTCGAAAATGGCCATTTTTCGCAAAACAGCAAAGGGGGGACCAAGGGAAAATTTTCAAAAATGGCCGATTTTTTGGTCGAACTTCGGAAGGCTAAAATAATAGGAAATACAAGTCGCCTGATGGCCTAATTAGTATGGATTGAAAGCTAAACTATCCTAGATTTGTGCTATGCAAAAAACCGCATGAAAAAAGACCTATTAGAGGAGAAATAACATTTTTCGCAAAAGTGTCGAAAATGGCCATTTTTCGCAAAACAGCAAAGGGGGGACCAAGGGAAAATTTTCAAAAATGGCCGATTTTTTGGTCGAACTTCGGAAGGCTAAAATAATAGGAAATACAAGTCGCCTGATGGCCTAATTAGTATGGATTGAAAGCTAAACTATCCTAGATTTGTGCTATGCAAAAAACCGCATGAAAAAAGACCTATTAGAGGAGAAATAACATTTTTCGCAAAAGTGTCGAAAATGGCCATTTTTCGCAAAACAGCAAAGGGGGGACCAAGGGAAAATTTTCAAAAATGGCCGATTTTTTGGTCGAACTTCGGAAGGCTAAAATAATAGGAAATACAAGTCGCCTGATGGCCTAATTAGTATGGATTGAAAGCTAAACTATCCTAGATTTGTGCTATGCAAAAAACCGCATGAAAAAAGACCTATTAGAGGAGAAATAACATTTTTCGCAAAAGTGTCGAAAATGGCCATTTTTCGCAAAACAGCAAAGGGGGGACCAAGGGAAAATTTTCAAAAATGGCCGATTTTTTGGTCGAACTTCGGAAGGCTAAAATAATAGGAAATACAAGTCGCCTGATGGCCTAATTAGTATGGATTGAAAGCTAAACTATCCTAGATTTGTGCTATGCAAAAAACCGCATGAAAAAAGACCTATTAGAGGAGAAATAACATTTTTCGCAAAAGTGTCGAAAATGGCCATTTTTCGCAAAACAGCAAAGGGGGGACCAAGGGAAAATTTTCAAAAATGGCCGATTTTTTGGTCGAACTTCGGAAGGCTAAAATAATAGGAAATACAAGTCGCCTGATGGCCTAATTAGTATGGATTGAAAGCTAAACTATCCTAGATTTGTGCTATGCAAAAAACCGCATGAAAAAAGACCTATTAGAGGAGAAATAACATTTTTCGCAAAAGTGTCGAAAATGGCCATTTTTCGCAAAACAGCAAAGGGGGGACCAAGGGAAAATTTTCAAAAATGGCCGATTTTTTGGTCGAACTTCGGAAGGCTAAAATAATAGGAAATACAAGTCGCCTGATGGCCTAATTAGTATGGATTGAAAGCTAAACTATCCTAGATTTGTGCTATGCAAAAAACCGCATGAAAAAAGACCTATTAGAGGAGAAATAACATTTTTCGCAAAAGTGTCGAAAATGGCCATTTTTCGCAAAACAGCAAAGGGGGGACCAAGGGAAAATTTTCAAAAATGGCCGATTTTTTGGTCGAACTTCGGAAGGCTAAAATAATAGGAAATACAAGTCGCCTGATGGCCTAATTAGTATGGATTGAAAGCTAAACTATCCTAGATTTGTGCTATGCAAAAAACCGCATGAAAAAAGACCTATTAGAGGAGAAATAACATTTTTCGCAAAAGTGTCGAAAATGGCCATTTTTCGCAAAACAGCAAAGGGGGGACCAAGGGAAAATTTTCAAAAATGGCCGATTTTTTGGTCGAACTTCGGAAGGCTAAAATAATAGGAAATACAAGTCGCCTGATGGCCTAATTAGTATGGATTGAAAGCTAAACTATCCTAGATTTGTGCTATGCAAAAAACCGCATGAAAAAAGACCTATTAGAGGAGAAATAACATTTTTCGCAAAAGTGTCGAAAATGGCCATTTTTCGCAAAACAGCAAAGGGGGGACCAAGGGAAAATTTTCAAAAATGGCCGATTTTTTGGTCGAACTTCGGAAGGCTAAAATAATAGGAAATACAAGTCGCCTGATGGCCTAATTAGTATGGATTGAAAGCTAAACTATCCTAGATTTGTGCTATGCAAAAAACCGCATGAAAAAAGACCTATTAGAGGAGAAATAACATTTTTCGCAAAAGTGTCGAAAATGGCCATTTTTCGCAAAACAGCAAAGGGGGGACCAAGGGAAAATTTTCAAAAATGGCCGATTTTTTGGTCGAACTTCGGAAGGCTAAAATAATAGGAAATACAAGTCGCCTGATGGCCTAATTAGTATGGATTGAAAGCTAAACTATCCTAGATTTGTGCTATGCAAAAAACCGCATGAAAAAAGACCTATTAGAGGAGAAATAACATTTTTCGCAAAAGTGTCGAAAATGGCCATTTTTCGCAAAACAGCAAAGGGGGGACCAAGGGAAAATTTTCAAAAATGGCCGATTTTTTGGTCGAACTTCGGAAGGCTAAAATAATAGGAAATACAAGTCGCCTGATGGCCTAATTAGTATGGATTGAAAGCTAAACTATCCTAGATTTGTGCTATGCAAAAAACCGCATGAAAAAAGACCTATTAGAGGAGAAATAACATTTTTCGCAAAAGTGTCGAAAATGGCCATTTTTCGCAAAACAGCAAAGGGGGGACCAAGGGAAAATTTTCAAAAATGGCCGATTTTTTGGTCGAACTTCGGAAGGCTAAAATAATAGGAAATACAAGTCGCCTGATGGCCTAATTAGTATGGATTGAAAGCTAAACTATCCTAGATTTGTGCTATGCAAAAAACCGCATGAAAAAAGACCTATTAGAGGAGAAATAACATTTTTCGCAAAAGTGTCGAAAATGGCCATTTTTCGCAAAACAGCAAAGGGGGGACCAAGGGAAAATTTTCAAAAATGGCCGATTTTTTGGTCGAACTTCGGAAGGCTAAAATAATAGGAAATACAAGTCGCCTGATGGCCTAATTAGTATGGATTGAAAGCTAAACTATCCTAGATTTGTGCTATGCAAAAAACCGCATGAAAAAAGACCTATTAGAGGAGAAATAACATTTTTCGCAAAAGTGTCGAAAATGGCCATTTTTCGCAAAACAGCAAAGGGGGGACCAAGGGAAAATTTTCAAAAATGGCCGATTTTTTGGTCGAACTTCGGAAGGCTAAAATAATAGGAAATACAAGTCGCCTGATGGCCTAATTAGTATGGATTGAAAGCTAAACTATCCTAGATTTGTGCTATGCAAAAAACCGCATGAAAAAAGACCTATTAGAGGAGAAATAACATTTTTCGCAAAAGTGTCGAAAATGGCCATTTTTCGCAAAACAGCAAAGGGGGACCAAGGGAAAATTTTCAAAAATGGCCGATTTTTTGGTCGAACTTCGGAAGGCTAAAATAATAGGAAATACAAGTCGCCTGATGGCCTAATTAGTATGGATTGAAAGCTAAACTATCCTAGATTTGTGCTATGCAAAAAACCGCATGAAAAAAGACCTATTAGAGGAGAAATAACATTTTTCGCAAAAGTGTCGAAAATGGCCATTTTTCGCAAAACAGCAAAGGGGGGACCAAGGGAAAATTTTCAAAAATGGCCGATTTTTTGGTCGAACTTCGGAAGGCTAAAATAATATTAAATGGGCCTAGGACGTCTAAACATAGTTGTTTTTTTATTTTAATTTTATCGGTTTTGAAAGGCATTGTGGGTAATTGGTTTCAGTTGAGAAACGGAAGGTTGGCGGTTTTTTTTAGAAGTTTTTTTTATAAGTGTTGAGCTGTCCAGTCCTATCAATGAAAAACGTAGCTGGCTGTATTTGTTTTGAAGCACAACTCAGCCAAATGTCACTTATAGGACTTGGAATACCTTCAGAACGGTAAGAGAGATAACCTCACTTGTGAACGCTTCCGAGTTTTTTTACGAACCACGTTGGCGTACCTGTTACAGTAAGATCATCTCTCGCCCTTGGTTTCTTTCAAAGGCTTTCCTCTACCCACCATTCCAGCTTCATGATGCCAGACTGGGGGCTTCTGAAGAGACAACCCGCACTTATATTTCGAATTCGTAAAGTATACCTACCTTGCTGTTTCAGATGGTACGTCACGAAGAAACAATACTTTTCCTTCCCAAACTGCCCTTGGGGTGGGGAGTTTTTTTTATTCATTACAGCAACTTTTTGTTTTGTGTTTATCTTCGCTCTTTGTATATGTCAAACGTATCCTTTTAAGTTTTCACCCATGTCTCACATGATTTTTTTTTCTATCATGCATTTAGTCACGTTTTCGACCTTTCGGGGCAAAGTCACGCAACTCTGTCTCCCATCATCTGAATTATCATACTTTAATACTATGGTGCAAAATTCGTGCAAAACGTGTTTTGTTCGGTTGAGACGCTTGGGCGAAGTTGGGGACTCGGGTTTGTACGGAGGTGAGCAAAAAACTTCCAAGTAAGGTTTTTACGAGGAGAAATCAATATCGCAGTACATACCTCGAGTTCATTCTCGTATGGTTCTTACAAGAGAAGTGTCCGAAAAATAACTTCAAAAGTAAACTTTCTACCAGTGGAGTCCAGTGGAAAGCTGAGAGTTCTAGCCCAGGAAAGACCATTATAACCATGCATACACCCTTTCGTTATATGTACGTAAGATTAACATCTAATTTTTGCGCTGAGAACTAAAGGTTCTTATCTTTTTGCGATTTCAGCGTGAGAGCGTTCTTAACATGTTCTTAAAGTTGTGTGGCGGGTGTATCTTCAGTAAATTTGACGAAGTTCGACTATACTAATAATGACCTGTTAGACTACAGTTTTACATTTCTTTATCTTTATTCATATTGTCGCAAAACAAAACTAAAGAGATTCTTAACTGACTCTCGATCAGCCTGGGTGTGTTCTTAGTATGACTCGTTAGTTATTAATCCAGCAGACCAGTGTACAAAACACAAGTGATACAGATCGTTGTCTTACCAATACAGAAACAACCCTCACCATTTACCGACATTGAATTCATAGGGCCTTTTATACACCCCGCTTGCCATATTTCGCCCTCTTTTCGCAAGTCCACTCTTAGTTTCAGTTCGTCCTGTTTTCCCCTCCCACCTTCCCATTCAGCGACGCTGGAAAATCTTAACCCTCAGCTTACTCTGCGCCTTAAACAAAATTTTTTCGCCCATAACTTATCCCCATTAAGGCACAGAGTAGCTACATGTATTATGTGAGTGTGAATTATTCAATATTGAGTCTTTGATGTCATTTTATCCTCAATCCTCAATCCAGCCCTCTCAAGATTTTAAAGGTAGTAATGTCAGACCATTAAACAGGAAAATTCTAGTTAAAATAAACAGGTGTCTTTTTGGAATCAAGACTTCAAACTTGGATCAGTTACTGTTTAGTTTTGAAATCCAAAGAAAACAAAAATTGTTTTTTGGTCATAGTAGCACTTTAGACTCACATTATTTTTACCCTCTCTCAACAGATATGGATTTACACTTGATCATTGCACTGCAGGCTAATAGAGGCATAACTCAATCTGATTGAGCTCCCAAATTGTTTCAATGCCTTGCCATGTACCATTGCTTACATGTGCATTAATTCACTGGTAAGAGTAAGGTTTTTTTCTTTTATGCATCCTAGGAACTTCAATTTATGCCAACTTTGAACAATATAATATTTTAACTGCAAATTGAAAGCACCTTTTGTGCCCATGATATTTTATGTCAAGGTACACCTCATTTAACATCGGAAGTTCCTTTACTCTCTAGAGAGTATTCTCCCAGGAAGCTGAAGGTGCGCTCATTTTACCCCCCTCTTTTCCATCAGTGCTCCGTTTTAAGGGTATTTAAAGCTACTTAGCCTACACTGAAACGAAAGAAGTCGAAACAAGGATGACAGATCCGGGGATCGAACTCGGGACCTTATGCACCAAGGCCGCGAACTAACCAACTGTGCCAGCCTTTTTTAATCACATTTTTTAATCACATTACAATAATCAACCACACAACATCACATTTTTCAATCACATTTTTTAATCACATCACAATGACATGGTTGTGTAGAAAATGATAGTATTATTTATGAATTTAGTAGTATTGCCACAATAATTAATGTCATCAGATATTTTAATGTACATTGTTATGAAATAACAATTTGCGAATAAGTAAGTAAGTAAGATGCTGGTAGCTGACTATCTTCTTCAACTGCAGCACCCAGGCCTGGGTCAGTTAACATTTCATACAACTCCTGAACCTCTATTCCCACTAAATAAAGTAGCAAAGCATTGAAGTTCTTTTGTGCATCATTCGCCACTCCCTTGGCCACCAAAAAGTATTGAAGTGATTGGAGCCACTTCTTCCACCATGTTGCTAACACTGATGAATTACCTTTGCAATCAAACAATATGCTAGGGCTTGAATTTCTATGTTTACTGCCGTCATTGTGCACAATCAATCCCATCCTTGTTGCCAGTGTTAAATACTGAGAAACCAACGGATCGTTACAGGTACGATGGATTAAACCAGATTATCATTAAATACCGTAATCAACCACACAACATGTTTTCACAACATGGCAACTATACTCAAAACAGCCTTGTTTTAATGCACATCCTTCAAACAAACCACTAACTACCAAATAAATCACAAAGATCATATTCCTTTAACTTTCACCATAGTCATCAAACAGATTTTAGCATCAGATTGTCTACATGTACGTGTAGTTTTATCGTTTTTCTTACACATTCACTTAATCACTTCCTGAAAAAATTTGAAGTTGATTTTGTATCAGATGTTTATATATTCAACAGTCGTTTTCTTTACACTATGCAGGATAGCAACACCTCCATCACTCGGGAATCTTAAGCCCTTGGTATGTTATCAGGCCTTTTAATTTTGGCATTCTCACTGAAGCTAAATCTGAGTGACCCCAGCTTGAACACAGACGGTCCTCTGACACCAGCCATGAAATCTCAGACAGCGACCCGGTTATGGTTCCTGTAAACATCCTAACAGTCACAATACAGAGAGCTGCTGAACTGTATTCAGCCTGTATTCAACAAAGTTGACTACTGTAATTGTGTGCAATGACCTGTAAGATTGTATAGAGCATGACCTGGGATTGGTTGATCGTCACGGCTATTTGGGCCTCAGGAAGCGCAAAAGTGGCACAAGCACCAAGTGGAGCGCGCTAGACTCTCCACCCAGCTTGGGGTCACGTGACTGGCATCATTTGGCCATCTATCCTTACTCGATATTTGTTTTATGAAACAGGTGCTACATGTATGAAGAGAGGTGTTGCTAATCTCACGGACCTTAATATCCAACTTTTGCTATAATCTTTGTGAGTCTATTCATCTATTGATGTACACACTTCTCACTTGTTATCAGGGCAAACTTTGCTGTCATCGGTGAGCTGTGCCCTTTCACAATTCAGTCCTAATACTGCAAGTAAAGGGTGATTAAGCACTGCCAATTATTATTATTTTATTATTATTAACTACAATTGATGTGAGTCTATCCACCTATTGATGTACAGTCACACACTTCACATGTTATCCGGGCAAATGTTGCTATCATTTTTTATGCTTGCAGTGTGTTTTGTCCAATCTGTGACGATCAGATTATGTACTGTTTTGTCAAGTTTTGCTGTGTGGTTTCATCAAGAGATACAGTTATTACCAGACTGATCATTATCAAAGTCCATGCACATTGACACTGTCACTAGTAGCAGTCGCTTGTGATATCACAGCAAACTGCTGAATTAATGCACAAAATTTGATCCTTTAGGAACCAAACCCATCTTTCAAGAGAAGTTGCAGGAACGGTGAAGTTTGTAAAACTCTTGCCTGCCATCAATATGCGTGCATGGCTTTGACATGTATTACCCTCTCAAAATAAAGAATATTGTATTGTATTGTATTGTACTCCCATAAAGTCAACAAGCCATGTGTTTCCTAATCATTCCAAGAGTTTGGCTTACATCATAGTTTTGCCCTGTGTTACGATTTTTCTTTCCACATTGGTTTGTCCTGCTCTTGTGAGATGTGGCTCATTCAATGCCAAGATTGGAGGAGTGTTAGCTGTAGCATCTCAGAGATCATGCGCAGGAATCTCACTGGGGACCTGAACATTTTTTCAGGATTCTTACTTGGCAGTTGCTCAACATGTAACTTTGAAGATCATTCCTTAATTTTCACCAGAATCATCAAACAGATTTTAGCATCAGATTGTCTAGTTTTATCCTTTTTCTCACACATTCACTTACCCACTCCCTGAAAAAATTAGATGTTGTTTTGTATCAGGAAAATGTTTAATTGTTAAACAGAGTTTGTCTATACACTATACTAGAAATTAAGCAACACCTCCATCACTCGGGAATCGTCAGTCCTTGGTACATGTATGTTATCAGGCGTTTTAATTTGGTGGCATTGTAACTGAAGCTAAATCTGAGTGACCCCAGCTTGAACACAGACGGTCCTCTGACACCAGCCATGAAATCTCAGACAGCGACCCAGTTATGGTTCCTGTAAACATCCTAACAGTCACAATACAGAGAGCTGCTGAACTGTATTCAGCCGGTATTCAACAAAGTTGACTACTGTAATTGTGTGCAATGACCTGATAGATTGTATGGAGCATGACCTGGGATTGGTTGATCATCACGGCTATTTGGGCCTCGGGAAGCGCGAAAGTGGCACAAGCACCAAGTGGAGCGCGCTAGACTCTCCACCCAGCTTGGGGTCACATGACTGGCATCATTTGGCCATCTATCCTTACTCAATATTTGTTTTATGAAACAGGTGCTATGAAGAGAGGTGTTGCTAATCTCACTGACCTTAATATCCAACTTTTACTAGAATCTTTGTGAGTCTATTCATCTATTCGTGTACACACTCTTCACGTGTTATCGAGGCAAACTTAAGACCAGGCTGATTATCAAAGTTTATGCCCACCTATCTCACATGAGGCCACCTTTCAAATATCACAGCAAGCTGGCAGAAAGCATTGCTTCCATTGATTTAAACCAAACCCTGTAAATGCACAAAAACAAGTTAAAACAACACACACATGCACTCTACCTTTGGTTCTTAAAATCTGTAATGGTCAGTATATTATGTGATTATGTGTTTTACAGGGAGAAAGGTTTCAATGAGCGACGCAATTAAGACCAGGCTGATTATCAAAGTTTATGCCCACTGTATCTTACATGAGGCCGCCCTTCAAATATCACAGCAAGCTGGCAAAAAGCATCGCTTCCATTGATTTAAAAACCAAACCCTGTGAATGCACAAAAACAAAAACAACACACTCATGCACTCTACCTTTTGTTGTGAAAATCTGTAATGATCAGTATACCATGTGATTATGTGTTTTACAGCTAAATCTGAGTGACCCCAGCTTGAACACAGACGGTCCTCTGACACCAGCCATGAAATCTCAGACAGCGACCCAGTTATGGTTCCTGTAAACATCCTAACAGTCACAATACAGAGAGCTGCTGAACTGTATTCAGCCGGTATTCAACAAAGTTGACTACTGTAATTGTGTGCAATGACCTGATAGATTGTATGGAGCATGACCTGGGATTGGTTGATCATCACGGCTATTTGGGCCTCGGGAAGCGCGAAAGTGGCACAAGCACCAAGTGGAGCGCGCTAGACTCTCCACCCAGCTTGGGGTCACATGACTGGCATCATTTGGCCATCTATCCTTACTCAATATTTGTTTTATGAAACAGGTGCTATGAAGAGAGGTGTTGCTAATCTCACTGACCTTAATATCCAACTTTTACTAGAATCTTTGTGAGTCTATTCATCTATTCATGTACACACTCTTCACGTGTTATCAGGGCAAACTTAAGACCAGGCTGATTATCAAAGTTTATGCCCACCTATCTCACATGAGGCCACCTTTCAAATATCACAGCAAGCTGGCAGAAAGCATTGCTTCCATTGATTTAAACCAAACCCTGTAAATGCACAAAAACAAGTTAAAACAACACACACATGCACTCTACCTTTGGTTGTTAAAATCTGTAAAGATAAGTATCATATGTGATTATGTGTTTTACAGGGAGAGAGGTTTCAATGAGCGACGCAATTAAGACCAGGCTGATTATCAAAGTTTATGCCCACTGTATCTTACATGAGGCCGCCCTTCAAATATCACAGCAAGCTGGCAAAAAGCATCGCTTCCATTGATTTAAAAACCAAACCCTGTGAATGCACAAAAACAAAAACAACACACTCATGCACTCTACCTTTTGTTGTGAAAATCTGTAATGATCAGTATACCATGTGATTATGTGTTTTACAGCTAAATCTGTAAACATCCTAACAGTCACAATACAGAGAGCTGCTGAACTGTATTCAGCCGGTATTCAACAAAGTTGACTACTGTAATTGTGTGCAATGACCTGATAGATTGTATGGAGCATGACCTGGGATTGGTTGATCATCACGGCTATTTGGGCCTCGGGAAGCGCGAAAGTGGCACAAGCACCAAGTGGAGCGTGCTAGACCCTCCACCCAGCTTGGGGTCACATGACTGGCATCATTTGGCCATCTATCCTTACTCAATATTTGTTTTATGAAACAGGTGCTATGAAGAGAGGTGTTGCTAATCTCACTGACCTTAATATCCAACTTTTACTAGAATCTTTGTGAGTCTATTCATCTATTCATGTGCACACTCTTCACGTGTTATCGAGGCAAACTTAAGACCAGGCTGATTATCAACGTTTATGCCCACCTATCTCACATGAGGCCACCTTTCAAATATCACAGCAAGCTGGCAGAAAGCATTGCTTCCATTGATTTAAACCAAATCCTGTAAATGCACAAAAACAAGTTAAAACAACACACACATGCACTCTACCTTTGGTTGTTAAAATCTGTAATGTTCAGTATATTATGTGATTATGTGTTTTACAGGGAGAGAGGTTTCAATGAGCGACGCAATTAAGACCAGGCTGATTATCAAAGTTTATGCCCACTGTATCTTACATGAGGCCGCCCTTCAAATATCACAGCAAGCTGGCAAAAATCATCGCTTCCATTGATTTAAAAACCAAACCCTGTGAATGCACAAAAACAAAAACAACACACTCATGCACTCTACCTTTTGTTGTGAAAATCTGTAATGATCAGTATACCATGTGATTATGTGTTTTACAGCTAAATCTGTAAACATCCTAACAGTCACAATACAGAGAGCTGCTGAACTGTATTCAGCCGGTATTCAACAAAGTTGACTACTCTAATTGTGTGCAATGACCTGATAGATTGTATGGAGCATGACCTGGTATTGGTGTATCATCATGGCTATTTGGGCCTCGGGAAGCGCGAAAGTGGCACAAGCACCAAGTGGAGCGCGCTAGACTCTCCACCCAGCTTGGGGTCACATGACTGGCATCATTTGGCCATCTATCCTTACTCAATATTTGTTTTATGAAACAGGTGCTATGAAGAGAGGTGTTGCTAATCTCACTGACCTTAATATCCAACTTTTACTAGAATCTTTGTGAGTCTATTCATCTATTCGTGTACACACTCTTCACGTGTTATCGAGGCAAACTTAAGACCAGGCTGATTATCAAAGTTTATGCCCACCTATCTCAAATGAGGCCACCTTTCAAATATCACAGCAAGCTGGCAGAATGCATTGCTTCCATTGATTTAAACCAAACCCTGTAAATGCACAAAAACAAGTTAAAACAACACACACATGCACTCTACCTTTGGTTGTTAAAATCTGTAATGTTCAGTATATTATGTGATTATGTGTTTTACAGGGAGAGAGGTTTCAATGAGCGACGCAATTAAGACCAGGCTGATTATCAAAGTTTATGCCCACTGTTTCTTACATGAGGCCGCCTTTCAAATATCACCGCAATCTGTCAAAAAGCATCGCTTCAATTGATTTAAAAACCAAACCCTGTGAATGCACAAAAACAAAAACAACACACTCATGCACTCTACCTTTTGTTGTGAAAATCTGTAATGATCAGTATACCATGTGATTATGTGTTTTACAGCTAAATCTGTAAACATCCTAACAGTCACAATACAAAGAGATGCTGAACTGTATTCAGCCGGTATTCAACAAAGTTGACTACTGTAATTGTGTGCAATGACCTGATAGATTGTATGGAGCATGACCTGGGATTGGTTGATCATCACGGCTATTTGGGCCTCAGGAAGCGCAAAAGTGGCACAAGCACCAAGTGGAGCGCGCTAGACTCTCCACCCAGCTTGGGGTCACATGACTGGCATCATTTGGCCATCTATCCTTACTCAATATTTGTTTTATGAAACAGGTGCTATGAAGAGAGGTGTTGCTAATCTCACTGACCTTAATATCCAACTTTTACTAGAATCTTTGTGAGTCTATTCATCTATTCGTGTACACACTCTTCACGTGTTATCGAGGCAAACTTAAGACCAGGCTGATTATCAAAGTTTATGCCCACCTATCTCAAATGAGGCCACCTTTCAAATATCACAGCAAGCTGGCAGAAAGCATTGCTTCCATTGATTTAAACCAAACCCTGTAAATGCACAAAAACAAGTTAAAACAACACACACATGCACTCTACCTTTGGTTGTTAAAATCTGTAATGATCAGTATATTATGTGATTATGTGTTTTACAGGGAGAGAGGTTTCAATGAGCGACGCAATTAAGACCAGGCTGATTATCAAAGTTTATGCCCACTGTATCTTACATGAGGCCGCCCTTCAAATATCACAGCAAGCTGGCAAAAAGCATCGCTTCCATTGATTTAAAAACCAAACCCTGTGAATGCACAAAAACAAAAACAACACACTCATGCACTCTGAAAATCTGTAATGATCAGTATACCATGTGATTATGTGTTTTACAGCTAAATCTGAGTGACCCCAGCTTGAACACAGACGGTCCTCTGACACCAGCCATGAAATCTCAGGCAGCGACCCAGTTATGGTTCCTGTAAACATCCTAACAGTCACAATACAGAGAGCTGCTGACCTGTATTCAGCCGGTATTCAACAAAGTTGACTACTGTAATTGTGTGCAATGACCTGATAGATTGTATGGAGCATGACCTGGGATTGGTTGATCATCACGGCTATTTGGGCCTCGGGAAGCGCGAAAGTGGCACAAGCACCAAGTGGAGCGCGCTAGACTCTCCACCCAGCTTGGGGTCACATGACTGGCATCATTTGGCCATCTATCCTTACTCAATATTTGTTTTATGAAACAGGTGCTATGAAGAGAGGTGTTGCTAATCTCACTGACCTTAATATCCAACTTTTACTAGAATCTTTGTGAGTCTATTCATCTATTCATGTACACACTCTTCATGTGTTATCAGGGCAAACTTAAGACCAGGCTGATTATCAAAGTTTATGCCCACCTATCTCACATGAGGCCACCTTTCAAATATCACAGCAAGCTGGCAGAAAGCATTGCTTCCATTGATTTAAACCAAACCCTGTAAATGCACAAAAACAAGTTAAAACAACACACACATGCACTCTACCTTTGGTTGTTAAAATCTGTAATAATCAGTATATTATGTGATTATGTGTTTTACAGGGAGAGAGGTTTCAATGAGCGACGCAATTAAGACCAGGCTGATTATCAAAGTTTATGCCCACTGTATCTTACATGAGGCCGCCCTTCAAATATCACAGCAAGCTGGCAAAAAGCATCGCTTCCATTGATTTAAAAACCAAACCCTGTGAATGCACAAAAACAAAAACAACACACTCATGCACTCTACCTTTTGTTGTGAAAATCTGTAATGATCAGTATACCATGTGATTATGTGTTTTACAGCTAAATCTGTAAACATCCTAACAGTCACAATACAGAGAGCTGCTGAACTGTATTCAGCCGGTATTCAACAAAGTTGACTACTGTAATTGTGTGCAATGACCTGATAGATTGTATGAAGCATGACCTGGTATTGGTTGATCATCACGGCTATTTGGGCCTCGGGAAGCACGAAAGTGACATAAGCACCAAGTGGAGCGCGCTAGACTCTCCACCCAGCTTGGGGTCCCATGACTGGCATCATTTGGCCATCTATCCTTACTCAATATTTGTTTTATGAAACAGGTGCTATGAAGAGAGGTGTTCCTAATCTCACTGACCTTAATATCCAACTTTTACTTGAATCTTTGTGAGTCTATTCATCTATTCATGTACACACCCTTCACTTGTTATCAGGGCAAACTTAAGACCAGGCTGATTATCAAAGTTTATGCCCACCTATCTCAAATGAGGCCACCTTTCAAATATCACAGCAAGCTGGCAGAATGCATTGCTTCCATTGATTTAAACCAAACCCTGTAAATTCACAAAAACAAATTAAAACAACACACACATGCACTCTACCTTTGGTTGTTAAAATCTGTAATGATCAGAATATAATGTGATTATGTGTTTTACAGGGAGAGAGGTTTCAATGAGCGACGCAATTAAGACCAGGCTGATTATCAAAGTTTATGCCCACTGTATCTTACATGAGGCCGCCCTTCAAATATCACAGCAAGCTGGCAAAAAGCATCGCTTCCATTGATTTAAAAACCAAACCCTGTGAATGCACAAAAACAAAAACAACACACTCATGCACTCTACCTTTTGTTGTGAAAATCTGTAATGATCAGTATACCATGTGATTATGTGTTTTACAGCTAAATCTGTAAACATCCTAACAGTCACAATACAGAGAGCTGCTGAACTGTATTCAGCCGGTATTCAACAAAGTTGACTACTGTAATTGTGTGCAATGACCTGATAGATTGTATGGAGCATGACCTGGTATTGGTGTATCATCATGGCTATTTGGGCCTCGGGAAGCACGAAAGTGACATAAGCACCAAGTGGAGCGCGCTAGACTCTCCACCCAGCTTGGGGTCCCATGACTGGCATCATTTGGCCATCTATCCTTACTCAATATTTGTTTTATGAAACAGGTGCTATGAAGAGAGGTGTTCCTAATCTCACTGACCTTAATATCCAACTTTTACTTGAATCTTTGTGAGTCTATTCATCTATTCATGTACACACCCTTCACTTGTTATCAGGGCAAACTTAAGACCATGCTGATTATCAAACTTTATGCCCACCTAACTCACATGAGGCCACCTTTCAAATATCACAGCAAGCTGGCAGAAAGCATTGCTTCCATTGATTTAAACCAAACCCTGTAAATGCACAAAAACAAATTAAAACAACACACATGCACTCTACCTTTGGTTTTTAAAATCTGTAATGATCAGTATATTATGTGATTATGTGTTTTACAGGGAGAGAGGTTTCAATGAGCGACGCAATTAAGACCAGGCTGATTATCAAAGTTTATGCCCACTGTATCTTACATGAGGCCGCCCTTCAAATATCACAGCAAGCTGGCAAAAAGCATCGCTTCAATTGATTTAAAAACCAAACCCTGTGAATGCACAAAAACAAAAACAACACACACGTGCACTCTACCTTTTGATGTTAAAATCTGTAATGATCAGTATATTATGTGATTATGTGTTTTACAGGGAGGGAGGTTTCAATGAGCGCTGTAGTTAAGACCAGGCTATTTATCAAAGCACCGGTTCCATTTATTTTAAGACCATTAAAAAGCACATGTACTTGTTTACATCTCTTATTACAGTTTCATTTAAATTCATCTACACTGTACTTGCAGTAAGTTAATATGTATGTACAGTGTTACACGTATGGGTTCATTGGGTCATGTACACAATTTCATTATTTCTCTATGCCATCCAGCTTACCTTCTCAGACTTAAGAAAGTTTTAATGCAAGGCATTCTTCAAGACGGAAAAAAGAAGTTACGTTAAGTATGTCATTTGTAATACTAGGACATGTACAGACAAATTTTGACTTTGTTTACTTACTGATACCAAGAATTTCTGAGGGTTTTAAATTTTGTGAAAAAAACAAAACATATATTGGCTACTTTACACAGATTCACAAACTTACCAAGTGGTGGGATAAATTCCTGCCTTGATTTCTCATTCGAAATCAACTTTGTGACCTCACTTCTTTGCTTTCGTGAAGGATCCCGGAGTTTGCTTTCAAATTTTCAACCTTCTTGGCTGTTGCAATTCCCTTTTCATACTTCCATTCTTGCCATGTGTCCTTAGGCCCTGCACCAATTGACCCATCCATTGTCATTTTGTCATTCTGGTTTACATTTGCAAATGGTGAAAAGTAAAACGCGCAGTTGTTTAGTTCGCCAGACATTGATGATGCCCACTTCATGTCACAGGGGACCAGCTTCATTCTGAATGTAATCTGATGGCCTTGTGGAGTAGTTAACTGCTTACATGTACCTTCAATTTCTACCATTTCTCTGCTTAAATGATCTGTGTAATGTTTCATTAATGGCCTGTCCTCAGGTGAATTTGACCCCATCAGTAGATGGTTGTCGTTACAACTTTGCAGCCTCTGTTATAGGTTTAGGATGCTAACGAGGTATGCTACAAATTGAAACCAATGATTAAAACATTATATGTTCTTGGGATAAATATTTACAGCTTGTAACTGAATCTAACATCAACATTTTAAGACTGGAGAAGAAAATTAGTAATTCATAGATCTTTGCAGTGAAGCACCAAAGAAAAAACAGAAACAAAACTTGTTTGAAATTAAGCAACTTTATCTTAAGGGTTATCCTTGTTTAAACCACCCCACCCTTTCTGACTGTTTACAGGTGGATTGAAATTACAAGGCAAATTTCATGTAAGTAGTCTAAAAAGGTGTAGGAATAGAATTAGTGTAGATATGCTGAAAATTTGCACAACAACAATGAATGTAACTGCACGAGCTTGACTGCTTGGAGAAATAAATAGCAGTTGGTATAATGATTGCCCTGTGTATGTGCTATGTTTCTAGAAATATAATTACCGGTGGCAGTGTCATCCCTTCCAAATTGTGCCCCACCTGCCCCAATAGCAATGTATAGCACGCCTTTCTAGGCATTGAACCAATGTAGACAAGGAACTCTTTCATCCAGAAACAGATACAGGTCAGCAAGCTTCAAGAGGAAGGGCTTTAGAGGTCTGTACACTCCAGGAAATGCCTCAACATTAAATTTGGCAGCTAGTGTTTCTAGATCTATGATCACCCCAATGTCAATGTTTCGGATAAAACGTGCCAACGATTTGTATGGCACAATCTTAGCAACTTTACATTTCTTCATGAATTCAGTTTTGTTGTTTTAAGATTTCCTTGCACTTTCCTTTACTACATCTGAAGTATTCCGAATACTGGTGTACTTCTTTTTGCTGATAAGGCCACCTTAGTATAGAACACGCATACTTCTCACTTTGTTTCTTAAACTGTTCTCATATTCATGGATGTTGGTTTGTGCAATCTGTGGTATTATAGACTCTGTACAGGTTTTTGACATTCTAATGTATTCTGCCATACATTTCTTGGGGGCAGTGTTATAAGTGTAGTCCACATACCATCAAGGAATGGTTTGTCAGGCTGGGCCAATATTTTTTTCATCCCACAGTGAACTGGCCTCAGTACCTCTGGAGTTTTTTTTTTCTTCTTCGCATAATCTGTGCCCTTGAAAGGTTTAGTTTCTCACTTGACTGCAAATCAAGCTCACTTGTTCTAGCAGGTAGTCTTGATCTTTTGTTCCTCACTTCACACTCATTTGTCAGTTCATCTGTCAAAATTTGACAGTTATATTAAAATTATTATTATTATTATTATTATTATTATTATATTAAATAATATAATTTATTATATATCATTAGTTAATATTTAAATAGAAAAAGTGTTATTTATTTATTTATTTATTTATTCATTCATTTTTTACTTTAATATTTTGTAGATGATAGAAAAAATAAAATTAGTATAAATTAATATATATAGTGAGGATATGAAAATAGAAATGAGACAAAGCGAGTGAGCGACATATTACTAAGCTTTCATGGACCTCCTTCTCTCTGACACTGCACTGTACTACATAACTGTCATAGCAAGGCCACAGGCAGCCCAAGCTCGGTAAACGATTTATAGACTTTGTATGGGAAAACATACTTTGAGCTTATAAATGCTAAAATAAACTGTAAAATAAACTGTAAATGTAGAAATAAAGTTTTTTCTGTGCAATCGGAGGGCAAATTTGTGTCCGTTTTAGACGGGTTTGTGGCTTCCGAATTTTTGCGATGTCGTTAGTTGTCATTTCCCCTCATAAAGAGAAGAAAGGCTGGTGACTCGCGGCGGTCTCGTCCCACAAATTGCTCTTGCATCACGCACCAACGGTCCGAATCGCCATAAAAACACCACAGTCTTAAGCCCAGATAAATTTCCTATCACATCAACTCCACTCTGGGACCACACAACGATTTTTGGCGGATAAATTCCAAATAATGTTCGACTTTCTAAATCTTCCCATCCGTTCAGCTATAGATGTGTGGCTACGGCCATTATAGCTTGATTGCGATCGTATTACATTCTGCGCTCTCATTGGCCAATTTGAAACAGTCTAATTATTGCGCGTGGATAGTGTTTCAAATTGGCCAATGAGAGTGCAGAATGTAATACGATCGCCAGCAAGCTATAACGTCAGTTTCCCACTGACCTTAATATCCAACTTTTACTACTGTCAATATTTGTGAGTCTATTCATCTATTGATGCACACACTCTTCACGTGTTATCAGGGCAAACTTAAATGGTGTCATTGGTGAGCTGTGCGCTTTCGCATTTCAGTCCTAATACTGCAAGTAAAGGGTCATTAGCACTGCCAATTACTATTATTTTATTATTAACTACAATCGATGCGAGTCTGTTCACTTATTGATGTACACACACTTCACGTGTTATCCAGGCAAACTTTACTGTCATTCGTGATGCTTGCGGTGTGTTTTGTCCAATCTGTGACGATCAGATGATGTATTGTTTTGTCAAGTTTTGCTGAGTGGTTTCATCAAGAGATGCGGTTATCACCCGGCTGATCATTATCAAAGTCCATGCACATTAACACTATGTCGCTAGTAGCAGTCACTTGTGATATCACAGTAAACTGCTGAATTAATGCACAAAATTTCTTGGTTTGAAAACCAAACCCATCTTTCAAGAGAAGTTGCAGGAACGGTGACGTTTGCAAAACTCTTGCCTGCTATCAATGTGCTTGACTTCCACAAACTCAACAAGCCTTGTGTTTTTAATCAAGGGTTTGGCTGACATCATAGTTTCTCCTTGTGTTACAATTTTTATTTCCACATTGGTTTGTCCTGCTCATGTGAGATGCGGCTCATTCAATCTCAAGGTTGGAGGAGTGTTAGGTGTAGCATCTCGGAGATCATGGGCGGGAATCCCACTGGGGACCTGAACATTTTTTCAGGATTCTTACTTGGCATTTGCTCAACATGTAACTTTGAAGATCATTCCTTAATTTTCACCACAATCATCAAACACATTTTAGCATCAGATTGTCTAGTTTTATCCTTTTTCTCACACATTCACCTACTTACTTTTATGAAACAGGTGCTATGAAGAGAGGTGTTGCTTTCCCACTGACCTTAATATCCACCTTTTACTACAATCGTTGTGAGCCTATTCCTCGATTGATGTACACATTCGTGATGCTTGGAGTGTGTTTTGTCCAATATGTGGTGATCAGGTTATGTACTGTTTTTTCAAGTTTTGCTGGGTGGTTTCATCAAGAGGTGCAATTATCACCAAGCTGATCATTAACAAGGTTCCGGCCTACACATTGACATTATAGGTGCGGTTACACTCACCATGGTAAATGCCATTTCCCATGGTAAATTATCCCACGGTGCCTCACACTTGGGTTTTAGTATACCGTGTTAACTAAGGGTCACACGTTACGAAGATTACCGAGGTAAAACGAAATCTCACGCAATTCATTGGCGGGAAATTAAATCACAACTTCATCAGCATAGCGATTGGCTCTTGTACCTCGGGCATCAAAACACCCTTCCAACTTCCCACGTTAAATGTCATGGGCGCTTCCACTGATCTTTTTGACGTATCCATGGATATTTAACACGGGAAATGTACCTCGGGAAGCGTCGGTCACACTACTAAATACAGTTTCCCGTGGTAAAAAGGCAATTTACCACGGTAAAAGTGCCCCGTGTAACCGCACCTTATGTCTCTAGTAGCAGTCGCTTGTAATATCATAGGAAACTGGCAATTAATGCACAAAGTTCGTTCCTTTGAAAACCAAATCCATCCATCAAGATAATTTGCAGGAACGTTGAAGTTTGTAAAACTCTTGCCTGCCACCAATGTGCGTGGCTTTCATTCCCATAAACTCAACGTGCCTTGTGTTTTTTAATCAAGAGTTTGGCTAACATCATAGTTTCTCCCTGTTTTACGAATTTTATTTCCACACTGGTTTGTCCCGCTATTGCAAGATACAGCTCCTTCAATGTCAATATTGGAGGAGTGTTAGCTAGCTGTAGCATCTCGGAGATTATGGTTGGGAATCCAACTGGAGGCCTGAATTTTTTTTTCAGGCTTCTTACTTGGCAGTTGCTCAACATGTAACTTCGACGATCATTCCTTAATTTTCACCATAATCATCAAATTGATTTTAGCATCAGATTGTCTAATTTTATCCTTTTTCTTACACATTCGCTTACTCGCTTCATGAAAGATTTTGAAGTTGTTTTCTTATCGGGAAGATGTTTGGTTGTTAATTAAACACCTCCACCACTCGGGATTCTTAAGCCCATGGTATGTTATCATACCGTTTTGATTTAGCGGCATTGTAACTGAAGCTACAATTTTGAGACACTTTGTTAACAGAGGACACTAGTAAGGACACTTTTATTGTTTTCAAAGAAAAATAGTTGCAAACGTACTTTTGCGGGAATCCCTTCCCCCTCCCCCCTAATCAATGTTGTACCGCTGTTGTTAAGGGTCTTTAAGGCAACAGAAAATAACCCAACATTGTTCCGGGGAGTGGAGGGGGGGGCATGTTCGAACCGAGCTTGAAATAGCCCCTATAAGATAAGAGTGTCTCAACAATTTTGACGCCGATTGTAAATCTGAGTGATCCCAGCTGGAACACAGACCATCCTTTGGCACCAGCCATGAAATCTCAGACAGTGACCCGGTTATGGTTCCTGTAAACATCCTAACAGTCACAATACAGAGAGCCGCTGAACTGACAAAGTCTACTACTTTGTGTGATTGTATGGAGTATGACCTGGGATTGGTTGATCACGGCTATGTGGTCTTCGGGAAGCAAGAATGTGACACAAGCACCAAGTGGAGCGCGATAAGCTCTCCACCCAGCTTGGGGTCACGTGACTGGCATCATTTGGCCATCTATCCTTACTCGATATTTGTTTTATGAAACTGGTGGTATGAAGAGAGGTTTTGCTTTCACACTGACCTTAATATCCAACTGTAATTTCAATCGTTGTGAGTCAGGGATCTCTGGCATCTCCCACAACAAGCCACAGGAACATGACTCAAATTTTTTTCCTAACTTCGGCAGTTTTTTCACGCTGTTTTATGTCATATAACTATAACTGAACGCTGACTGAAGGTGTCACATAATACTCCTCTCCTTAATAGAGCTAACTGTTACTGAATTTGATAGGCATTTCTACATATCTTTCTGATAATTACAAACTAAAGGGTACACTGACTCAAAGAGTATTTCTTTTCCATAATTAATTCTGTTACTGATGTGCACACACGTCACTAATGTTATCCTGATGTGATTCTTTTACTGATGTACACACGCCTCGCATGTTGTCCATACAAACGTTTTGGCTGATAGTGATGCCTGCAGTGTGTAGTACCGCTCGGTAATGATCAGATTATGTACCGTATTGGCAATTTTTGATGGGTGGTTTCAACAAGAGATCCAGTTACATGTATCACCAGGCTGATCATTATCAAAGTCCATGCTCATTTACGCTGTGTCGCTAGTAGCAGTCGCTTGTAATATCACTGCAAAGTGGCAATTGATGCACAGTCAACGTTTGTTGCTTTTAAAACCAAACCCATCTTTTCCAGAAAATTTGCAGGAACGGCGCAATATGTAAAATTCTTGCCTGCTACCAATTTGCTTGGGTTTGATTCCCATAGAGTCAAAGAGTGTGTTGTTTTTCAATCAAGGAGTTTGGCTGACATTCTACTTTCTGCCCGCATTTCCAAGTTTATCATTTCCACATTGGTTTGTCCTGCTCTTAAGGGATACGGCTCCTTCAATGTCAATATTATAGGTTTATGGTTCATAACTAGTATCTGAGAGGTCATGGGTGTGAATGCCACTGAATGACCTAAATGTTTTTCAGGCGTCTCACATGACAGTTTCTCAACATGTAACTGATCCATAAACATGTCATCAAGCATTGCAATAATTGTACGGGAGCATTGTATGGGATGAGTCTGTTTGAATCTGTTTGAGTAAAATGCTCAAATTTTGTTCTTTTTAAAACCGAACCCATCTTTCAAAAAAATTTGCAGGAACGGCTTAGTTTGTGAAACTCTTTCCTGCTACCAATGTGCTTTGGTTTGAATCCGATAAAGTCAAAGAGCGTGTTGTTTTTCAATCAAGGAGTTTGGCTGACGTCTTAATTTCTGCCTGCATTAATTATCAACTTCATTTCAACATTCGTTTGTACTGCTCTTAAGAGATATGGCTCCTTTAAATTCAATATTGAAGGAAGTATAGCTCTAGTATCTCTGAGGTCATGGGTGTGAATCCCACTGAGTGCCCTAATTTTTTTTTCCAGGGTTCTCACAGGGCAGTTGCTCAATACGTAACTTCAAAGATCATTCCTTAATTTATCCATAAATCATTCAGATATTAGCTGCAGATTCTCTAGATTTTTTAAACGACTCCTTTTGTTACATGTTCCCTGACTCTGCTTGTGATTAGTTTCGTTGTTAAAGTGGTACTACGACCAAAAAAAAATTTTGTTTTTCCTTTGGATTTCAAAACTATGTTAACTAAACACTAACTCACCCAAGTTTTAAGTTCTGATTTTAAAAAGACACCTGTTTATTTTAGCTGGAATTTTCTTATTTATTGGTCCGCCATTACTAACTTTAAAATCTTGAGAGAGCTGGGTCGAGGAGAAAATGACGGCAAACAATCACTAGTTTAAAAATGCAATACGTGTGTACGCGGCCTAATTAATATGCAGCGCGGGAGTTTCGGGCAAGCAGACTTTTAAACCCATGTTTTGCATATATAATAAATTGCGTTTACACGCTGAAATTTTAAGCTAGTGAGTAAGTGACGTCATTTTCTCTAGATCCAACCCTCTGAGGTCCAATCGGCCAGTTTTGAACGTGAGTAATGGCGGACCATGAAATCCAAAACTTACACTCAAAATAAACAGCCTTTGGATAAAACTCAAAGCTCAAAATTTTGCCAGTTAGGTGTTAAGCGAACACGCTTTCAAAATCTGAAGAAAAAAAAGGAAATGATTTTTTGATCATAGTACCACTTTAATTTGATCCTAGGAGATTTTTTAAAACGGTCTTTTTATCCTACGCTGCACTGAAAGCAACATCTTCATCGCACAGGAAGCTCACACCAATGATATGTTAATACTTGATGGGCGATTTGTATGGGATGAGTCATGTCAGTCATCAGGCATTTTAATTGTGCAGCAGGAGCATTGTAAATGAAACTAGATGTAAGAAACCCCAGCTTGCAACACGGACGGTCCTCTGACACCAGCCATGAAATCTCAGACAGCGACCCGGTTATGGTGCCCGTAACATCCTAACAGTCACAATACAGCAACCTTCTGAACTGCATTCAGCCTGTATTCAACAAAGTTGACTACTGTACCTGTGTGAAATGACCCGTTAGTTTGAATAGCGCATTACCTGGGATTGCTCGATGATCACGGCTATGTGGGTCTTGGGAACGCGAGAGTGAAACAAGCACCAAGTGGAGTGCGTGAAACTCCCCACCCAGCTTGGGGTCCTGTGACTGGCGCTTTTGGCCATCCTTCCTTATTCGATTCGTCTTAAAAAACAGGCAGCACGAAGAGAGGTGTTGCTTTCCTATGAACCTTAATATCAAAGTTGTTCAAAGTATCATTTGCTCCAAATGCAGTTACAAGTATTATTACTTCCTTTCGTCTTTGGTTTGTTTTGCTTTCAAGAGATATGGCTCCTTCAAATACAGTATTGGAGGAGTATAGGTCTAGTATCTCTGAGGTCATGGGTGTGAATCCCACTGAGTGCGCCAATTTTTTTCCAGGTTTCTCACAGGGCAGTTGCTCAACATGAAACTTCAAAGATCATTCCTTAATTTCATCCATCAACATCATGGAGATGTTATCTGCATATTCCGGATTCCTGCTTTTCCATACGTGTCTCTGTACTGGGTAAGTAAGGGCTACCTGTAGCCCTTACTTTGAGGCCCGATTTGCTTTTAAGTTCACAATATTTCAGTGTGTTTTTATGTTACAATACCTTGCTCAATATCAAGTTATATCAAGTTATATCAAGGCCCCTGTCCGGCGGGGTTAGTATCTGGATGTGAGACCAAAACAATATACCCCTCACAAAACCGAAGCATCGAACCGAAAATACTATTAACGCTAACAAATGCGAACTCAGCAAAGTACAGATTTTGTTACCTTGCTTTATGCAAAACAAATATTGATGCAAAAGTAAATAACTATGGATACACAGTTTTCAGAAAGAGCCGGGACGGTCGATCGAGAATTAAATATTTACGACATGAAAACAACATTAATTTTGAACCGTGAATATAGAATATATAAAGTTACGATGAGCGACAACCATTTTGGGAGATTTTTGCTGCGTTCAAATAAATCGCAAACTCGAAAGTGACATGGCCGGAATTCAGCGGGCGCCGTGATTACGTTACCGCGGCATGTTTACTCGCCAAACAGTGAAGCATCTGTGTCAAATGATGGCAAGATACCGGGTTTTTGTAAGTTTCTTTTTCTGTCAAGTGTTATAAGGTTTGACAATAAAATGAGCGAAGTCAAAACAAAGATCACAATCGCCCAACTCTTTAAGGTTGACCGTTTGTTTATGCAAAGTCAAAATTTACTCTCCAAGACGCGTACGACGTTATTTATCACGACTTTATTATTCATCGGCGTCACAATTTTTCACTGATTTTGGGGCTCATTTTGTTGAGACTCAAGCACGCTTCCAACAGGCCTGTGAACCCTTCCTGCTTACAGAGCAATACTAAAAAAACGCTCCCATATCACATTTCAACCCAAGCTCGAAAATTCAATACACAACATGATATTATAATTCACAAAGGCAGAAAATACCACAGAATCCTTTTCCAGCGAAAAATTTATTGAAACAAACAGCATATTTGCTCTTAGAGGCGAAAACCTCTTCCTATTTAATTGCGTGCGTGAAGACAAGAAACTCAATCGTGTCAAATTACCATGTACTTCAGGTTTCCTGAAGAACCTTTTCCTTGAATAACAAGAAAATGCTTTGTTATTGCCATAAAAAACTACCCAGTTAAGCTCGCATATCATAAAACATGATGAATTCATAAAGGCCACCTTTTCCAGCGAACAATTTTTTGAAGCAAACAACATATGATATTTGCTATTAGAGGCAAAAACCCCTTCTATTTCATTACGAGCATGAAGAGAAGAAACTCAATTGTGTCAAATATGCGCAATATTGCAACAAACTAAATTTCAGGATCAAACCGTTTCCATGAAGAACCTTTTCGTTGAATAATGAAGCACAAAATAGACGACAAGCTTTCTTTCAAATAATTATTGGCTGTCACATTTCCAATTATGTTTTTACTGAAGACTGTGCAGAGTTGATCACAGATCCACGTAAGGGGTTCGATTCGTTCTCTGTCTTTGTTGAACCCATAAGTTACCAGACAATTTTCCATTTGGTTTCAGTGTTCTACATAACACAGCACACTTGGCAAAATATTTGAAATACAGTGCACTTTGATTTCGGCTCGACGGGCGATAGATTGTTGTCGAAGTCCATTATTCGTCGCTTTTAAGATTCCAGATGTTTGTTTTTCGCCGCCTGCCTAGTTTATCCAACTGACTTTCCATTATTGAGTTCCATAAGGGTATATTTTGTTTAAGGATCCAGTAAAACGCCATTCGCGTTACGTGACTTTCGACGCCATTGCAGGCTAAGTTAATGATTCTACTGTGTCCACCATAGAAATATACCCATTTCCACTACCCTCTCGATCCTAAGAAAATACGCGCAGAAGGCTCTATGCACAAAGACACCGTTTACCAGGGGAGTGACAGGCAAGACTTTTACCGACACGGGAAAAAAAAAATTAAACAAACAAATCCCACCCACTTTCCGACTGGGATTGTCATATTGGCAACCCAGTAAATAGTTAACATATATGTGTCCACTTCTTGGAGATTCCACCAGACAGTAGGGCTATGCTTCTAATTACTAAAGGATGCTGTGATTTTGACTTCTAGAAACAAGGAAAAAATACTTGCTGTATTATGTTACCTGTCGGCCATTTTTTGAAAAACCGCAAAAACGAGCACAACCTTTTGCCCATTTTCTAGCCCCGCCCCAAGTCGGATCGTGCTCGTACGCCTATGTAAACAACAGATCCAGATAATGGTAATATTGTACTTTTGGCTGCACAAGTAAATCGTAAAATCGAAAGTAACATCGAATTCAACGGGCGCCGTGATCAAGTTACCGCGGCGTGTTTACTCGCGAAACAGTGAAGTATCTGTGTCAAGTGATGGCAAGATACCTGGTTTTTGTTTTTGTTAGTTTTCTTTTTCTTTCAAGTGTTATAAAGATTAACAAGATCACAATCGCCCAACTCTTGAGGTTGACCATTGTTTCTGCAAAGTCAAAATTTTACTCTCCAAGACCAGGTTATTTGTCACTAGGTAATTCCATCGTTTTGGAAATAGCAGCTACTTTATTATTCATCAGCGTAACACTTTTTTGCTGATTTTGGGGCTCAATTTTTTGAAGCTCTTGAAAGCACCCTTCCAACAGACCTGTTTATTTTTGTGACTTATGCACGCGCTGCTTGCAGTGCACTACCACAAAAATCCTCCAGTATCACATTTCAACCCACGTATGCACATTTGTTGAGCTCGGAAATTACACGACACCAAATTAAAATTTACAAAGGCTGGAAATCTGACAAAAGCCTTTTCCTGCGAAAATTTTATTGAAACAAACAACATCTATTACAGGCAAAAAAACCCCTCCTATTTCAATTGCGTGCGTTCAAACAAGACACAGAATCCGTGTCACAAAGCATATGCAATTAAAGAAATTTCTGACAGTTCACATCAAACCCTTTTCGAAAGAACTTTGGCAGTAAATAATAACGCACAAAAGAGACAACAAGCTTTCAATCAAGTAATTCTTCACTGTCACATTTCCAATTTTTTTTTTTACCTTTGCAGAGTTGAGTACAAAATAAATGTAAATTGCCAGACAACTTAGATGCGACTTCAGTAAACACAGTGATACATTCAAGGCGTTCGATTCCTTCCATGTTTGTTAAATCCATAAAAAAATTTGATTTCAGTGTTGTATATTATAACAAGGTAGTAAAATATTAGGATCAAAGCTCACTTGATGTCCAACGGCGAAAAATGAAATTGTTGTCGAAGACCATTACTCGTCGCTTTAAAAATTCCAGATATTTATTTTTCACCGCCTGTGTTTTTCATCCAATTGATGTTCCATTCTTGAGCTCCATTAGGATATATTATGTGTTTAAAGAGGCCGCACTAAAACGCCATTCGCGTTACAATGACTTTCGACACCATTGCAGGTTAATTAAATCTCCTGTATGCACCAGAGAAATCTACGCATTACCCCAATCCCCTCAAACCTAACAAAATACGCGCACAAGATTCTATGCACAAAGACACCACTTAGCAGGTGAGTGACAGACAAGACTTTTACCGACACGGGAAAAAAATGTAAAAAACGGAGAAATATTACCCTTTTTTGCGACTGGAATTGCCATACTGGCAAGCCAGTTGACGTTCAAATGAGCCCTGAATGAATCTCAACATACTCAACATTATAACAAATTCAAGTCTTTCGTGATTTCTGTGTCTATGTTGACTAATAATATTTTTACTTTCTTTGAAGGCAAACATTGGTCCGGTTATTTATTGATTACCTACTCCACACAATGCCGTGAGCTAGATAGTAAAAACGTCTGAAGATGATGATCTTTGTTTTGAAGAAGTGATAAAGATATGAGGTTTCTGGAGAGTAAAGTGCAAAGGAATCTAATGTAGTTAAAGAACGCTTCACTCACCAGACTGACAGGCCATTGAAAAGCATGAATAAGTGGTTTCGTTGTCGCGGTTAGACGTTGTTGTAGTCTCTTTTTGTTTACTTCAACGGTTAGTTAAACCAGCCCAAGTCGACTGACAGAAACCACTCGTGTACTTGCAACTTCTTTGTCACTTTTCAGTTAATTCCATCTACCTTCACAAACGCACTACTCTCGTAGTTGACTTTAAAAATCGTCACGACGTCTTAGTGAAGTTCAGCAAATATGTAGTCACGATTTTCAAAGATCTGAAGTCAAATTTTATGGGAAATGACGTTTCTTTTTCAGAGTAAAAGCAAGTGCGGTAGATGTACGTTAAAGGAATTTGAAATATGTTTGCGTTTAATTGTGCATGTGTGAAAGGGCCAGGACACGGCAGAATAAATTAGTTTTTTGTTCTTTGTTATCTATTCTGAAGCCTGTTTCACGCCTGCAAATGGTACATTACCATAATATTTATGCCGAGAAACAACCCGCATAACAGAATGCGTTTACCCAAAGAGTTCTCTCTTGCGTTTCTCAAAATCTCGACATCCATTTCTGAAACATGTTTCGAAGTGACGAAATAGCGGAGTGATAGGGGAGTTAGGGGGGAGTCAGGGTGGCTTAGTGGTTATCTATCGGGCCTCCCACCACTGCGAGCCGGGGTACAATTCTGGCCTCGGGCAGCATGTGGGCTGAGTTTCAGTCTATCTCAACCTGACTCGAGGGTTTTTCTCCGGGTACTCCGGTTTTCCTCCCTCGTCAAAAACGACTCACAGCTAATTGACATCTAGCTGTGGTGCTGTGCTCCGACATCAAACATGGACTGTATAGCGGCAGCCAGAGGCGCCTTTGTATGCTTTCAGCCCGATGTCGTGAGCTGCGTCCTTCGCAATTCAGTCTTCGACTGCAAGTAAGGGGTGATAAGCACTAGCGATATTTATTTATATTTAGTACAGTCTTATGCTTTGAAAGGTCATCCTTATGAAGATACAAGGCCAAGAATAAGATATGTTTGTTCTCAAGAAACGCATTTACGAATCGAATGAAATAGTGCTTTTTTGAAAAGGTTTGTGAAACCCTAGAGGCTAGCCGTTTTCCCAAAATATCGGATTCATAATAATAATAATAATAAAGATAGTTCTTATAGGCACATTTAAAAATCTCAATGCGCTTACAATAACGTAAAAACTTTATATGTATACGGAAAATGAAAAAAAAAAAATCTATAAAAATATGTATATCAGTAAAAATATACTACCTATATATACTGCATGCTCTAATCATATGGACGGATAGATGATAAATACTTATTTAAATGCTAATTGAAAAAAGTAGGTTTTTAAATTTTTTTTAAAGTCATTTACTGATTTAGAGTTTTTTATATGTTCTGGTAAGGTGTTCCAGAGTTCCGGTGCGGCGTACTGTAGCTAAAAGCTCGTTGACCATAAGAAACCATGTTCAACTTGATTATTGGTTTTTCTAATACTAGACGGTTACTTGAGCGGAGTGTATGTGGAGGACAGCGAAGTTTAATCAGTTCAGTAAGGTACTGAGGAGCTAATCCATGAAGACATTTATACACGAGAGGCAGGATCTTGAATTGTATTCGGTATCGGATTGGTAGCCAATAAAGTTCTTCTATTATTGGAATTATGTGGTCATTCTTCTTCGCGCCTTTGATTAGGCGTGCTGCAGTGTTCTGGAGGCGTTGAAGTTTATTCATGTCATAGTCAGTCGAACCGTACAGTATGCTATAAGTGTAATCAATGCGACATGTCACCAAAGTGTTTACAAGACGCTTCAAACTATCGGCAGATAGGTATTTTCTTATGCGGCCAATTGACCGCATTGTTAGTGTAACTATTTTACAGACTTCGTTGATATGATTGGACAGTGAAATATTTTTGTCTAAAATCACTCCAAGGTCTCGTACTTTGTCACGAGAGATTTCGTTTACTTCGGGGAGACCCTTTAGCGTATGCCGTTGTAATTTGGGCAAAAATTACCCGGATGGACGAGACCAGTTCACAGACCGAAGTGAAAAACGACCGTCCGTTCTTTGAACACCTGAAAGTTTCGAGACCCTATGCCTCGCGGCCAATTCTTGGTAGGTAGTTACAATCTTCTATTTTTTTTTTTTTTATGTTGCCACAGTGAAGTCTAGTGTACTTTTGTAGTGTATTCCAGTTTTTAAGGCACCTTTGTTCAGTATGCGCCTTTCCAAGAAAATGAAACCTTACGCCGAGTCATTTAACGTAAAGACCCAGTTTTGCCCAAGATGCAACGCGCGCTCAGGAAAATTGGCGGTCATTTTCTTGATCATTGATGAATGTTGCTTTCAAAAGATGTACTACATTGTCAGTTTTATCCATCGCTACCACGCCTGAGCCCTTATCAGGCCTTTTGATAATCGTTTGATATCATTGATGAAGAGCTGCGCCAGTACCGAAAAATCCAAGAAGAATGCTCTCCTCTTCGTGTTATCTGAATTCTTTGAACGATTGTCACCCTTCGTAACGAACAGTATCAACAGAACGAATGGGGTAGTTTCTAAAGAAACTAGAATACAATACAATACATACTTAATTGACCGCTCCTCGTAGAGGCTTTTCAGGGCCAATGAAACACAATCAATGAAACAACAGCACACAACCACTACAACCTTTAAGAATCCCAACTGGCCGGAGGCAAACCAGTTGTCTACTTACAAGTGCGGCTGGCATGTTGAACCCGGGACTGCCGGGAACAAATTCAACCAGTGGTCAGAGCGGGTCTTGAACCCGGATCTCCGGATCTCAACAAGGCAAGCGCCTTGACCACTTCGTCGGTGGGGAAGGAAAAACGAGGAAAACGCAACACATTCGCAATGTAAAAATATGTAATACTGGCTCAAATATTTCAGTTCACAATTGGCGTAACAATTATTCTATTGACTTTAACAATGCCAGAGTAATTGAGAAAGGAAACTACCGAATTCGAAAAACTTTGGAATCTTGGCACACCGCTAACACTAATGAAGCAAACAATAACTCCAAACCTTTGCCAAAACAATACTCTATTCTTTTAGATTAGCGCATTTTTTCCCTTTTACCTTTTTTTCAATTTTATCTTTACTGCTATTTTTATTTTCGTTCTTATCCTACAACTTTATGTTACCGTTATTAGCTTGCACATTTTGTAAATAGCCAATTTTCATGTAAACTGTGTTTCTAATTAGTTAGCGTAATATAGTTCCGTGTAAACTTGCTGGCCCGGATTGCTCGAAGCATGGATAGCGCTAACCAGCGTTCACTACCATGGAAACCTGTCGATTTGATACCTCTTAACCACCGGTTAGGGCTAACCAGACTTCGAGCAATCGGCCCCTGGCCTTTACTTATTAATTAGTTAATGGATATTTGTCAATAATCGATCCTCTTGTAATCTGTATCGTTAATTTGTTCAACTAAATGCTCTTGTGTAAATTTATTGTCTTTTAATAGGTGTGTTCTTGTGTTTGGCTTGCCCCGCCTCGATTAGCTTTTTCTAGCTATTTGCGGAGGAAGCCAATCATATTAAGCTAAATAAAGATCTTGTTGTTGATGACTTGGCAGTTGCTCAACATGTAACTTCGAAGATCATTCCTTAATTTTTACCATAATTGTCAAACAGATTTTAGCATCAGACTGTCTAGTTTTCTCCCGTTTTTCTTACACATTCACTTACTTCCTGAAAATTGTAAGTTGTTTTTGTATCAGGGAGATGATAATTGTTAAACAGACTTTCTCCATACACTATCCTAGAAATTAAGCAACACCTCCATCACTCGGGAATCTTAAGAACTTGGTATGTTATCAGGCGTTTTGATTTGGTGGCATTGTAGCTGAAGCTAAATCTGAGTGACCCCAGCTTGAACCCAGACCTTTCTCTGACACCAGCCATGAAATCTCAGACAGCGACCCGGTTATGGTTCCTGTAAACATCCTAACAGTCACAATACAGAGAGCTGCTGAACTGTATGCAGCCTGTATTCAACAACGTTGACTACTGCAATTGTGATGACATATTAGATTGTATGGAGCATGACCTGGGATTGGTTGATGATCACGGCTATGTGGGTCTCGGTTAGCGCGAAAGTGAAACAAGCACCAAGTGGAGTGCGCAATACTCTCCACCCACCTTGGGTTTCCGTGACTGGCATCTTTTGGACGTCCTTCCTTATTCGATTCGTCTTAGGAAACAGGCAGCATGAAGAGAGTTGTTGCCTTCCTATGGACCTTAATATTCAACTTCAGTTACCAATTCTGTGCGTCAGATGTCTCTTTGATAGCTCCAAGGACAAGATACTGAACATAATTTACACACCTATTATTTTCCTAACTTTGGCAGTTTTGTGACATTTTTATTTCATATGGATGTAAGGGGCAAACTGATGGTGTCACACAATACTATAGTCCACTCCTTAACAGATCCAACAGTTAATTTCCTTTGATTTGATTAGAATTTTCTACAGATCTATCTGATTCTTACAAAGGTAGAATTGTAAAGTTATTTCAGTCTATGAACATGTGCACATAACACAGTGCAGCCAAAACTTAAGACCAGCCAAGATGCTATTTGTTCTCTTTTAATTTGTGATGACCACATAATGTATTTTTATTGCAAGTATTCAACGGCAGGTGCAATTTTTGACCAACCTGATCATGATTTGAATTCATTACACATTATCAAACGTTCTATGACACTGGCGACAGTAAGTTCCGATATTACAACTTAAAATAGAATATTTATTGGAAGAAATCAGAGCAATTTTCCCTCATAAAAGGTAAATGTACTTACGAATATTTCGCAGTACAGTTGAGAGAGCTGTTTATTGCCAAGGATATGCTTTGATTTGCTCCCTTATTATTATGGCAAAAACTTGTCCGAAGTATCATTTGCCCAAAATGCAGTTACAAGTATTACTTCTTTTAATCTTTGGTTCGTTTTGCTCTTAAGAGATATAGCGCCTTCAAATACAATTTTGGAGGAGTATAGCTCTCGAACTTCGGAAGGCTAAAAAAATAGGAAATACAAGTCGCCTGATTACCTAATTAGTATGGATTGAAAGCTAAACTATCCTTGATTTGTGCTCTGCAAAAAACCGCATGAAAAAAGACCTATTCGAGGAGAAATAACATTTTTCGCAAAAGTATCAAAAATGGCCATTTTTCACAAAATACCAAAGGGGAAACCAAAGAAAATTTTTCAAAAATGGCCGATTTTTTGGTCGAACTTCGGAGAGCTAAAATAATAGGAAATACAATTCGCCTGATGGCCTAAATAGTGTGGATTGAAAGCTAAACTATCCTAGATTTGTGCTCTGCAAAAAACCGCATGAAAAAAGACCGATTAGACGAAAAATAACATTTTATCTAAAAGTGTCGAAAATGGCCATTTTTCGCAAAATGGCAAAGGGGGACGGACCAAAGGAAATTATTCAAAAATGGCAGATTTTTTGGTCGAACTTCGGAAGGCTGAAAAAATAGGAAAGACAAGTCCTATGACAGCCTAATTAGTATGGATGGAAAGCTAAACAATCCTAGATTTTCACTGTTCAAAAAACGGCATGAAAAAAGACCTATTAGAAGAGAAATAACAATTTATCTAAAAGTGTCGAAAATGGTGATTTTTTGCAAAATTCAAAGGGGGGACCAAAGGTTAATTTTCAAAAATGGCCGATTTTTTGGTCGAACTTCGGAAGGCTAAAAAAATAGTACAGACAAGTCCTATAATAGGCTCATTAGAATGGATAGAAAGCTAAAGTATCCTAGATTTGTACTATGCAAAACACCGCTTGAAACATACCTATTAGAAAAGAAGTAGTGATTTTTCCGAAAGTGTCGAAAACCGTGGTTTTTGGCAAAATGGTAAAGCGGGGACCAAGGGAATATCTTCCAAAATGGCCGATTTATTTGGAAAAGTTTGGAAGGCCAAGAAACTAGGAAATACAAGTCGCCCTATAGTCTAATTAGTATGGATCGAAAGCTAATCTATCCTAGATTTGCACTATGCAAAACGCCGCTTGAAAAGACCGATTAGACGAGAAATAACAATTTTTTTAAAAGTATCGAAAATGGCCATTTTTGCAAAATAGGAAAGTGGGGACCAAAGCAAATTTTTTTTAAAGTGGCCGATTTTTTGGTCGAACTTCGGAAGGCTAAAAAAATAAGAAAGTCAAGTCCTGTAATAGCCTAATTAGTATGTATCGAAAGGTTATCTATCCTAGATTTGCGCTGTGCAAAAAACCGCTTAAAAAAAACACCTATTAGAAGAGATTTTTCCAAAGTGTTGAAAACCGCGGTTTAGGGCAACATGTCAAATGTGGGACTAAATAAACTATTGGAAAACTTAGGTTTCTTTTGGCAAACTTCGGAAGTCTAAAATCTAGAATCTTCTCTTTTTTTTGTTTTTTTTAAAAGATTTTTTTGTTGCATGGGATGCGCGGTGGCCTCATGATTAGAGTGCTGTACTCCGGATCGAGTGGTCCGTTTTCGGGTCTTCGCCGGGGCATTGGCTTGTGTTCTTTGGGAAGACACTTTACTCTCACGGTGCCTCTCTCCACCCAGCTGTATAGATGGGTTCGGGCGAAAATGCTGGAGGTAAACCTGCGATGGACTAGCATCCCATCCAGGGGGAGTAGAAATACTCCTAGTCGCTTCATGCTGCGGAAACCGAAGATAAGCGCCGGCCAGATGGGCCTTGCTAAGCTCATAACAGAGACTTTACCTTCTTTTTACAGTTTGAATTAGCTTGAAAAATCGGCTATTTTTTAAGATTTGCTATGGATCACGCCTTTGCGATGTGGCCGAAAATAGCAATTTTTGACACATTTGGTAACAGTGGTTTTTGTCTTGTAATAGGTCTTTTTTCAAGCGACCTTTTTGCATGGCACAATTCTGGGATAGTTGAAATTGCGATCTATAGCAATTAAGCAACAAGAAATTTGGCTAAAAATCGAAGATTATTCTAGGGGTTTCCATTCGTCTTTTTGAAGAATTTTTAGTTCTCTTACTTTTGCCAGCACAAATCTATGATCCTTACCTATTACGCGATTTTGTATGTCATAGTTGTTTAATACCGTAGAAAACTTTCCTAAAATCTCAACCCTTTTTGAACATTTGCTAAGGGTCCCCCCTATGTTAGTTAAGCTTTTGGTGCATGCCAATTAGGCTATTAGGCCACCTTTATTTCCTAGGCTCTTAGTTCCAATTATCAACATCACTATCAGAAGAGATCAGCATTAGTACAGAGCCACTAGTCAAGTGCAAGACTTTCAAGTACCTAGGGAGTACTGTACGAGGTTGGAGGATGAACTATCTCTCAGAATGGGAAGAGCGAGTGCTGTGTTTGGAAACGTGAGGGAGAGACTGTGGAACAATCAACATGTGTCTATCCGTGTGAAATGCAAAGTGTACAGAGCGACAGTACTGGCTACTCTATTGTACGGTGCTGAAACTTGCACTGTCTACAGAGTGCAGGTGAAGAAACTCCACGCGCACATGATGAGACACCTTTGAGCCATAATGAACATCTCATGGAAAGACAAGATAACCAACATAGAAGTGTTGAAACGAGCTGGTCTACCATCAGTGGAGGACATGCTAATACAGATGAACCTGAGATGGCTCGGACATGTTCAGAGGATGGACCACCAGCGTCTCCCTCGGCAGCTACTCAACTCACAGTTATGCGAGGGCAAACGCAATCAGGGTAGACCAAGGCTCAGATTTAAAGACACTGTGAAAAGAAACATGGAGAAGCTGGACATAGACAGGAGTCCCTGGCAGCAGAAGGCTAAGGACAGAGCTGTGTGGAGGAATCTGATCAGACCCAAATGAAACAGCCATTCTCACCCACGACAGGCTGCTATGATGATGAGCCTTCGGAACTTTGCCTAAAAAATATGTTGTTTGGAAGATTTGCAAAGGGGATTCCCTTTAACGTTTGGCCAAAAATCGTGATTTTAGACACTTTTAATAAAAGTTTTATTTCTCTTATAATAGGTATTTCTTTAAAATCGTTAAAGCCTAAAAATTGGCCATTTTTGATGATTGCATCCGAAGAAAACTTCCGAAGGCTAAAAAACTCGGAAATACAAGTCGCCTTATAGGCGAATTAGTATGGATTGAAAGGTTAACTGTCACAGATTTGTGATGTGCAAAAAAACCGCTTGGCTGTGTGGCCATGTATAGTTATTTAGGGCTTTTTCTGCTCTGTATGTCTATTTTGGGCTTTATTTCGTTGCTTAGGGCCTACAGTATGTGTGGCTGTGTTGTGGACTGTTTAGGGTTGTGCGGTGCTATGTATGGCTGCTGAGAGCAATGTGCTTTGCTACCTAATGTAGATGTATAGCTGATTATGGTTGTGTAGGTGGTCGGGTTATGTAGTGCTCCGACCCTAACGGCCTCCTCTCCCCACCCCTTATCCCTCAGGACGGGCTGACACTCAAGTATTGAATTGGTCAGCGGAGTTCCAAATAAAGGCTGGTTGCCATCATTGCATGAACGCTATGAAAAATAATCAACGATTTCTACTCCCTTTCACAAGATTTGATCTTTATGGCCTTTCGTAACCGGTTTAGAACTTTTCTTGGGTTAGACGTAAGTTCTTCGTGCTGTGTTTAGGGGAATATCTTTCAAAAAAAATATCAGCTTTGAGCACTCGTTGATGATGTCAGAGTATGCCCAATTATTTTCACTCGATATCACAAAGTTCCAGCTGATCGCCTTGAATGGAAAATTTCTCTTTGGTTTCTTGTTAACAGCGTTTGCAGAAGGACTCCTTGGAGACAGAACCCTCAGAAAACCTTTCAGAAGTTGTTTACAAGGTTCGTAGGTACATCTTTAATGGATCTCCTACGTACAGTTCAGGAAAACAATATTGTTTCCTATTCATGTACATGCACTGTACCAATATTTAACCATATAACTTTTAATTAAGCTGTAGTTTAAATATCTTAATGTGAAAAACATTGCAAAAGCTTCCTGTAGTGCGTAACAGAATTGCAAATGGTTATGTTATTGATGATTCTTATAAAATTGTTCAGTGTTCTGTTGTCAAAATTCTATTTTGACAAATTTCAAAATCTTTCCGTAGAACTGTAAATTTGGTTTCAGCCCACTCGACTATTTTGAGCTAGAAGAAAATCCATGAATTAGTTACTTTATTATCAGAGGAAACAAACAGAGGAGCAGTTGCATGCGCACACTGTGGATATTGTGCATAACAAAGTGTGGCTTTTACTTCGTGTAGAAGACACACATGACGTAACAAAAGCTTTAGGGATCTTTAGGGATTTGAAATTCTGAATGGGTATTGTTTCACGATTTTTGTTCTATTGTTTTACGTCATGTGAGTCTTCTACACGAAGTAAAAGCGCAAAGTTTACTGCTTATTATTTTGTTCTAAATAATGTAGCTGCTCTTTGATGCTGCCTATAAATCTCTGCTGTTATCACTGTTTACATTTTGTCTCATTAACATATGAGTTAGCTGAGAGAAGGCATCTTGCTATTTACAAATTCGCTTCAAAACTTAAAAGAATCTGTTAAACATAGTTAAATTTCCAATTTTGATAAGGAGCTACTTATTAGCCATCAAAAACTATGAACTTATTGACTGAGTGGGAGGGCCGGACGGGAAAATATTTGGCCTGAATTCATGGTGTATGGACTGAGCGCAGTGAGGTCCGTGCTCCATGACCGAGGGCCAAATATTTTCCTGTCCGGCCCGACCTTAACTCAGTCAATAAGCATTTTATCATTATGGGCTCTTTACAATATTCAATTGAGCACTCAGAATATGAAGTTTGGACAAAACAAGTAACAAAAATTTGCACAGAAAATTGTTTGCATTTCCTTTTCTGGCTGTAAATAACTTGGATTTTAAAAAGCGACGAAATCCTCTAAAATTGCATTGCGCTGAGCAGTATGTGCATATGGCACTCATACAGCCATTTTCCCGATAGTTTTACAGTAAAAGCGCACGGCCCTACAGGCCATATGATAATGATAAATTCTTGGGTGGCAAAAGCACTGAGCCTATACATTCTTTGTAAAATATTGAATTTTCAAAGCGTGACTCATTAGTTATCAGGTAAAGTTTCTGAGACAGTTCATTATGTAATGCACTTTCAGTATTCAAGTGCTACTAATTTTTTGACTGATAGATTAGAAAAAAAAGGGCTTATGCTGATAAGGCAAAAAATGCACATACAATACTACAGTAGTTGCTTGGCAAAAGGAAGAAGGACATCTGAAAGATCAGAGTCCTAGATGCCCCTATACTGTACAACTGGTACATTACCAAGCCCTTGGTATAGAAATTGTGACAGACCACACAGCCACAAACGTTTCTCTGGGCTCTTTTTGAGGAGTGCGTGGGAACAAATGGTGCAGGGCTGTCAACTCCCAAACTTGTCAAATATTGAAAAGTGATAGGGATGGAATGATAGATGGCATCATATCACACTTGTTAAATCATTTCTGATGACATCATATTGTCTTTTACACAAAAAGAAAGTAGTCACCATCCCACAAGCCAGGGAAAAGTCAAAAAATGCGTAAACGATGTCATTGGCATTGCAACATTTGATTTGATTGGTTTATATCAGACTAATCACGTGAGCATTATTGCTCAAATTACAATCAGTCAATACACTTGCAAGAGTTTATGAGGAAAATAAACATTCAAATTTTTGTCATTATCAAATGAAATGTTAAAAAATTAACTCAAGAAACACAAATTATTTGAAACTTTATTGTTGTGAAAGTCGATTCTTAATAGAAATGACAAAATTCGGGGATTAATCAGGAGATTTCAGATGGTAATCTTGAGGTCAGGAGATTTGGTCCGAAATCTGGAGTCTCCCAGATTATGTGGGAGAATTTCAAGACAGTGCTGATGGGGTCAATGGTGTGTGGTCCTTATCTGAGAGGACTTGGTCTATCAAACTAGTAAACCATTTTCAAGATGTTATCACAAGAGCAGCACTAATCTTCCTCAGATATTTTAAGACCTTCCAATGAGTTTTAGTGCAGCAAGAACTTGAAGCCACCTCTTTCCACACTGTAATCTGATGCACAACCAACTATATAGGCAGCAGTATCTTATCTGGATCCCCAGGAATCGTAAAGGACTGTGACAGTCTTGAGAATGACTATTTTTTTGTGTGTGTGCTAAAGGGAGAGAAAACTACATGGTTAAACGAGCTGTAGCTCTGAAATAACTGAAACTGCAATAAAATTAATGTCTTAGTATTATTGGAAAATATTAGCACTCGCTAGTGGTCTCAGTCCTCCCTTCACATACGTGTGTGGGCTGGGTGGGTGGACGAGATTAAAATAATAAAATTGGACTGAGCAGCCAGAGGCACCTTACAGGCCGACTTCTGATCTCAACCTAGAGGTTTTGAGAACTGTAAACCGTCATGAAGCTTTTTGTTATGTGCAATACATATAAATTATATAAATCCTAGACCATAACCATAACCCTATTTTAGGATGATGTTCAGGAATTCCAAGAGGACCCACGTTCAGATGAGGAGGTTAGTTTGAAGGGCATCAATTTGCAAATTTTGCTTTAAATTAATTTCTGTCATTCTGTTTTTTGTTCGTCACTGATTTCTACTAATTATCAATTCAACTTCCAAAATTTTGTATTTGTGTCGTTATTAAATTTATCAAACTGTGCTCTTTTAGGTTCTTGGAGAAATAAAGGATATTTATTTTAGTGGTTCTTCATTTGATTCAAGTGATCATGAACTTCATGTAAGTACTGTCACAAACACAGAGGTGGGCATTACATGGCTAACATTCTTTTGAAATTACCCAGAGGAATCAGGGCTTTCGTTTACGGCTGGAGTCCAGACGTTTTGTTGGGTTGTTATTAACCAGAACTTCACATCTGGTACAATATTGGTAGATTTGTTGGCTTCTTTTAAGACAATCATGCGCAATCAATCCTTTGCCTTATTAACATTTTGCGTACTAAACGGAAGAAATTATTATAATAAATATTTTGGCATTTTTTCCATTCACGCGATTAGTTTCGTTTTCTTTAAATTTTTTTCTGCAATCTAAAGAATGCAGAGTTTCATGTAATTTATAGGGGACCCAGACCTCCTTGAGGGTCTCTGCCCAAGGCAATTGCAAATCTTACAACAGAAAATAACTATGTCCAGTACTTTCATTGTCACATCCGGGACTTTGAAAAGCTATCAAAAACCCTGCACAATGGCTCAATCATGTGAAAGTGAGTGACCAAAAGAAGCCTACTTTTGAGCTAAAGAAAGTCTGATTATTTTTGAAAAAGGTGTACTGTAAGAGAGTACTCATTAATTTTTTATGTAAATGATACTAGCTGATTCTTTTTGTCAGTATGGTGCAAATGTACATGTAATTTGCCCTTATGTCACTGTCATATAATGGCTCCACAAGGCACAGCTAAAGAGGGTTAAAGTGGGGCATCCCAACATTTGTGTCGTGCTTTGCCTCCTTGGTTTAAGCAAGCAGAACATTTTCATTAGGCCGAGATGGATTTTCTGAACTTACAGTACATGTATGAGTTTGCCTGTGTATTATTATTCTACAAGGTTCTACTCCACATCCACACCATGGTCTTCTACAGGTGTGTTTGGTGATAGAGTACTTTCTTGCTAACCTTGTCTTCTTTAGGGCCTGAGATTTACATGGTACATGTACAATTTTGACACATGCGACAAGCTTGATACTGTATCAGTCCTACAGTTCCTTCACGATTGTTGTGTATGTCCGAAAAAATGTAGAATTTTAAAACATGTTTTAAAACTCTGCGAAAAATCGTAAGTTATGTTGTAGACCTGTTGTTAAGTTTTTCACATGCGCCAAAAATCACATTGTGTAAATATGCCCTTAATAGGGTGCCCAGTTACACTGTACCTCCTTCAAGACCCGGTGTTTACATAATAATGCAGCAAATACAACCTTGGTTTCTGAAATATGATACGTGTACATTGAATTGTTAAGTTAAGATTTGCATGTCTTGTTTAAAATAGCAACTTCCAGAAGCTCTTGACCTTGATGAACTTGATGAGTATCGCGACAGCCTTCGGAGACAGCTTCAAGCAGTAAGATGCTAATAAAATTTAATAATTAATTTCAAATTATTAATATTTTAAAGGATGATACATGTATTTGGCCACTTAGAGATTTTACTTTGTCTAAAGCCAGACGATTTTACGCAGGCTTCATGCTACTACTTGAAGTCCTTGAATTTAAATTTGGACTTCAAGAGCGCTTGAAAAGCCCTTGGAAAAAAAGACTTTTGTGGAAAACTGCTTGAAAACTCCTTGAATGTTTGCTTGGGTGAAAATTGTCAAGATTGCGTCATACTAAGTTAAAGAGACATTTAAAAAATTGAGCCTAAATTTGACTATTGGGGAAACCTTAAAACTAAAAATTCTTTGAATACTCCCTGAAGCTTGTAGACAAAATCCAGTACAAACCATTTTACCTACCAAGGGGCCCCCTTAGGGATTAAAGCGTTAATTCAAATGTTCATCCCTGAAGCAACCCTCATTGTGAGTAAAATCGTCTGACAGTAGACATAGTAAAATCATTCTTTATTATGTAGACAGTCCTGATTGTTTCACGGGAAAATACACCACACACAAAATTCATACAAAACTTAACATCTGGGACTCGAGTGGCGTACATGTATTTTCTATATCCTCACTAGTGAGGATATTGATGACGTCATTTCCCGCCTTGGCATGGTTGTTTGTGCAAACAGTCAGCTCATTGCTTGTATGAATACTATACACAACTTGCAAACTATCTATGCGTATTATAATGTTAAACTATCAGATAAGATGTATTTGTTATTCCACGATCACGCCATTTTGCCTGCAGAGCTCGGAAAAATACTACGCAACTCGCAAAACATCTGCGTGTATGTTAAACCATCAAATTAATAACATGTATTTACGCCCCTTCTGTAATCAGTTAAATAATATTATCAGAAACCCATAAGGGTTGAAACGTGTAACGGCCCCTTGTGTGCTGGGAAACAAGCTTCTGAATATTCAATTTGCTAAGTACCATATTTGGAACAACAAGAGCAAGGGGTTTCCAAATATGGTACTTAGCACTGAAACATTCAACCAATCAGTTCGCACTGAATATTCGGAAGCTGTGAACTTGTGTTACACGTTTCAACCCTTATGGGTTTCTGATGTTATTAAGTACAGGTTACTTTTAACATGTCCAGAAATACATCTAATTAAATGCACACCCAATTTGGACATCCGCCAACACAAATTTTAAGTGATCGTTCGAGTCAAAGCCTTTGCTACCACATGTATTTCTAGAATAAGGTAAAGGTAAATGGGTAGTGGTTTTTTTTGGCAATAGGGTAAATGCAGCAGTTAATCTTTATATACTAAAGAGCAGCATTTGGGGGACACTTTGTGGTGTTAATTGTCTGTATTCCGTGACACGAGTGATGTAGTGATGTTGAAGTTGGGGGGAAGAGCTCAGGAACACTTTGTGATGCTTACTGAAATCTGTGTGCATCTATGATTACATGTAGGGGTATTTCTGGACACATCTGTCACAGGTATGGATCGAAAGGAAAGGTTGGCAGATAATTTTATCCTTTTTGGGTTGGTCAATCAGTCACTCTTTGTATTAATCAGGCTAATGGTCTGTATGTCTTTTTATCCATTGGTCCAGTTGTCAGACTGAATGCATGTCTGTCCATCCATTTGTCCATTCACCAGTTTGTCTGTCCATTGATTGGTGCATGTGTCTGTCGGTCGAATTCTTTCAGTCTGCCTAGTAGGTATGTCACAGTGCCCATCTATTCATGCATCATGGTAATTGTCTGTTGGACTTTCTGTTTATATGACTGTCCATCACTTTATCTGTGTGTCAGCCTGAATCTCTTTCTTTCCATCCATTGGTTGGATCAGGTCCATCATTCTTTCTGTCCTTCTGTTGGTCTTTCTGTGAGTCTTACTGCATGTCAATCTCTCTGTCAGACAAATTTCTTCAAGTTGGTACATGTATATACATCTTTTTCATACCAGTATAAGACAGGCATAGCTCATCAGTGGGTTTAATTTAGTGTGCAGCTAAATCTGAGCTGCAGGTCGCCAGATCAATTCCCATCTCATTCCATCGATCTCTTTTTCGACTTTCCTGTAATCCATGTAGCTGTAGCTGTGAATACCTATAAAATAGAGCATTAGTGAGGATATTGATGACGTCATTTCCCGCCTTGGCATGGTTGTTTGTGCAAACAGTCAGCTCATTGCTTGTATGAATACTATACACAACTTGCAAACTATCTATGCGTATTATAATGTTAAACTATCAGATAAGATGTATTTGTTATTCCACGATCACGCCATTTTGCCTGCAGAGCTCGGAAAAATACTACGCAACTCGCAAAACATCTGCGTGTATGTTAAACCATCAAATTAATAACATGTATTTACGCCCCTTCTGTAATCAGTTAAATAATATTATCAGAAACCCATAAGGGTTGAAACGTGTAACGGCCCCTTGTGTGCTGGGAAACAAGCTTCTGAATATTCAATTTGCTAAGTACCATATTTGGAACAACAAGAGCAAGGGGTTTCCAAATATGGTACTTAGCACTGAAACATTCAACCAATCAGTTCGCACTGAATATTCGGAAGCTGTGAACTTGTGTTACACGTTTCAACCCTTATGGGTTTCTGATGTTATTAAGTACAGGTTACTTTTAACATGTCCAGAAATACATCTAATTAAATGCACACCCAATTTGGACATCCGCCAACACAAATTTTAAGTGATCGTTCGAGTCAAAGCCTTTGCTACCACATGTATTTCTAGAATAAGGTAAAGGTAAATGGGTAGTGGTTTTTTTTGGCAATAGGGTAAATGCAGCAGTTAATCTTTATATACTAAAGAGCAGCATTTGGGGGACACTTTGTGGTGTTAATTGTCTGTATTCCGTGACACGAGTGATGTAGTGATGTTGAAGTTGGGGGGAAGAGCTCAGGAACACTTTGTGATGCTTACTGAAATCTGTGTGCATCTATGATTACATGTAGGGGTATTTCTGGACACATCTGTCACAGGTATGGATCGAAATGAAAGGTTGGCAGATAATTTTATCCTTTTTGGGTTGGTCAATCAGTCACTCTTTGTATTAATCAGGCTAATGGTCTGTATGTCTTTTTATCCATTGGTCCAGTTGTCAGACTGAATGCATGTCTGTCCATCCATTTGTCCATTCACCAGTTTGTCTGTCCATTGATTGGTGCATTTGTCTGTCGGTCCAATTCTTTCAGTCTGCCTAGTAGGTATGTGTGCCCATCTAGTCATGCATCATGGTAATTGTCTGTTGGACTTTCTGTTTATATGACTGTCCATCACTTTATCTGTGTGTCAGCCTGAATCTCTTTCTTTCCATCCATTGGTTGGATCAGGTCCATCATTCTTTCTGTCCTTCTGTTGGTCTTTCTGTGAGTCTTACTGCATGTCAATCTCTCTGTCAGACAAATTTCTTCAAGTTGGTACATGTATATACATCTTTTTCATACCAGTATAAGACAGGCATAGCTCATCAGTGGGTTTAATTTAGTGTGCAGCTAAATCTGAGCTGCAGGTCCCCAGATCAATCCCCATCTCGTTCCATCGATCTCTTTTTCGACTTTCCTGTAATCCATGTAGCTGTAGCTGTGAATACCTATAAAATAGAGCATTAGTGAGGATATTGATGACGTCATTTCCCGCCTTGGCATGGTTGTTTGTGCAAACAGTCAGCTCATTGCTTGTATGAATACTATACACAACTTGCAAACTATCTATGCGTATTATAATGTTAAACTATCAGATAAGATGTATTTGTTATTCCACGATCACGCCATTTTGCCTGCAGAGCTCGGAAAAATACTACGCAACTCGCAAAACATCTGCGTGTATGTTAAACCATCAAATTAATAACATGTATTTACGCCCCTTCTGTAATCAGTTAAATAATATTATCAGAAACCCATAAGGTTGAAACTTGTAACAGCCCCTTGTGTGCTGGGAAACAAGCTTCTGAATATTCAATTTGCTAAGTACCATGAACAACAAGAGCAAGGGGTTTCCAAATATGGTACTTAGCACTGAAACATTCAACCAATCAGTTCGCACTGAATATTCGGAAGCTGTGAACTTGTGTTACACGTTTCAACCCTTATGGGTTTCTGATGTTATTAAGTACAGGTTACTTTTAACATGTCCAGAAATACATCTAATTAAATGCACACCCAATTTGGACATCCGCCAACACAAATTTTAAGTGATCGTTCGAGTCAAAGCCTTTGCTACCACATGTATTTCTAGAATAAGGTAAAGGTAAATGGGTAGTGGTTTTTTTTGGCAATAGGGTAAATGCAGCAGTTAATCTTTATATACTAAAGAGCAGCATTTGGGGGACACTTTGTGGTGTTAATTGTCTGTATTCCGTGACACGAGTGATGTAGTGATGTTGAAGTTGGGGGGAAGAGCTCAGGAACACTTTGTGATGCTTACTGAAATCTGTGTGCATCTATGATTACATGTAGGGGTATTTCTGGACACATCTGTCACAGGTATGGATCGAAATGAAAGGTTGGCAGATAATTTTATCCTTTTTGGGTTGGTCAATCAGTCACTCTTTGTATTAATCAGGCTAATGGTCTGTATGTCTTTTTATCCATTGGTCCAGTTGTCAGACTGAATGCATGTCTGTCCATCCATTTGTCCATTCACCAGTTTGTCTGTCCATTGATTGGTGCATTTGTCTGTCGGTCCAATTCTTTCAGTCTGCCTAGTAGGTATGTGTGCCCATCTAGTCATGCATCATGGTAATTGTCTGTTGGACTTTCTGTTTATATGACTGTCCATCACTTTATCTGTGTGTCAGCCTGAATCTCTTTCTTTCCATCCATTGGTTGGATCAGGTCCATCATTCTTTCTGTCCTTCTGTTGGTCTTTCTGTGAGTCTTACTGCATGTCAATCTCTCTGTCAGACAAATTTCTTCAAGTTGGTACATGTATATACATCTTTTTCATACCAGTATAAGACAGGCATAGCTCATCAGTGGGTTTAATTTAGTGTGCAGCTAAATCTGAGCTGCAGGTCGCCAGATCAATTCCCATCTCATTCCATCGATCTCTTTTTCGACTTTCCTGTAATCCATGTAGCTGTAGCTGTGAATACCTATAAAATAGAGCATTAATGGACAGGGGGGGGGGAGGGGGGGTAAAAGGTGCACACTGAGGGTCACAAGTTTATCAGTAACTAATTAAAAACGAGGACCTTCACCTTTACCATTTACCTTTACCTTAGTATTCCTAGTGTGTAAACCAATACCAGTATGCCTATATATTGAAACTGATGTTTGAAAGCATCATTAGACAGGATTGTTTTGTGACTTATTTCAGTAAAGCTGTAAAAGAAATTAAGATAAACAAAGGTATTGCTGTAACAACTTGTTTCATTGTCAAACTTGCATTTACAGGTATCAAAGACATTATACACGAAAGTTCTTGATAATCACAACCAGTTTGTTCAGGTAAGGGTACCTGGGAAATACAACTGTGGGATAATGCAGAAATGGACAATCTTATCACGTGGGGAAAGAAGGACTGCCCTAGGTTGCCTCTTACAAGAGAACCATTCTTTTAATCTCAAATACATGAAAGTATTTATGAAAACTATAGTTATTTCTTGGTTTTTTTTACATCATCAGTGGCATACACTGTATTTTATTGTTTTTTAGGTGTCATGAATGTCTAAATAGTTTTCAAAATTAGGGTTAAAATAATGGAAATTAAGAGCACAGAAATTAATGCAGATGCACTTACATAATAAACGTAGCAGAAAATAATGCTCACCTAATTAGCCCAACTTAAATTAATGTGAATTTTAACAATTCACGTTAATTTCATGAAGCGTTAATTTCCTATAGTAAGGTACAGTGTAACATCTATCTCTTAACCAATTGAGTGGTCCATCATGAATGGACTGTCTCTCTGGTGTGTCTCTTGATGAGGTGTCACGCTTAAGCACACCATTTCCTCACTCAACTCCATATGCCGGCTCATGCACTCCAAAGGACAAGATTGCAATCTATTTTCGGTCATCAAGTGGATTTTACAGTGGTGACCAAAAAGTGATAGTGATATTCAGTAAGTTTTAAGTGATGAAAGATATGAATGTTCAGCAAGTGACAATTTAGTTGAGGGGACCCCCTTTTGTAAATTTGTGGCATCTTTCAGGAACTGCAAAGGGTGATGGACTTACAGGAGTCACTGCATACTGCATCATCAATTTGTGACCGTGGGAGAAGGTAATTTTTCGTTACCTCTACGACTGACATTATGACGCTCATTTGATTGGCCTTGCAGATACATTAGGGGCCTTAAGATTCTACAACATTAAGACGTCAAGGAGAATGCCACCAAAATGGCTATTAATGAGCAAAACAATCGCTCTGCATGTGTGGTGTGAAAATTTGTACAGTCATGTACATTTCTTTTCAGTTCCCTGCAATTCTACAATGTAAGATGACCAAATCTCGAGCTCTGAGAACAATGTTAGCACATAGCGACAATTTTTTTTTTTGCTTGACAAGGTTTTTGTTGACGTTCCTGTTGTAGATCTCAAGGTCCCTAGTATGTCCAGGACTGCCAGTAATGCAATGCTTGCTAATTTTGATTAATTTATGCCACCAAGTGGCCTCTTACCCCTCTTCTCAACTTTAACGTCACAAGCGGGATGCCTTGTTTCTGGTCTGAGGTGCTTAACATGGCCAAAGAAGTAATTAAGGACGGTGCCTACTAATTCAAAGGTATTTTTGCCCCGAATTGTGATTATGCAGGAAAGGTATATCTTAACAAGTGTTATTGAAATCCAAAAAGAAAATTAGGGGTAACCTCACATTTTTCAAACTAAAACTGTACATGACTGTACAGTCTGAAGTTAAACACTCAAGTTTCACTACATGTACATGTCATACTGGACATCTGAAAGTACTTACAGGCAATGCAGAACACCACAAAGTGTTTTCAATATCTACTCCCAAGGTAGATGTAATGATTATCATAAACAATATCCAAAACTCTAACTTGAAAATAGCACAAATGCATAATATAAGTTATGTATTGTAGTCGTTAGTCTAAGCGCGACTTTCATATGATCTTGAAAAATACACGTAAAAACAGAACGTAAACAAAAATGCAGAACATTCAATTAATGACTTATTAAACAAAAACAAACGCGCTTGCAAACCATGTTATCTCTCCATGGAACTTTCAGGAAAGTTTTACTTACACGCCATTTGAAATGCAGGAATGTGATGTGGCAATCGAACTGTGTACTGCCCATATTAGGAGTTTCCCTGGGGAAAATAAGGAGTAGCTTTGCTTTAATCTTGCCAAACCAAATACGTAGTGAAAACTTTTTCAAGGTCACTTGAAAGGCTCTCTAATTCTTACAAATGAAAATGACTTACAGCTGTATGAGAACACTAAGTCTGTCAGGTTTACAACCAAAATTGAGCATGGACCTCTTTGCTTGCACTCTTGGACACAAGTGACGCTTGGGTTTACATTTTGCTTGTCATTGCAGACAGCTAGATCGCGCCAAGAGAGGGGTGTCTGTTGGGGGGTTAGGAATTTTAGCCAAGCATCGCAAGAAGCAACATCTCTTAATTGTTCTGGACTCACTTAGGACAATTAAAACACTGGTAAGAATATAGCATCACAGGGCATGAGCATGGGCTACAGCATGACACAAACCGCAGACGTCTACATTACCACACTTTTTATAGACAAACCCTGTAGGTGCAAACAATGTTTGTTGTCAGTATTTATCATGTCACTCCAAAAGGGTTCCCCCTGGTATTGGACTGAAGAGATTCCATCAGTATCAATTTTGGTAACATACTGTACTAAACAACAAATGAACATCTTGTCATGGACGTCCTCCTTTTTAACAGGGTTTTTAATGGGCGTGGATGCTGTTGAAGAATGCAATTAACTTTATTGAAAGAGTGATAATAATCTTGGCATGCAAGTAGTCAGGAATTTCAATATTAAAAAATATTTGTTAATCTTCATCATATTTTGTAGCAAAGGACAGATATCAGACTCAAGGAAATGCTCGAGGTGAGCTAGACTTACAGGTTCATATGTCATTTAGTGTTTGATGCCCTCTTTTCCTGAGCCCAGCTCTTTCAAAGTGTTAAATGTATTAACCCATTGACTCGTATCAACCCCCCCCCCCCCCAACCCACCCCAACCCACTGATGTTTAAAAATCGTCTGGTGTCAGATAGAGTAAACCCTATAAAGTCTCACTCCTAGAAGTCAATGTGTTAAGGACGGTGCCTACTATTGTTATAATTGCGCATGCATTCTGTGCATCTCTAGATACTCGGATTTCCTATTAATAGTGCTTACTAATGCAGGGATATTTTCGCGCGGTTTAAATTTATGCGAAGAAAGCAGAACTTAGCAAGTGCTCTTGCTATCCAAAGAGAAAATTGGGGGTAACCAAGAGAAAATTAAGCTTTAATTTGGAAAGGAACACCATACATTTCTTTGTATTTTAAAGCTTTTTGCTAATATTGTTGATTAGTTATCTTTGAAAAATGCGTGGTTACCCCCAATTTTCTTTTTGGATTTTAATAGCACTTGTTGAGATCTGCTTTTGCAGCAAATTCATAAAACTGCTCAAAAATACCTTTGAATTAGTATAGGCACCGTCCTTAAAGGGGAGTTTTTGAGTGGATGTAGAGGTTGTTAACCCATTGACTCCTGAACCACCCCACTGACGAATAAAATCGTCTAGTGTCAGAATGAGTAAAATCTTGTAATTTAAATTTACTCCTAGGAATTAATGTGTTGAAGGGGAGTTTTTGAGTGGATGTAGAGGTTGTTAACCCATTGACTCCTGAGCTCCTCCTGTATTGTAATGTTCTCCTCTCGCAATTTGAACCTTTGTTTGGACTCCAGAGGGACATGCTTTTTGTGGATTGTTTTTTAAGCTGTTCAAAGAACTTGCTGCACGTGTTTTATTGGGTCTAAAAGCACTTTGCTTCGCCTTGTATTAACTTTCTTAAACCCAGTAAAACACTGTTAACTGAATAGAGTGTAATGTGAAGTGCTAGATTTCTATCCCATATGAACCATGTGAGCGTTAGCCCTACCGATGGAAATGGGCAGACACAAGGACAGAGAAAAACTCTGACCAGGGTGGAAATTGAACCCACGCCCTTCGGGTTAGATCTCCGCCGCTCCACCGACCGAGCCACAAGGTCAGACGGGAGCAGGCTGCGGGAACCGAAGATGTTAAAGTCACGGCAACGAACATGTACAAGTACAAGGAAAGGTTACGTTTATACAAACGTTGGCCGTGTAGCCGTACCGATGGAAATGGGCCCACACAAGGACAGAGAAAAACTCTGACCAGGGTGGGAATTGAACCCATGACCTTCGGGTTAGATCTCCAGTAAAACACTGCTGCTTGTTTTTTAAACATTAGATTTGAAATACTTTTTTTTATATTCTTCTCAACAGGAAGAAGATTACCCTGGTGCTATTAACTTGTGCTTGGAGTGCGAGAAAGCTGCACAAGCATTTAAGCATTACAGCTGTATAAGGTACTAGAGACTAATTTGTCAACCCCAACGTTTGGTGCATCTCGGACAAAGCACTAATGAAAAAGCATTACTGAAGTGCTATGCTGACTGCCTTCGACACTGGGCTTGATAAAGGAAAGGAAAGGAACTTTATTCAAGTGTCTAGTCTTCTAGCACTGTAGCACTAATTGGGGACACTGTAAACTGAAATCAACAAATTAATGCAAATCAAATAAAATGTTGGTTTTTGAGGAGAGGGGAAAATCGGAGTACCCAGAGAATAACCTCTTGTTGCAGATTATACATGTAGAACAAACAAACTCAACCCACGTAATTTTTTTGACGCCAAGTGTGGGAATCAAACCCCAGGCCACATTGGTGGGAGGCGAGTGCTCTCACCGATCCCTAATTCCCTGAGGGCCGATTTACACGGTACGACTCTGTCGCATGCGACAACGGCTTACGACAGGCCCACGACATGATTTACGATTGTTGTGTACGTCAGAAAAAATGTCGTAGCATTTTAAAACCTGTTTTAAAACGCTGCGACAATCGTAAGTCATGGCGTAGACCTGTCGTGAGCTTGTCGCGTGCGACAAAATCGTATCGTGTAAATCGGCCCAAAAGGATGCATCCCAAACGGATACATCACAAGTTCTTTTAGAGCACAAATTGGACTCCTGTGCTACCACAATAAATTTGCATAGTGACACAAAAGAAAGACAAAATAGTGAACTTTCAACACAAATCAGAGGAAATGAACATAATTTTAACCACTAATTTGACTAGGGAGAATTCTGCGTGATGTATGGTGGTCAAAAATTGAAGATTCAGAAGAAGAAAAATTACAGATATCTTCGGGAATACAGTTCCTTGATTGTTTACTAAATAGGCCTGAAAATTGACAATTATTGATTGTTTTATGTTCATAGTGAACTGAGTTCCAATCTCCAAGAGACACTGATCGACATTGAGGTGAGGGTGACATTTAAGAACACTTTAGAGAATAAATTTAGCTTTTTGATCAAAAGAATTAGCAGTAAATATAAGGGGCTAAAGTCACCGAGGATGGAACTAAATAGCTTCAACTCCAGACCCTTGCACATTATCTAACTGACAAAACCCTTACCAATAAATCAGTATAATTAATCATAATTATGTAAACAAATGTATGAATTTTTGTCCAATTCGTGAAGCAAGTTTTAGAAGGGCTGTCAGTTACATAGCCCTAAGGGTGTTGAGGGATTGATGATTGTTTTTTTTGTAGAAACAACTTGACGTGGCATTAGGAAAGCTTTGTAAAAACTTCAATCCTGTCAATTATGAGCGGCTGTTGACAGCTTACAGATACCTTGGAAAGACAGAAATAGCTTTGGATCAGCTAATCATCCACTTCATGACAGCTATCAATCATGAGTCATTTTCCATTATTTTGACGCACACTGAGGTATGTTTTGCTCTTAATTTATTTTCAAAGCTTGCTCCTCCTCAGAAAATGTTCTCTGCAAGACAGCTTTGAATTGTCTTTGAGAAAACAAAACTAACTAGTTTCCCAAGGGACCAGACATTAAGTGCTTTGTTATATATTAGACTTTTCCTGCAACAATCGCGGCAAAACATCCAGAGCGGGCAACAACTGCGGAATTGTATCCCGGCGGGATACATTTGAATTTGATCAGGGCCACTTGACCAAGAATCAACCAATCACAGTGCTCGTTTTGTTGAGCGGAAGTCTAGGTATATAACAATATTATTATACATAGACTTTCACGTAACAAACGGGTGCTGTGATTGGTTTTTTCGTGGTCACGTGTCCCTTATCAAATTCAAGTGAACCCCGACCAGGATACAATTCTGCAGTTGTTGCCCGCGCCGGATGTTTTGCTGTGACTGTCAAAAGATGTAACAAAGCACTTAGCGTCTGGTCCCTCGGAAAAATAGTTAGTTTTGTTTCCCTCGTCTTCGTCTCGGGAAACATCAGGACTCTCTGAAAAACAAAACTACTGTTTCCCTCGAGACCAATTACATTAAGTGTATATTATAAACTGCGGGGACCAGTTTCTCGAAAGTCCCGAAAAGCCGTTTGTGAAACTGTAAACCTCTCGTTTTGGAAAGCCTATTTTTAACATGTTTTCAAGGTAACAAAAAGCAAAATGATTGTGAAGTTTGACGACTTAAATCCTCTCCGTTCTTGAGATACAGAGGGAATTGTGACACCCGACCCGAAAGTGACCCGTAAAGTTTCGGGACTTTGGAGAAACGTTCCCCAGGCCTATCCCCTGTTCAAAGACAGAATAGCTTAATCCTGTGGATTAGTGTCCATCCGACAGTTTCAACCTACAGTACGCAAAGATTTAGTAGTTTCTCATCCAATAGTGAATATGCACACTCTAAGCGCATCCAAGTAAAGGCGTGTCCAAAAACCTTAGTCAAAATTTAACGTGAAGTATATTTTTTATGTCTCGATAGTAACTGTTCAGTTAGTATAGAGCGAGTTTCAATCGAGTGTCGTAAATCGTAAAACCAAAACCAAAGTAATCACTTTGCCCAATCAAAAAGGACGGAGGCAATCCAGTAAACCAATCAACACTCGAAGTAATTACACGTAGCCAACACAAAGCGCGGGAAAATGTGCACACGCGAGCCACGATTGGTTTTGGTTTCACTTCTGATTGGTTGAAAAAGTGGCGCGAGAACTTTGAACCAATCACTGAGTGAAGAAATCATAAACCAAAGCAATTCGCTAATAACTTTCGACACTCAATTGAAAACCGCTCTATACATGTACTAAAACAGTGGGTAACGTTGAAGGTGCATTCTGATTGGCTACTCGAAAATATTGCGATCGTTCCAGGAATAAATGAGTCATATATTATCTCACTGTTTTACATGCAATATATATTATAACAACTATTCACCTCAGTGCAGGTGGCTAGTAGTGGATATTTCCGGAGCCGAGGTAAATATCCACCACTAGCCACAGTTGTAAGAATGTGTCAGTAGACTTCACTCATGGAAACACTTTTATTTACAGGAGTATTCGCCAGAAACCCCAGAAGACAGTTTTCAACATCTTCATTTTGAGGAATACTGCAAGGTAGACGCAGGTGGTTGCAAGTCGTACCCCGGGCTACTTTTAGCTTTGGCATTAAGATGTCCTCCCAACAAATCGTTTTCCTTTGGATAACTATATTCCTTTATTCTGTTGATCTTAAATGTCATCTCAAATCGGTAATTACGAGCGCGCCTCATAATATTCCACCTATTTTGCGAGCCAATTATTGTCTCGAGTTTTCTCTTCTTTGAAGGAAATGCAATGGCAATGTTTGAAAGCTGAGTGTACATCGAATCGTGATACTATTTGCGTGTGAGATCAGAGGACACCCGCAAGGCTATAGTTGCTCCTCCTCTCGAAACTTTAGCATGCATCCATTACTCAATGTCCACAGACTGAGGCAAGAACTGACTCTTAAAAAAAAAACCAGTTGGGGAGCTGCACACGGTTTCGCGCCAAACATAGAGACTGGAATCCCTAAAGAATGCGCATTCTTAATATACCGTATTCTGTTTTTTTTCACTTTGCTGTTGAGAGAAAAGAAAAATATTCCTATTCCCTCAATTCCGAAAACTGAATGCCGGAAGCACCAACCAACTGATTCAATCGGTTGCAGAACATTCTGAGACTCTTGAACATCAGACCACTATGCGAAAGCCTATGGGTTCAAACTCTGGACGAACCAACGCTCAAAGTCTTAGAATAACTAAAATAACTGTGCTCCTTTTGTAATCACTTCTTCGAATGCTTGTACTTCCGAATCTTCTCAGGTCAGGCCTCAGTTATTCAAAAGGGAGTAATGCTATCCACCAGATAAATAGCGCAATTGGTTTGGCAATACTTATCCACTGGATGGTGATTTATCCTGCGGATAGCATTGCCCACCTTTTGAACAACTGGGACCAGGGCGGTAAACCGTTGACCCTGTGACACAGCTCTTGCTGTTTAGCCCTGACACACTATTTACAGACAGTGAGGCAGGGAGTCCCCGGTGTTGAGGTTAGGGTATACGTTAAATCATAGTGGAACTCAGCTTTGTTGTGTAACTTCTACCGCTATGGTGAAACTCAAGTAAACCCATATCCGGCTTAAAATAACACAGTTTTGGTCTTTTTTCACCATTGCTGTGGTTTTCTTTGTTGTGTCTTTCCTCTAAACATATGGTTACTACAAATGATGTTTTTCAGAAAGTTGGCACAGATCGGTTCACACCATGTTTGCTGGATCTTTGCAAGGTACTGCATAGTCTCAATAACGTGTTGCTTAAAGGGTTCCTCACTTTAAATCACAGGAAATAACCTCTACAGTCAAATATTTGTTTAAGGGTTTTACAAAGAAAGCGCTTGTATCCGAAACAAAAAAGTTTCAGAATCGGCTATATTTGTTTTCAACTTCCCTGGCGTCGCTATTTGGAATAACTGTGACCTCTAACGATTTCCCAATTGCTGTGATATTGACCACGCCTACGAAATTTGAAGGTGAAAATAGGTCAT
>NC_090883.1:32040370-32047870 GCF_036669925.1 Montipora capricornis | reverse complement strand
CCTTTTTCCTTTTTATCAAATTGGGTAGCATGTATAAAGGATATTACACGGTGGCGAGAAGATATGAATTTCATATTTGAGTGGCAAGAACAACACGAAAACAGAAAGAAGAACCATCAGTCGGGAATTGTGACGTCATTGCTCATACGAAAAATACCCCACTCGGTTCCCGGATGTAGAGGTCGTATTGATTTTCCGGTTGTTTTTAGTTGTCTGCAAAACACTCCCGTCCGTATAATGGAAGGGATTCTTGAACATTGAAGGGTTGTGAGACGGGACCTCCGGCTTATCGTCCTTATCTGAGAAGACTAGAGAGTCTAATCATTTGCAGATGTAATTACAAAGGCAGCACTTTCTCCTCAGTTATTTAAAGTCCCTGAGTGTTGGTCCGGCCGGAGTTGAACTCACGACCTCCCGCGTGACAGCCCGGTGCTCAACCAACTGAGCCACCGGTGCGCGGTTGGGCTGCACACAATATTCGACAATTCACAATTCCTGTTTTAGAGCCAGATCCTTAATTGAACTCCTGGCATGAGTTGTTAATAAAAGAGTCCGAAATCCTAATTCGCCTCCTTCCTCGAGAGCGTTTGCCTTCCATTCTGCCCTCAATCACTAGTCTGAACATATTTCCGAGTCGAATATTGTATGCAGCCCATTTCCTTTCCTGATACAAACACTTCCTTTCAAGCAAGTTTCGAACAAATTTGTTTGGAAATATGAGAGAGTGGAGGTTTCCCTTAAGCTACATTCACTAAATTAATTTCTTCAAACCATCTGAGAAGCATCTAAGTATGTCTGTATGTCTAACCTGCAGTTCATGTGGCACGAATTTTTTATCTCTTTCTTCCAGGAAGTTCAGGAAAGGATAAAAACGCACGTGCTAGCAACCGATTTGTCCCACTTCAAATACGATGACTTTATCTTTGTTTTGGATCTTGTAAACAGGTAATGGCAGAAATTTGTATTTGAGCGTTGGGTCCCTTCGCTGCACATTTCCACAACTGAACGTTGTGAAATCTGGTTTTTATTTCGGTTAGGTTGATTGCCGTTGGCGAAGAATTCTGCCGAAGTACGTCAGAAGATCTCAATGAATCCATCAGAAAACAAACTGTCAAATATTTCAAGACGTATCATAGGTCCCGGATGGATGAACTGCGCATGTTTCTCGAAAACGAAGTGTGGGAATTGTGCCCTGTCAAAGCGTCATTCAAAATTGTCGATCTTTCTGTGAGTATTCGGTGAGACCCTGTTATTCACTGAGGTGCCGCATCATGTCCAACTGAATAGTGAAATTATCGAAGTGATCACAGTATCCTTTGATGTCCTTGAATTCGAAAGCCACTGAACAATTTAAATCATGGAAATTATTGAGCGCGTGTTGTAATTTCTTGTTTTGGCATCAAATGGGTTTGAGGAAGACTTCGACTAAAGGACATGAACGAAACGGCCTCAGAAAACAAGAGTTTTAACTCTAATTTTTCTTCTTATGAAAGAGCTAAAGGCAAATTAAAGACGTCAATATACCTGAGCTGGTTTGTTGAAACCACGGTCAACAGTTAGCATGCATCCAAATCACTGCAAACTAAAAAGGTTTTTGAAGGGATTAAATTTTACAAATAACATTTTTAAGGAACTAAAAGGGATAAGAGGATCCGCAGAGTTTTACGAAGAGTTTTGCGGGGTTGTGGCCCTTTATTGTCGTGTTCTTATACAATTTGTAGGGAAATCAGTCACATCCTTGAAGGTCTGTCAAATTTTCGTAAAATATATACGACTGGACTTCTGGTTGATGGTCAATCACCATTCCCGTATTTTCTTCCTATAATCGACATTTAAAGGTAAAAGGCAATACTGTTTCAACTGCTTCAATAAGGAAATTAGACAGCCGTAATGTGACTCAAAAGCTGAACGAATCGGAAAACGGGTCGGTAACGGATTCGTCAACGGATTCCGGCGCTTTCTTCGCATGTTTTAGCTTCATGAATGTTCTTATTGACGCCGTTCTTCTTTTAGGAATTTCGTTTTATGAAACATCAACAACCCGATCTCAAAACGCATCGAAGAACAGCCTCTGGAACACTTCATACATCGGACTCTGGTGTGTAGGTCTTGTGTCTATCTCAGTTTGAGGTCACACTCGTTACATTTTTCTTGGTTGCAGGTGCATTATCATATATTGGGATCACTTCAGTTGAGAGTGTTATTCAGTAGCAGCAGGCTTTGCTCGACCTGACTTTCTCTATACTGCGCATCCTTGAGTCGAGTCCAATGGACGATACCAATTGGAAAATTGATGTATATTATAAAATAAGAGGAGCATTTAGCTGCAAGCAGGCAATCAAGGTTGAAGTCAGGCCAAAGAACATAAATGCAAGATCTTTCGTCATGTTGGATCGATTGTTGCGCACGCAACTGTACATGAAAATGCCAGTGTCGAGTGACGTAAGCGTTTTCGACAACATCCGTTTTCGCCCGTACACACTGAACCCCCGTTTTCAGAAACGCAAAAGGTTTTCGCAGGCAAACACCTCTTTTTCCCATCGAATAAAAGGTATGCCTTTTTCCAAACAAAAATGCTTGAGTGTGGACGGGGCGTCCATGTTGCTAGACGAAAACGAAAAGGATCTCTCATTAGCTTTTTTGTAATATTCATCTACCAGTATTTGTCCATTTGTATTCGAAGAGATTGCTTTTAAAGCACCTGCAGGTCTTCTAAGGTTAAGGCCGCGCTTTTACACTCGTCAGTTCTTCTTGCAACATTTCTCACAATTCTGTTGCGACAAAAGTTCTCACATTGTGAAACAATTTGCTAAATAGAATCGGTCTTACGGTGGGCAATGTTTTTAACAACTTGCCAACTCGCCATGGCGTTGCTCCACAAACGTTACACAGTGTAACACCGCCTTTAGTGAAATCGGCAAGTACCGTAATATGCTCATTTGCTGTCTATGAAACTTGTTCAACAGGTTTCTTCTCTCGTTACTCCACACATGGTAACCCGTTTGACGACGTGTATGTTGAGGATGAGGTCGAGGACGTGTTAGCTGAAAATGGTGTAAGTTTGTAAGCTGGGACGTGTGGACAATTTGCTTTTGCGCATGCTCTCTTTGCAGCTTACATTACAATATGGCAACATTTTCGAAGAACGATAAACGGTAAAAATGCATAACGTTTCGATGACTCCATGTCATCACTTTCAAATGTAAATGTAGAGAAGTGAAAAAAGACAAATATATGCGTCGACGGAATTGAAGGAGTTAAATAGTTTGGATAATAATTCATATACCGTATTTATTCGATTAAGCCCCCAGGGTGCTTATTTAATTTTTGGACTTTCAGGGTGGGCCCTTCGAGGCTGGGCGCTTATAAAATTTTCACCATTTTCAGTAAGTAAAACGTTTATTTTGTAACAAAACACGACAAAATATTAAACCATATAAATTGTAACAGTTCACTGTTCGGTTTACGTATGCCCAGGACTAACAACTCATTGTTCGGTCTTCGCAGAAGTCTCTTTAGCTATCATAATTCTCAACCAACTTCAATGTCATCGTCGCTCAGCTCAATAAGTGAACTTTCTGGTGCTGCCTCCTCGACATCGACAGCGTATTGTTAGCAAATGGGTCAGTCGCGCGAGAAGCTTTTAGGGCTTGCTGGATGGATGCCAGGCGATCTTGTCCTTAGGGGTGGGGACGCTTATTCGAGGCTGGGCGCTTATTAACTTTTTCTACATTCAGGGTTGGCGCTTATTCGAGGCTGGGCGCTTAATCAAATAAATACGGTATTTGTGTTCATTTTAAACTTCTCTGCATTTACATTTGATAATGATGACATGGAGTCATCAAAACGTAATGTATTTATATTATTTATCTTTCGTTTAACAGGTTTTAGGGAATCGATTCTTATTCAATGGCAACGTCACTTTAAAAAAATATATTTCCGCTATCAATTCTTTCATCTCGTCTATGCTGTATCACATGGCCAGGCAAATTGTCTTAGAAGTGGATTGGTACAAGCAATTTTGAATTAAAGATGGAGACTGCACAACGCCAGTCAGTAGGCCATTTCCGGATTGCTTTTTGCCTCTGGTTCAAAACGAGTCTTGGTGCTAAACCATTCAAATGATAGTGAGTTTGATTTGCATGAAATTACACCTCTCATTTCCATTTGAAATGGTTGTGCACCAGGACTCGCTTTGAATCCGAGGAAAACAGCAACTCGGAAATGGGCAATTTGCATTGGTTACCAGTAGGTATATAAGAAACTGCAAGGTTGCCTACTTGCATTTAAATCGATACATGAAATTGTAGCGAAATATCTTTGAAAATTGCAAGGAAATATCCAATCAACCCTTTGACTCGCACGAGTGATCAGTGGTCAGCATATAAATTCTCTTCACAATTTCAATGCCATGTCAGACAGACAAGTATTGAGAAGGAAGATTATTATCAGCTTAAGAGGTAGGATCTTGATAGAACACCAAATTCTCACAATTACCCAACAAAGAACTCTATGGTTCTAGTTGGGAGAATGAACGTTTTGATCGTTGGAATGAAAGGGTTAAGGCTTGCAAATGGTCTGTTGTTGTCTGAACTGACAAAGAAGATACTAGGTGATCCGGCATTTGCGGTTTTTTGTTTTAATTTTTACTATTTTACTATTATGTTATTTTATCTTAAATATGTGAAACATATTTTATCACTAGCATCAAGTCCGAACTCAATAATTTTTGAACAGTATTTGCAGAGAAGCAAAGAAATGTATCCCATGGGCCTGCCTTACTGGCAGCACGATTTCTTTCTCTTCAAACCGATGTCGGATGATGTTGCCTGTTTTCTCGCGTTTCCGGTATCATTTTTGATTATCTTAAACTCCTTGCTAACCCCACTCAAAGGACACAACAACTCCGACCCGTTTCCTTAAAATAAAGTACTAGAACCACTTTTGTTTCATTAGTACAAACGCTGACATTTTGATACTCAAGTTAATTTCCTCTTTCTATCGGCGAGCGGTATGCCCCAAACCATTGCACCTGTCCTTTCTTCTTCAAGTTCACATACGAAAATTTGGTTAACGACCTCCTCAAACTGTTGTGGCAAATTTTGCAATTTGAAATGTTGAACCGAATTGCCCTCTTATTTGTTTGCAACCAAAGGAAATTATAGATGGCGAAGTGAATGACAAGCGAGGCAGAGAACTGAGCCAGGACGATGACGAAGAAGATGATGAAGATGAAGATATTCCAGGTAAAAAAGAATGAAAGAGTTCATAGTTTCCTTGGAGTTTGTGAGCTTCTTTTAGGAAGCGCCGTCGACTTTACAATCGGTCACTGCTGACCAGTGATACCACCGGCGCAGACCGGAGGAAAAAACCCAACTCGAGGAAAAAGGCACTTCTTTTACCAAGGTTAACATTAGTAAAGGGCTTTGGTTGTCCCTGCAGTATGTGTTTTACCCAGGTTTATCTCCATTTTACCCCTGACGGACTACAGTCTATACATTTTACACCAACCTCCTCGCCTTTTGCTATGGGGAATTTGCTCAAATTATCGTCAAAACCAAAAAATAGTTTTTCCCCTTTGTTGTTTTGCACAGTGCGGCAAAGAAATACGTTCCCTTTATACAGCTATTTTGAGAAACGTTGTCGGAAAAAGTGCACGCGACAATCCTGAAAGGTATTGTGGGTGATTTTAAGTGCACTGTTTCTCAATGAAATTTAAAAGAATCGTACGGGAGGCCACTAATATATGTTTGCGAGTGCTGAAGGAAAGTAACAAAAGTAGGTTCGACAGCTACAGTCGTTAGCAACAGTGTATTGATCATATCCCATATTACCTTTCGGGATTGTCGCGTGCACTTTATTCTTGACAAACTTTCTCGAAATAGCTGTATCTTGGCAACGCCGAGGTTCTAAGCCATCAAACTTCGCAATCCTCTTTGTTTTTCTTACATCAAAAACATGTTAAAGGATTAGCTTTTCAAACTAACCAGATTGCAGTTTGACGACAGGCTTTTCGGGCCCGAAAAGTTATCGGGACTCCAGGACTCCTTTGTGACTATTGTTAACAGAGCATGCGCTATCACGCTTTGGCGACAAGTGAAGCGATAGCATTTTCGTCTAGCCGCCATGTTGAATATTTACGCGGTAAAGACTGGATCTGAGTTTGTAACGTCATCGGATTTGAATCCGACCTTCCACACGATTCCATGTTCTTTGCTCATTTAAAACTTTCCACTCTGGAGAGCGGATTCGCGTGGCAGATTCGCCGGAGACGTGTGGACGGAGGGCGAATCCGTGAAGAAAAAGTTGCGGATTCAAAAATATCGGAATACGTGTGGACGGGACCTCAGTCATCTTGTAGATGTGGTACGAAATCAAGTGGTCGTCTCGGTATGGAAATTGCGTAGGTGGGACCTTTATCGCTCGTAAAAAAAGCAAGCTTAATAAACAAATACGATTGGCGAATTTGTGAGAATGAAAACGCGTTTTGAATACGTGCTCTCGCTCATGAACCCTCTTTTTTGGATACTGAATGACGCGCAAAACACGCGCTTACGTTACGAGAAGTATAGCTTAAAAGGACTGTGTCATGGCAGTGTAGTTTATTTTATTTTAGTTTTACTAATTACTCGCTCCTATACTCGCTATGAAACTTAATGTCAATCCAGAAATTACCATTAAATAACACAAGTCAAAGCTTAGTGACAACAAATGTCCATCGATCATGCGTAATTAAGTTACAAACAAATAGATAAACTTTGAAAAAGTGTTGGGTGGAATAGTTTTCAACAACCCCAGTTACAATCAATTTTAATCTTCAATTTTGCCCATCACTGCCTCTTTTTGTATTTGCTGTGTTACTCGAACCCCTTTAAAACTGGATACTTCAATATGACTTGTCATTTCAAGTTTGCGTGAAAGGAAGTGATGAGATGTTCGTCAGTTTATTCGTGTGCATTTATTTTTCTCTGTTCATTGATTCTTTAGATGAGCTTAAGTTGGATTATGTGGACGAGAAGACTGGCGAAATTCCCTCCAACAGGTAACCTTTCGCGTATCTTTTAGCACAAAACGTCGAACTGGCTCCAAAATAAAGGGGGATGATAACACGTGAATAAACAAAAAAGGGGCGCTTGATTACCTAGAGAGAGTCCGACGACTAAGGGCCAATTATTAATACAAAGTCTAACTTACTGGTAGTTCGCGATTTTCACAATCCATCCTTTCGCAAGAACTTCCTAGAGGTGAGACGCTCAGTTCAAGCAGGTGAATGCCCGTCTCCTTTCCTCTAGCTTTCTCGACACTATTTGCCTATTTGCGACAGTGAACAGGCATGCTATACTAGGACTTGTGTTAAACGCGGCTTTGTCAACCCCCGCCTAACTCTGTTTAAAATAATTGTTCCAAATTGATTTTAATAGATGTAAATCCTATGCTCCCCTAACTACAAAGAAAAAATATTCTTTTAAATTCCTTTTGTAGATTTGAGACATCTGTTCA
>NC_090883.1:32010370-32037870 GCF_036669925.1 Montipora capricornis | reverse complement strand
ATGTCCCAACTCTTTGATTATTACCTATTTGCCGTGAGTACTCAATTAAATAATTAACTAAAAAATACTCCGTTCGGCTCCGAGGTCACTTTAGCCTTTGGTTTTCAAGAAATATTAAATATTTCGCGCCCGTTATCTACGGATATCAAGTAACTTTTCTGAAGAGAAGCAACTTCGAGTGAGAGAATTTTCGTCTTTTTATGAAAAGCTACAGTTTGCTGTTTGCCTAATGCTAGGCTACGAGCAGTCCGTCTAACGCCGCTTAGTTAGTCGAGCGCGCGAGGAGAAGACAGGCTGGAGAAAAATGGTCGCGCGAAACTAGGATTCCAAGGGCTAAAAGATCTCGCTCCTCTTCGAATCCAGAGTTCGCGAGGCCAATTTTTCTCCGGCCTGTCTTTTCCTCGCGCGGCGGCGAAAGACGGACTGCTTGCAGTGTTACTCGGTGCGAAGTCTTTCTATTAGCCTCATAATCGGCGGTTATGCCTCTGTTGTTCATATCAGACTGTTGGCTTGATAGCTAAGTACAAAAGCATCTAAAGTTTTACATTTTACTTGTTCCCTTCTGTCTCGAACGTATTAAGATGTCATTTTCCTTTACTTCTTGCTTACAGATTGCATCATTTTTTGCCCCAGAAGTCATGGTATGTGAGGCGTATGTTCTTGACCTCTTTCTTAAATACCCATAGCGAATGATGTTCTCAATGCAAAAAGGATGCCGTAAATGACATTTCAATAACTTTGGCAAATGAGGGAGGGGTTTTCAGCAAAGGTGACAACATCGGCTTAAATAGAACGCCGCAAGACAACAACAACAAAAACAATAACATTGCACGCCCTACACACCCTACACACCTTGCGCGCTCTTTGTACGTTTCTTTGCCATATGAATCGTCTCATACCCCTTTAAACAAATTTTGTGCTTTGCTGCTTTTCAGGTGGATGGCAGTGCTCATGGTCTGAGTATCAAACTGAGGACAAGCTTAAAGAGAATTGCCGACAATCTCATCTATCACGTATGCTGCTGTGTTACTCGTTACCCATGCAACACATGCAAAACCACGGTTCAATCCTCTATTTTTATTTTTATATTTTTTTCTAAAATTTTCTTTCTTTTCTATTAGGAACAGGATTCTGAGATGTTGAATGGTGGTATTGACATGAAGGTACGAAGCTTCTTTTCAATTTTTTAATTTTATTACAAAACTATATGCACGCCCTCTTCGTACCCCATTTCAAAGCTCAAGTGCGATGAAGGAGTCCAGGAGTGACTGACTGTACGGCTGGGAAAAACCTCTGTAGTTTCTCTCCGTCAGAGCTAGTGTACTCGTACCCTTAAACAGAAAAAAAAAAAACAAACAAACGGAAAGATTCTCGGTTCCTTCGTGCTATTGGCCCTAACGTCTGGTGCTCTTTGCCAAAGTAAATAACAAATTTTCTTAAAAGCCTTAAGCTGCGGCTACACGAGCGATTTTTTGCTCGCGCTGGTGATGCGATTTTTTCAAACTTTGTCGCGTCGCCAGCGCGAGATGAAAATCACACGTGTAGCCACCCTTGAACTGGCGACGCGACAGGTGAAAAAATCGCAAGGAAAAAGTCGCCAGAGCTGAAACTTTCGCGAGATAGTTGCTCGTGTAGCCACCCTGCAACTTCTTGCCCGCTCTTGCAACGCGACTAAAGAGTATTTAGCGAATGAAATTAAAGTAGGAATGTCTGTTTATAGTGCCCAGGTCTCTCGAAGTACGCGATTCGCGCGGCCTTTAATTTGTCGCCAAAATTTGTCACAAGTGTAGCCACCCTGGCGCGAAGGCGACGCAACAAAATCTGAAAAAAATCGCATCACCTGCGCGAGACAAAAATCGCTCGTGTAGCCGCGGCTGTATAAGTCTTGGATTTTTTTTCAAATGTTTAATATCTTTGAAAACGAGTAAGATTTGTCACATTTTAAGGACGGTGCCTACTATTGTTGTTGCGCATACTTTCTGCGCATCTCGAGATACTCGAGTTTCCTTTCGGTGATGCTCACTAATACAGGGATATTTTTGCGCGGCTTAAAACTATCCGGATAAAGTGATTACAATAGACCTCTTCCGTTATGGCCACCGCATAAAATTTTCTTTTGTTTTAATTCTAATAAGCCTTTCAAGCCTCGCTAGGACGAGGAAAATTCAAAACAATTTTTGTTCCAAAATGAGCCGTGAGGGCAGTAGGTCGAGTTACGTAAATACAAAGGAATCTAATGGTCGTTGGTATTTATGAAAGTGGTCTATAACAAACACTTTGTTTCCATATCGTACGACGGTAAATTGTTAACTTCTCTAATCGATATTACACTTAGCCAGGGGTGTATTGTATTGTATTGAACTTTGAATTTATTGTGTTTCTTGCGTTCTGGTTGGCTCTCTCAATCTCGGTTATCAGCTTTTAGTAAATTTTCAGCTCCGACTATTGCATTTCTAGCTTTTTGATTGGCTAAAAAACTCCAACTATGAGTCAAATAGTCGAAGTTTTACGTCATATGGAAAATAGTGCGCCAAGATGCTCTTTCCGGACGCTTTGTAAAATTGTGGAAATAAAAATCGGCGGCAAAACCCGGTTTGAGAATTTACTAAAACAATTATTCCGTTCGCCCTTGTTGGATATGAAGTGATTATAACCAACTCGCGCTACGCGCTCGTTGGCTATTTTATCACTTCATATCCAACTCGGGCTCATGGGATAATTGTTATATATAACGTATATATAGTTCACGTCATAGAAAATGCGGCGTACGGGGTTTTATTCACGAGTTGTTTGTGTCAAAAACCCAAACGAGCGAGGAACGAGCGAGTGAGGGTTTTTGACACAAACAACGAGTGAATAAAACCCCGTACAAAGCACTTTCTGTGTCGTGACATAAGACGAGAATTTTCATTAAAATAGTTTTCTGAACGCAAATTAGAAACAAAAACTCACTAACAATAGAACCAAATGCAAATGTAATTTAATTCAATAACGAAGTACGATTTGCACGAGACGCACGAGATGCACGAGTGATTGGCATGGAAACGCCTTTACGCTATCGTTGATTGGTTATACTTCCACATGCGAAATAGCTGTACGCCATTCTGATTGGGTGTATAAGCCTTTTCCACATGTGAAAATAAAGCGTATAGGTTTGCACAAATGAGCTTTATGGAATAAAATTCTCATGTTATGTGTAGTAAAACCTTATATGGAAGCCGATTGCGCTGGTCGTTTTATAAATTTGAAACAACTTCCGGTCGTGTTGTAAAGTTGAAATGACTTCCAGTTGTTCTGTAGAAATTGAAATAATTTCCAGTCGTCTTGTAAAGGCGAAACATTTTAAGAGTCGAGATGAATGAAATTTAACAAAACAATTATTCCTTTCGTGCTTGATGGGTGCGAGATGGGTTACAGCTTGCGGGCATGAATGTCGTATTTTCTTAAATTGACAGGCAATATTGTTTTGCTGCGGATACAGTTTTAGCTTTTGTGTTACCTTTCTTCATTGGGTGCTTCCACCCGCCTGGATTAGTCTTTGCGTGTGTAAAGTTGCTGTTTGTTTTTTTGGTAGTGATCTTAAATTATTGTTGTTTTTGTTACACTGAGAAAAAAGTGGATTTGTCGAGTTTGAGCCCAGCTTAGCAATGAGATGGCAGTCCCTTGGTGATTGTTGGTGGAGAAAGTTGATAAAATAACAGCATTCACACCCGTATTCGTCGCTACTGTTCCCTCTCAGTTGGTCGCCTTATTTATCCCTGTAAAAATTAAGGCCAACTAGTATTGTTCGGTCTACTTCCTGTCCACAGGTACCGCACCCTTACTTGTCAGCTCTTGTGGATCTCTCGAGAGTTGACACCATGTTTGGTTTGTCCGAGAGAATCATTGCCACCGAGTCATTGTAAGTGTGACGTTTTTTTCCTATTAACATCGTCGATAAAGCCGATAGTACAAAAATGAAATTTTCGTTGATCAAGATCTCTTAGAGGTGTTAAACGGCTTGTCGACAAACCATCCCAAACTAAGTACATGTACTGTAGTCGAGTACTACAAACGACGAAAATGGAATGAGGCAATGATACTCCGACACAAATGTAACTCGAGGTGTTTTCAAATGTAAAGCGTCCGTGGAACTGATGAAAATTTGAGGCGCCTGACTTAATAGAGGCCGCAGACCAGCGGGACAGATTGCCCATTCAGAACCTAAATAAACGACATAGCTCCACATGAGTTGTAGTAGCTCAATGGGTAGAACGTCTGATCGGTGTTACGGAGGTCGTGGGTTCGAATCCTGCCTTGGACACAAATTCGTGTAGCCCGCACCAAGCACGCGAAATCCCGTGCCAGCAGCTCACGATGAGTGTGACTGGTTGCGAAGGTGGCGCTAGATTAAATAAGCATTGAATAATCGCGTGATTAATGCTTTCCAAACTTCGACGTCGCTATCCACGAGAGAATACAGTTCAAAGCTGAAATTTTGTCTCAGATTTAATTTTTCACCTTCCTGTTACTGATTAATTATTGTTTTATTCCTGAATATCTAGCTTGCGATGCATCGATTGAAATTTTACTTACATGATAAATACAAGGAAGTTCTACCCAAAAATTATTGGAACAATTATGACTGGGATGTAATCCTCCTATCCTTAATCGAAATGCCTACTAGAAAATTATTCAAAGAGCAATCTTTCTGTATTGCATCGCTTAGTATTAATCACTTCCTCATTAAGTGATCATTACGTTTCTTGTTTCCTACAGTGAGCTTATTTCCTTTTATCAAAAGATTAATTTAATCCGAAGAGCACATCTCTGGTCACTTACATTTTAGCTCTTCTCCGTTTTCTCCTTTATTATTAGTCCTGTTACTTCTGGAACTAGTTTGAAACAGGTGAAATAAATAAAAAATGCATATCACTTCAAAAAATCTCTTATATGACACTGCACGATGCATTTCTGTTTTTTCTTTCAGAGTATTTTTGGCGGGACAGTTTGAATTTCTACATTCTAATCTTGAGTCAATGATTCCTGTTAATAAGCGAGCATTTCTCTCACAGTTTTACTCTCAGGTAAGCACATTGAGCTTCTCTTTTCACAAAAAGAAAAGTTTCTTTCGAACTCTTCGATTATTGGGGTTGCTGAGGGGAGTTGATTATTCTCGTCCCCAGAGCCTTCCGTTCCTTTTGGTCTCGTGGTCGGTAGTTGAAAAAAAAAAGTTGGCGCAGATGCAATGGGGACAGCGCTCGCCAACCATCTGGCTCAGTTGTTTGAGCGTCGAACTACTGTTCGGGAGGTCGAGGGATCAAAACTCCGGCTGGACCATTTTAAATACCTGAGGATAAAGTATTGCCTCTGTAATGATAACTGCTGATTTTTTTTTTTTTTGGGGGGGGGGGCGGTGCGGGGCGGGGCGTAAAAGAGGTGTATTATGGGATTTGTGCAAGTAGTGAATAGAAAGAGATGATGGTGATCATGATGATCATGATACCTCCAATCTCTTTGTTGGGAGTTCGATTTTGGTGTCGGCGTCTTATGTGGGTTGAATGTTTTTTTAGTTCTCATCTCAGCTCCAACAGTTTTATCTCCAAATGAGCCCTGTTTTTTCTTTGTCCTAATGACACAATACTTCATTTCAAAAATGTCCGGTCTCCAGTTAGTGCTCAGGGGAACACCACTCACTGACACTTCAGTAAACTTTGTTTTTAGCATGCAAAGCGTATTTATTTTATTTTTCGCAGTGCAACTAACGTTAACTTCAACCGGCGGAGACGTCGCTATCGATCCATCTTTTTTTTAATGTCAAGAACAAATGCAGTTCTTCATTAAAACCGTTTTTGTGACGTCGTCTCAGGAAGCGACCCGTTCCTCTCACTAGCTTGAACAGACTAAGAGTTTTAATTCGCGGAGAAAACAGCAATACTTGATTACTATAAGTAAATGGATATATCTTAGTAGCGTAAGGTATTGGGGTGAGCTATCCGGGAACGTATTTTGTAGGAAAAACGTTAAGCTGAGAAGGAGAATAAAGACTATTGTTTTTTCCCTTGTGCCTTGGTGTATACCACACAATTGAGGAGTGCTTTTCGGGCGTTCTGATTGGTCAAGATGATTTGCAAATTACTGTTTACTTGTGAGCAGCGGACGAGAAACAAAACGGCTTCCATAAAATGCAATCAATTAACTTCTTGGTTTGTGGATTATTCAACTTGTGTTTTGACACTACTAAACTAGTGTCAGTGAAGATGATGGACTTGAATGTTTCAAATTTGTAGACGGTGACAACTGCGCAAGAGTTGAGAAGACCAGTCTACCGAAGTGTGGCATCTCGAGTTATTGACTATGATAAGGTACATAAAAGTAAAAATTTCCTTGAGGGGAATATGCTTCAGCGTTAGTGTATTTCAAATTTGAAATAAGCATGATCAAAACACCTCCCAAGATCTCCTTCCCAGCGGGGGTGCAGGGATGGCGCAGTGGTGAGAGTACTCTCCTCCCACCAGTGTGGCCCGGGTTCGATTCCCGAAGGGTTGAGTTTGTCGGTTCTCGACTCTGCACCGAGAGGTTTTTCTCCGGGTATCCGGTTTTCCCCGCTCCTCAAAAAGCAACATTTGACTTGATTGCGTTTATTGTTGATTCCAGTTTAAAATGTCCCCAGTAGACCAAGGTCGATATATTAAAATGCAGTCCTAAACAAAATACATCATCTCGAGGCTCAGGGGAAGAAATAGAAGGATTGGTAGGATTGGTATGAGTTTATTCCCCAGAGCCTGAGATGATGCCTTTTGTTTTGCACTGAATTTTAATATATTAAAAGTGGGCTATTGCTGCTCCAGCGCTAGAACAACTGGGCACTTAAATAAAGTTCCTTCCTTCCTTTCCTCTCCTTGTTGGTCAAATCATCAAAATGGTGTGTTATCAAGAGTACAGACACACAAAGCTGACGCCAAAGAAAATCGCTTCTTAAAAATTTCTAGTACCCAGTTCTTCTCTCTTGCATGTTTGTGTTGCAAATCCTCGCAAATCAGATTTGATCTAAAGGTCTAACGAAACCAGCGAATTGTTGATGGCTTACTTCGACAATTATAAACCACGTTATGGCGCGTTTACCGATGAACAACAGGAAGTGCGCGCAAAAAGCTAGTAAGAATGAGCTGATGAGCGCTTAAGGAATTTTACTGTTGTAGTAAAGTGCGCGCTTTCGTTTTATTTGCTGAAGCTGTTTGGAAATCATTTGTTGTTTTTTAGACGCTGCAATTGATGACAGGAGTTCGATGGGACATCCGGGACATCATGTCACAACACAACGCTTATGTAGACATTCTTGTTCGGGTAAAAACCGTTTGCTTGTATCTCTGATGTAATTCCGTAAACCAAATTTGCCGCTTTTACTTTAAACTTAATTTACTGCTTGTCATTTTAGAGCTCTTTTTTATTCAAAAGTTCTTTAAATCGGAGAAAGAGAGACGAAAGCTTTCGCCTATCCCATAAAATAACCTCCTTCAAGAGTCAATTAGATAAATATCTAATACTCTTAGCCTTAGTCTCTCTCTGTCCATCCCATCCCACCCCACCCCCACTTTTTGTCAATCAGACAAGGATGCGTAGAGAAAAATTGTGCAATAATCTGTCCTTGATATTTTGCAAGACGCCGCCTGCTTTTTCTGGGGGGTGGTGGGGGGGGAGTGGGTGGGGCTTTAAGATCTTAAATTAATCAGTCACCACGGTTCGTCTGTTTTGCTGCTGATAACTGTCGATTGTCATCTTTATATCTTTGATTATCAGCCACTCTTGGATGAATTCAAACAAAAGTAGAGGTTTTTCAATGTTTTCCCACTTCCTTTGCTCGCCTTCAGTGTGCTCGTTGTTTAGAAGAGACTTTTCGTTTTTGCCATTGCATCTCAACGAAGTGATTTATTTTAATTTATTTCGAGCAGGAATTACAGGTGTTCAGTATGAGGCTGGCGCAGTTGGCAAAGTAAGTCAGAACTCGACCACGTTGCGAACATTGGGGTGGTTAAAAGTCAGATTTGAGATGAATAGATAGTAGTTTTTTGCTGAGATGAATGCAACTTTTCCCAACTTTCATTCCCTCTTAAGTGAAAAACACGAGCTGTTGGAGTTTTCGATAACACATACGATATTGCTAGGTCCAATAAAGATGTGTCACTGAAAAAAAGATTTTGTTATCTAGTTAGGGCATTTGTGAAATATTCTTAAAGTGGCCCCTAATTTTCTTGCAAATTTTACCTGTTGTTTTTTTTATACCGGGGGTCGTAGATAATTCTTAATATGAAAGCTATGAACAAAGTCGTATGGCTTTGGTAGTAAACTGAATCCATCGTGACAATGGCCAATGACGTGAAATTCGACTTCCTTGAAACGCTCATCAATCGCCTTCGAAGAAAGCAGCCTATATGATATTTCTAACCGTTTGTATTAGCAGCCACATGTAAGCTTTGCAGGCCTATTTTAAGATGACTTTAAAGACGACAGCAAGCTCCATAAGGTTAATTGTGTTAAGTTTATTAAAGAAAACTTTAGAGCAGTATGAAGCAGTAACACTCTTTAAGAAATTAGTCTGTTTTGACGGATATTCTTGGATAGCATTGAAAAGGCCAGTTTGAAGTAAAATTTCTGCTATCTTTTTAACTATCCTCAGACAAATTCCAGTGCCACAGGACGCTCGCACGGTGTTATGGGACCACTGTGTTCGCCTTGTAAACAGGACTTTTGTTGAAGGGTGAGAATGTCATGAAATTTACCGTACTATGAAAGTGAGACTAACCCTACACATTTCTTCTGGCTTGAGATACACTTCGTATTGGACTGGTTCCCATGTCTAGCAAAAAACCACAATCCGTTCTTTATTTTTTAGTTACCGGAGTAAACCGTTGGCTATTCTTTCATATACCGGATCTGTAGTAATAGGCCATTTCCGAGTTGCTGTTTGCCTCGGTTTCGAAGTGAGTCTTGGTGCTCAACTATTGTAAGGGAAATGAGTTTGATTTGCATAAGAATACACAACTCGTTTCCATTTGAATGGTTGTCCAGGACTCGCTTTGAAACTGAGACATGCAGCAACTCGGAAATGGGCTATTGATGTCCATGAAACAAAAGAACAAGGCGAACATAACAATACCTAATTAGGAAGGCCTAATTGGAATAACAATGGTCCGGTATATGAAAGTCTACCCAAACCATCACTAGGGAGTTTAAGAAACTGCAACTGCTACGTCAAGGAGGACGTCACTTCTAAATAAGTCTTTGAGATGTCTTAATTTCTGATTGCTCCATCTTGTTCGCGTTCTACAATGTTTGCAAAATATCCTAGAACTGCATCAGTGGTACGAACGGTTTTGAAGTAAAGGGAGAGAATGAAACATCCACTGTTGTATGCTCACGATGTGATCAAAACCTTAAGCCCTGGCCAAACTATCGAACGAAGTTGGATTGAAGGCTCCAACTTTGCTCGATCCAACATTGTGCGACGGTTTGGCGGCCCAATGGGAAGATGTTCGTCCACCATCTTTTGTTCGATCAAATGTTGGAGAGTTTGCTTTTGAACAAACATTACGATACAACCAACAATTCTGTTTGACGCAGCAATGTTGCAATGTTTTGCCGCTCTTCCAACAAATTTGTGTCCTGGGGCGTCCCGAAAACTTTTCGAGCCCGAAAAGCCATCTGTGAAATTGCCAACCGCTTGTTTTGGAAAGCCGGTCTTTTAACATGTTTTCAAGGTAACAAAAAGAAAAATAACTGTGAAGTTTGACGAATTAAATCCTCTCCGTTCTTGAGATACAAAGGGAATTGTGACACCCGAAAATGGCCCGTAAAGTTTCGGGACAATCGTCATCTGGATTTGGTGTAATGGCCTACAATATGCGATAAATGCGTTGAACCACAATTATCAAAAACTCATCTTTGTTACATTTTTCACTTTGCGTAACTGTCACGAATTCTCCCAACTCCCCCTCGTGTTTAGATGATGCTATGGAAACACGGAAAACGTCCTCTATTGCTTAAACATCATTTCGTCATAACGTGAAATGAACTTCTTTTATTCTGTTCTGCTACTTTTTTGCTAGGTTTGCAAGTGCTAAGAAATGCAGCAACGAGGGACGCGCATTGATGCAGCTTGATTTCCAACAGTATCTAATGAAGCTGGAGAGACTAACGGATATACGGTAAAAGAAATGCTTCGTTTAACAAGAATGAAAAGAACTATTTAACGAAGGAAAGTGCTTTCTCCCATACGGCCCTCAAGGGTGGAATAAGCTCTATGCTGATTTTTGGTGGGGTGCAAGCACAAACTCAGTTTAGGGGTCCGTTTCTCCGAAGTTCCGAAACTTTTTCAGGCTTGTTTCGGGGACCATAAATCTCTTTGTAACTTAAAACCGAGGCCTTCTCGAAGTATGAAACTTTGCACTGAGTTATGTTGTATTTTCGGATCTTGAAAATCTTGTTTAAGACCAGGGCGTTTTTTTTTATAGGTGGATCGTACATTCACAATTTGGCTTTTTGTGCCTGGAAAGTTACCCGGAATTTCGAGAACGGGCCCCAGGGCATGAATTCTGATTACATAGGTGCAAGGGGAAGTGTTATCACCGCAATAGGCCACTTCGGAAAATACCATAATACTCTTTGTTTGTCTCCCCCCCCCCCCCCCCCAATTTTGCATAAGCATTGTTTACAGTTGCTCTTGGGACTTACAATGGTCCCAAGAGAAAACAAAAACAATGCTTATGCAAAATTTGTGGGGAGAAACAAAAAGTATTATGGTATTATCCCAAGTAGCGTATGTTCAAGCTTTATCCCGCGGAGTATGGACTTAACTTCAGTGAATGGAGGGTCCTTACCTCTTTGTCGTGTCGTAGGTTACGACAGACGTTGTCTAATTTAAATTTAAATTAACTTAAATTACACGTTGTCTAATTTAGTGTTTGAGACAGGGTACATGGTATTCGAGGGAATTCGGGAGATGGCGTCCCTTGGTTTTTCCTTTTTTTTTTTCACATAATCTCACGGTGGCCAGACGTAAAAAAGAACCCATGTTAATGTCGAAACTAGTTAACTTTACTTTACTTTACTTTACTTTAATTTATTCACCACAATTCATGGAGTGGCAGGGGAGAGGAATAGAACTTTTCGTCCCAATTGACACCTAACCCCTATATCCATAGATCAGACCACAACACCGGGAACTCCATGCCCTACTCTTCTCGAATAGTGTGCGGGTCCTTTAACGTCCCACAGATTTTATATATACCCAAGGGTTGTGAGACGGGACCTCCGGCTTATAGTCCTTATCCGAGAAGACTTGAAAGTCTAACCATTTGCAAAGGCAGCACTTTCTCCTCAGTAATCTCGTAAGTGAGAACCAAGAATCTTATTGGTTCTAATTTTTTTTACGCAGACCAATCCCTGATAGAGAATTTGTAGAAACTTACATAAAAGCGTTTTATTTGACTGAGAATGAAATGGAAAGATGGATTCGAGATCACAAGGTAAGAGTGTTTTAGTTTTTGGGTCGGCAATTTGTGATTAATTTAAACATCAAAATTATCCCTAACAAGATTTAAAACCGGAAAGGAGTGACATTTCCCTTGTATTTACATCTTACTTTACCGTAATGCGCCTTGAGACACGCATGCGCTTATGTCCGGAGATGCACGTAGTTAGTTTCACGCCCAATTGTAATATCCAACCCGAAGTGTCCCGAAACGCTAAGTATTTTCCACCAGATACTCATGACCTTGAAGCGTTTATTTGTGGTTCAGAGTTAAGGTTTTTTGATTTCAAAAATTTCCTTATTTGGATGTAAAGTAGCTCGTGCATTTTCCCGCGCGTGCAGCCTCGATCTTATTTTTGTCCATATTTGGGCATAAAATTGGTGTCCTAAAATCCCCAACTTTGTTCCAAGGAAAAGAGTTGCAAGTTACACGCTTCAAGGTCACGTGCTTCTGTTTCCACTTATTCCCAACATTAAGTTACGGGGTGAGGTTAGCTTTTTTTTCTAGGATAGGAGCTGTTTTTCTCCACTTGAGGAGCAGGTTTAGCGCTCTTTGCGGCGTTAGTTTTTTGTGTTCCAAGTCACCAGTCGTGTTGAAGTTGGGTGGAAGAACAAGAGAACAAGGAGACACTACTTCGAGGTTGACGCTTACGAAAATCGGCCTGCCTCCAATTATGTGCATTTCCATGATCTTGCAAAGGTTTCCCATAATGTTAAAAAAGTGTTAATTAATGAGGAAAATACGCTTAATTATAAGTAACATATAATTATCGTGATTCTTTGTCCCATGTTCTGGAGATGAACGCTGGTTTGTGAACTTAATTTATTTCATCTTTAGGAGTACACAACCAAACAACTTACAAGTCTTGTCACGTGCGGTGCGGGCTCTCACGTGACCAAAAAAGGAAAACAAAAACTTTTGTCGATTATCGAGGACATGGAGCGTTCCAAACTTCGGTAGCAAAGCATTTCAAGGTAATGAGGCCAAAATCTTGGGAAGACACTTCAAGAAATGAACCGCCAAACCAGGCAGTTGGATATAGCGACTGGGAGGAGCTGGGCTCTGATCTGTCGGAACCGCGAGGACGCAGGCGCACTTGGATCCCGCTTTAAATGCCGGGAAGGAAGCAACAGTGAGAACAAGCATTTCCTTTAAGGCGGGTCAACATAAAACGACAGGCTGATCTGTTTGATTTTTGCTCATTTTTAGTCTTTCAGCTACAGATAGCGAACGACGTAGAGACAAGTGACATGGAGATCATTTTTGTGCTTTCACTGTGACAAGCAGCAGCCTGGCGTTTATCGTTTCACGCAGATGCGATGCCGCGTTTGTCCAATGAGAGGGTATTTACATGATACCGGGACGTACTCAGACCGGCACGAGTTCGTATTGGTCGCCATACATTTCTTTTTTTTCTTTTTGCGTTTACACGAGACCTTCCAGGGTTTTCGATATCTTTTCAAATTACCGGATTTGAAAGTACGGGACATGGTTATTTTCCGTTCAGTGTAAGACAGATTGCAACTGCATCGGGAACGAACCCTCAAAGAGGTCTGAAACTCTCAGAAATGTTATTTAACATTCTTGAAATTGGAAGGAAAAAAAGAAAACGTCAACTAAACTCATCGCGTGAATGAAATGCCATCAAATCGATTATTCCGTTTAGTAAGCAAAATAAGGCGATGTGAATTCTTGTTTGTTTGAAGGATTTATTTGCGTTATTGTCTTGTGTTTCTTCCGCCCATGCCCCATGCCCCATGGCCTCCTGAGATACCCAAGTCCAAAAAGCACAAAAAAGCCAACAAATCGGCGTCAAACAACCGGACGAAACGTCTGGCCCTCGGCCTTAAACGAAAACCCTGGAGACTCGTCTCGGTTGCTGGACCGAGTCGACGAGAAACTCTCGTACCGGTCTGTAAATGACAACAAATCTCATACCGGGTCCAGAAATTTCAAGCCTGTATGCTTTTGGGTCAACGATATATTTCTTAGACAAAAGAAACCCTTTCGTACCAAAACCAGGCACCAAGCATTTCGTCTCGGTTTCATGTAAAATTCCATACAGGTCTGAGTTCGTCCCTGTCTCCTGAAAAAAACCCCAAAGCGAGAAGGCTTTGATCGCTTATGAAAGATGTCGAAGGTCAATGAAACTTTGATCTCCAAATCTTCAAAATCGAGAAGTCTTTTGTAATTGTAGGTCAATTGTAAATTAAATTGAAATAATTACCCTTTACAAATTTTGAATAATGGGCAAATGGATGTTTAATTAAATAATTGCCCTCCGTATTAATCATTCATTTTTTTTAAATCGCTGTTAATCATATGGAACTATTTGCCTCAATTAATTGTGTGGTCTTCCAATTGCATGTGGTAAGAGTGGTTACGTTTCTGAATTGTTGTATCATAATAGGATAAATAATTTACATCCTTAGAGATTAAAGTGTTTATATGAAAAGTCGTTTCTATTCTTGAGAACTACCGTTTGCCAGCCTTACTGCATGGCATGTTCAACAGCTTGCTTTTCTATTTTGCTGGTATCGTGGCTGTAAAAAGATATGCAGTATTGAATGATACCGCTGGCAACCAAAGCCACTACTGACATTAACGCACCCAAACGGAATGATGGGACAGCACCGTATGCGTCAATCAGTACTCCACCGAGAATAGCTCCCAGACCTCCCCCTAGTCCCCAGTACACTCCTTGAAGGATTCCTAGGAGAAAATGACAATTATGAGTCGAGTGAAACCTCACCTTACGCGAGAGGGAAATTCTCGGATGCGGGAAAGGAGAAATTCGCGAAACGTAAAAACATGCTGTTAAAATTATTTACCAAAAATCCACACGACATCAAATGAAACCATGTTGTCTCGCAATGATGAGCGCAAATTTCTATTGCGTCGAGAAGCCTGAAAGATTTTGAGGACTTCAACGGGATTTAAACCCGCGACCTCGCGATACCGGTGCGATGCTCTAACCAACTGAGCTATGAAACCACTGACGTTGGGAGCTGGTCACTTCTGAGTTCACAACTTCCCGTGATAAGTAATTATGAGTGAAAGATATATATGAAATACATCATATATTGCACTGCGGGTATGAAATCAAATGAAACCATGTTGTCTCGCAGTGATGAGCGCAAATTTCTATTGCATCGAGAAGCTTGAAAGATTTTCAGGACTTCAACGGGATTTGAACCCGCGACCTCGCGATACTGGTGCGATGCTCTAACCAACTGAGCTATGAAGCCACTGACGTTGGGAGCTGGTCACTTCTGAGTTCACAACTTCCCGTGATAAGTAATTATGAGTAAAAGATATAGGTATATGAAATACATCATATATTGCACTGCGGATATCACGGGAAGTTGTGAACTCAGAAGTGACCAGCTCCCAACGTCAGTGGCTTCATAGCTCAGTTGGTTAGCGCATCGCACCGGTATCGCGAGGTCGCGGGTTCAAATCCCGCTGAAGTCCTGAAAATCTTTCAGGCTTCTCGACGCAATAGAAATTTGCGCTCATCACTGCGAGACAACATGGTTTCATTTGATTTCATACCCGCAGTGCAATATATGATGTATTTCATATATATCTTTCTTCCACACGACATGTTTTGAACAATTAAATAGAAGATTTAGCTTCGCGTGTACGTGAAGCGACCATTGGCGAACGACAAAGAGCTACTTGTCGTACAAACGCTGGCAAATTGAGCGCACTCTCTCAAGTTTCACATAGTACCGTAACGTTGCTTAGTGGTACAGTTTTTTGAAAGTGTTGGAGCTGTTTTAAGGCACCCTAATCATATTTTTCTTAGTAAAGTTCGTGTAATTTCACGCCAAAGGGAAAGTTGTTTTTTTGCGTATGGCATGCAATGAGGGAAAAGGTTTTATTTTGAAGAGGCATCCTTTACTGTTTTTATTTTGAAATTCCCCACCACGACTCCAAAGCGGCTGTAAAAGGAATTACAGGTTCGTAACTAACCTTGCATTGTAGCCGCGCCTCCTTTAGGCGTGGCGTCAGCCAGATGAGTGACAGCTGTCGACCATGTTGTTCCGTACGTCAGTCCTTCTAAGAATTCCAGCGGTAAAGCCCACCAGGGATTCTGAATAATAGAAAAGGATCCGAACAGAATGAAATACGCTGCAACGCTGATCAACATCAAGTTGACATGCCCGAATAATTCGGCCAAACACGCGTTAAATATATAAGCCAGGATCAAAGCTGCAGCCCGAAACATTGTGGCTATACCCATTAGAGATTTACTACCGCCCAGGTCTTCCAGATACCAGTTAAGGAAATTAAAAAATAGTCCATTAGAGAATCCTAGAAAGAATGAGATAATTAGAAAATATGCGTACTGGAATTTTACAAGCAGGGTTAATATCTCCTTCGTTGAGCCGTTATTTTGGCCGTGGCTATCCTCATCGTAAGTGAACTCGAACATCCAAGCAGCGAAAATAAAGGCAATGGCCATAATAATAGCAAACGTGTAAAACAAGACGTTGTAATTGTTCATGACTCGACCACAGAATCGATACTCTGTCGTATCAAGTAGCCCACCGACTACAAACGAAGCAAAGGCGAATCCTAACGACCCGAATAGTCGGGTTTTCCCGTAATGTCTTCCTTTCTCCCCCAATTTTTGCAGTAAACCTGTATCGGCCATTATAAAAGTCGGCGCCTCTAGAAACTCTCCGGCGACGACCAAAATCATTAGGTAAATATAAACATGAAGAATTTCTTCCTTGTCGTAAACCAACTGGTACTTTTGAGAATTGGAAACTTCAAATGCAGTTGCTGGTCGATAGTTTTGTAAGATTTTTGTCCGCAAAGGTGAATTTCCAATGAACGAGACAGTCGCTTTGCCATTCCTAACTGTACTTTTGTGTTCATGGTCAATTGTTATCGCAGATTTCAGTGGTTTGTTGTCTCCTTGCAGGTGGATATTGCTTTGTATCAAGTGCCGACGAGTGAATAACGGTATGTCGGACTGGTTATTTGATGCCATTAAATTTCTACAGTATGTCTTTTGTGGTTTGGGCAATAACAAAGCCACAGTCATTACGAGCCATGATAAAATTGAAAACAGTAAAACTGCCTTTCTAGCTCGATACTTGTCAGCTAAAACTGCCCAAAAGGGCCCACTTATAAATTGGATAATTGGCCGTATTCCCGCCAGCATTCCTACGGAACTTGCATTAAGACCTATCTGCTTGAAATACAATGCCATGTAAGGAAAGGAAGCTCCAAAACCGGCGAAGAACAAGAAATAAAATCCCTTATAGAGTAAGAGTGTTTTGTCCACTCGCAGTTCTTCGCGTATCCAATCTCCAAGTGATTTCTCTCGACTCCTTTCTGGTGATCCCTCATTTTTATTCAACGGTCTGTGCAGTGGACTTCCCTCATCCTGATCTGACATCTGTTCTTCTCCACGAGTAATCAAAACCAAAGAATAGCAAAATCCACTCGTTTATTGCGGTCTTTGGTTTTTGCTGGACGTTTTCGATTAGAAGTCCGCTTTGGTGTGGCTTTTGTCCTCTAATAAGTCGCGGGCAAACTAGCAACCAGTATTTTCAAACAAGGTTCACAATAGTTCACCTGTCAGAAGGACCATTGTTCCACCAGTCACCAGGCTGATAAATGGCGGCCTGACAGGAGAGGGGTGGAAAAAGGTAGAGGTTCCGTCAGAATGAAAGGATGTTGAACTGTTCCTCGTCATTCCCTCCCTTACAATTTTTGTGAAGTGTCACCCACCTTCCCTACAGTTGGTAAAGATTTGACGACAAAAGGATTATTTCCTTTTGAATAGATGCCTGAACATGATTGAGAATAAAACTTCTTTTACTGCTTAGAGACAGACATTTCAAGCTATTTTGCACGGCTCAGATAAGTTGGCAAATTGTTCAACTGGGTTACAGCCCTTACTGGAGATTTGTTACCATGGAAAACACCTTAACTATCAGGTAATTTCGTGTTTTAAGCTGCTGTGTATTGCGAAAAGGCCCGGCTCCATGGTACTTCAAGAAAAGAATAAATAATGAGACAAAAAAGTTGTAATTTAGCGTTGGCCATAAAGTTGCTATCTTACATTGTTTCTGTTTTGAAAAGATCACAAGGTCGACTGCTTCCCGACTATCCAGTGATAAAAAATAGTTTTTAAATCAGCGAATTTGGTGAGTTAACACCAAGAAAGTGTATGCCAGATAGAGACAAAGCAGCCACAAGTCAAGTCCCTAACCTTTACGTTTCGAATCACTTAGCCTCTTAACAGCGTATGTCAAACATTACCTTACCAACAGATCTCAGTTCGTCAGGAATAAACAGATTCAAGTAATCATGTTAGCATGAAGTTGCATGCAAAACAACGCCTTTCTGATGATTCTATCAGCAGAATCCCTTTTCTCTATTTTTGACAGACTGAGACTAGACAAGGGATTCTTTATGCCTCCCTGATCAGTGGCACATTCGTTCCTCTTGCTTCTATCGCGCCTAGCTCTTAACTTGAGATCTTTTACCTCCTTGAGGCAAAAGTTGTTGAATTTGATTTATGGAAACCTGCCTTTAGTTTTCGCAGATTCTTTTAATCAACCAGCCGAACAAAATTTCAATTTAATTTTTTAATCCACGTAAACCGATGAACATAAGCGGTGTCGAATTACACCCCCTCCCCCCTCCCCCCCTCCCACCAACAATCTTCTTAAAATTAAAAAAAATTGCATCGAGTCTTAAATTCCCCAGCCCTCACATTTAATGAAATAAATGGAAAGAAAATAACAAATCAGTTAATGTTTAAAAAATTATATTAAAGGTACATAAATACCCTGCTTTTGTCCCGGCATCGTGACCCACAAAAGATGTGGGCCACCGGCTGTTTTTCCCTCCACCTGTGATTTCAGTTCCCGGATGACAGTATCGCTTTGTTCAAACGCTCAATATTTGCACTGATCTCATACAAATAGTTCAAAGCCTTGTGTAACTTGCTTATTAGAGAGGCTGGGTCTATCTTGGATCTATTTTCGGCAATGGAAACAAAAAGTGAAAAGAATTGAACGAACCAGGACAAGTTGAATTTGTCAAAATAGACAAGTCCCACCAACTCTGCAATAATGAAGAGATTTATTGCGCAAACGGAAGTTCATCTTGCTCGCATCGACAAACCACTCTTAGTATTTAAGCTGTTTTATTTCTTCTTCTTTGGTTCCTTGGCGACTACATTTCCATTCCTGCCTTCGTATTTTACTCAGATTGGTTTCTCGCCATATCAAGTCGGAGTTCTTTCTTCCGTCCGTCCCCTTGTGCAGCTATTTGCTGCTCCATTATGGGGGTTTTCCTCAGATCGTTGCTTTCCAAAGAAACGCATGATTCAATTTTGCAGTTTTGTGTGGCTGATTGGGACTATTTCACTGGCGTTCGTTGAGCCGACGGGCCAAATGTGTCATCTTGTGTCTCTTAACGACACAGACTCCAAAGTAGTTAACTCAACGGAGATGCAAACGGGTTTCTTTAGACGAAGGAGAACGACTGACTTCTTATTGATGCAATCAAAGCGGATTCCGAGGAATGAAGAAACGAACGATGTCGAAAGCACAGAAGTTACCATCGGATCTGGCTCGGGAAACTCGCAACCAGGGGATAGCGACATGACGTCTGGCAGTGGGATAACGACAGATTCACTATACCTTGGCAAATTAAAAATTACGAAGCAAAACAAAACTAAAGACGCTATCCCATTTCCTTCTCCGTCTAATCTTAAATCAAGTTTCAAGAGTTCCACACCAGACCTTATCGAGTTAAATTTCACAACTAGAATCGAGCTGAGGGAAAATATATCCCGTTTATATAACATATTTCTAGGTGCCCTAGCTCTTGTCATATTTGAGGAGACATTCCTATGTCCAGTTCTTTTTGTTATAGACGCCATATTACTCGCAAAACAAGCTGAGGACAATTCTGTCGTGTATGGACGCCAAAGATGTTTCGGCTCCATAGGATTTTTACTATTTTTCTTAATCACGGGAACTTTGGTAAACAATTCTCAGAGGCCAGTGTGCGGACACATCTATGCCGACTATATCATCAATTACTGTTTTTTCTGTGTAATGACCATAGTCACGCTGCTGGTTTTGGTTAGATTTGAGCTTCCCTGTAGAGTTCCTGTTGAGTCACCCTACGAAAGGCTTAAAGCGAATTATTACAACAAACATTACGGATCTTTCTTAGCTGCGGTCGCATTCATGGGGTTTTCGCATACAGTGATCCCACAATTCCACGCGTCACTACTAACACAGGCTAACGTTGAATATTCCACGTTCGCTGTTATAAACACCTTTCTACTTTTAGGTAAACCGCTTGGTTTCTTTATCGGCCACAAACTAATCTACTACCTGGGAAGTATTAACTTGTTGTTTGCATCACTCGTGCTGTACATGTTAAATCACTTCGCTTGCTCGTTCGTTTCCAGTCCCTGGCATGTCATTCCACTAGGTTTTATTGAGGGGTTCACGTTTTCAAGTTCCTTTGTTGTATGCGTACATATTTGGCGAGTTCTTCACCCCTTGACTATATCACAACCATTCAAGGTAAGAAAGGCTGCTTTTCCTGCGTTCATCAGTAACAAGTAGTAACGTATTTTCCGTGGGAAAATTCAACAAACGTGCTCAATTATTTCAGAAGACGAGGCCTGGTTCCTTTTCGAGCAAGTCGTGTTCTCTCCCCAAAATTCTTGCTCGGGGGAGTTATTTCACGCGGGCGCATTCAATCTTTAAAACTGAAAATTAAAAGCTGGTCGTTTCAAATACAAACTATCCTCAGTCGTTTTTCCAAAGAGAATCTAAATTCAAAGTATGGAGAAAATATTATTAAGTTGTCCTTGAAGAAAGATCTAGTGCGTTGCTCGTACTCTTACTTGAGCGATCGTTTTCAGTCATTAGATTCCTCTCATTTATGACTTTTTTTCCTTGTTTAACCTGTGCATATCTGTCGTTAATAGAGATGGAATGCGTTTAGTGATTTGGAAGGCAAGCCCTTTCAAATATACATGGCCGTAACTCCATACATATGCATACATACATCATTTATTTAATCACGGTACGTAAAGCCTTCAGAGACTATTACGATAGCTATAGCTGGTTGGAGCGTCGCACCGACATTGCGGGGTCACGGGTTCAAACCCCGTTGAAGTCCTGAATTTTTCAGGCTTCTCTAGGCAATTTCTTGAATTGCGTTCATAACTGGGAGGAACATAGCTTCATCTGATAATAAAAACAGTACCGACTTACTTAAGGCGGTAAATTGAATGCTGTAAGTTTTTCAAGGTTGCCTTGTGGGAGCCAACATTTAGTAGTTTCTACTAAATTCCCTTTGAAAACTCCCAAAACAATTATCGAATGAAATTGCAGAGTAAGCTTTCCCATACCGATGCCCCGATAGCTCCAGCGAAAGATATGGGATTTGTAAACTTTGTGCGATGAGTTCCTAGTAAAACTATTCCGTCGGAAAAATTAACTCTTCGGGCCATTTCGAATGAACAAAAAAAGAATTTTTTCAATAGCTACTTTTCCTTCGTTCAGTAGGATTTGCACATTACACCACTGTTATCCCTTTCTCGTGATAATCATTATGATATTAGTTGCAACCCCTCAATAGGCAGGTAAGGTTTCAGGGGCTTCGTCAAGGCTTTTTGTTCACTCGGTTTGACAACGAGGCTGATTTAAGTTACTAAAAACATGCCCAATACTTTGATCATAAGTTACGTTTGTATCTTTTTCTCTTCAGGCATTTTTCACAGCATCTACTGGGGCCTTGGAGGATTTATTGGCATCGTCATCGGGGGTGGCCTCATCAGAGTTGCAGGGCCGACCACAGCTTTTCGTCTTTTCACAATGTTAGCCGTCGTATTTATAGCTTTGTTTACTATGGGCTTAAGATACGTCAATCTTCGAGATCGTAATTATTACTCTGTACTGCTTAGTACTTTTAATAACTGCGTTGATTCCACGAATACTGAGCAAAAGTGTGACAATAGCACAAACAATACTTCTCAAGAAAACGATGCTAAAGTACAGAGCCCATCATCAGCCTCTTTCTCCTTGGAGTTCTTAGGAAATTCTTGAGATGAAAGGGATACCTTCCCTTTGGAGCGGTTCAGAAAAAAACCATCGAACCGAGGCAGAAGTTCATCATCCGGGATTCGTTCCCACGTACAGATTTTTGTTAAACCTGCCACGCAGAAAGGTAATGACGTACTTTTGCCAAAAAGGCAAAACAAATGGGGGTGCTCATTTTGCGAGATAAGGTGCATTCTTAGAAGCTTGCGTTATTTTAAGACGACCTTAGCTTACAACTGTCAGCAATGAAAGAAAAGCTACATTAGTGAATTTAGATCAGGTAAACGTACTCATTTCAACATAACTAATATAACCAAATAAACTTTTACAGCTGACGTCTTTTTCTGAGGTGAAATAGACTAAGAAAGAAAACTTTGGTCGCACGAGAGCATAAAAGGCAAAAGATTTGTAACTTCTCACGTACAGATTTTTTTGTTTTTTGCTAAAATGGACAAAATCAGGAAAGGAAGTGATCTACGGAAAGAAAAATGGGCGTCACCGAGCATTCAAGAGAGTAAAATCGCTGCGAAGTTCTCAAAGCGATTGTCTATTCGCACTGTCACGTCAATGCGTGACATTTTCGAGAAGAACTGGCTCCACAGCTATCCCATGATGCCACACGCTTTCAAGTTCCATTCTTGCGGAAATGTTTGCGCCTTCGGCATCGTGTTTACCTTCGCGGTCAGCGATGCATGCCGTGTGCCTGACATGCGCGAAAAAATGCGCTGGAGCAATGGGTGCGAAAGTCCTTAAGTAAAGACAACTGCTACGGCAACGACTGACAACACCACAAAGCAAGGACATTCAACAATTATTCTACGACGGCGCGCTGGATATGAAGTGATACGCACCTCGTTGGTTATTATGTACTTATTGACTGAGTGGGAGGGCCGCACGGGAAAATATTTGGCCAGAGGTCATGGCTTACGGACCGAGCGCAGCGAGGTCTGTGCGCCATGACGAAGGGCCAAATATTTTCCCGTCCGGCCCGACCTAACTCAGTCAATAAGCATTTTATCATATGACCACCGCGCTTTTCCTTTTTTTTTTTTCGGGTAAAAAATTCGGAATGTTCACTTACGTCGCTCATTTTGACCGAAAAGTTGGGATTTATATACAGCAAGCCCGAATAGAATAATTGTTTCATTAAGAACCCTATGATGTTCCCAAAGGTAGTATTGTCGACTTAAGCATTGACTTTCTACCTCGGTCAATTCCGGTCCAAAGCGGGTTTTGTCGGCCATTTTTTTCTCAGAGCTGCAAAAATGTTTTCAGCTCACTTTATTGCGGACGCATTCCTTGACCATATTTAGGTATAGCAGGTATATGAACTGATAGCCCGTGTCGGGGCGAGCCATTGAAAATACTGGAAATCTTATATCCGTAGTTCAGTTTTTAATAATATTGGTTAAACTGAAAATATAATCGTGCTACGCGGATGTGCAGCACGTATTTCCGTGCATTTCTTTGCTATGCTCCACAAAACAGCAAGGTGAAATCATCGAATTTTAGGTTTTGATGACAACTTGAGAATACAACAATGAACTATCCATTTGCTATCTTACTTTAAACCTATCCATTACAGGATAGTTCGCCCGTAATGTACGACACGAACAATTAAAATTGAATAACCAACGATATACATGAAATCAATCATATATTGAACTGCCGGTATGAAATCAAGTGAAGCTATAATCCTCACAGTTAGAAACGCAATTTTAGCAATTGCGTAGGGAAGCCTGAATAATTAAGGACTTCACGGTGTTTGAACCCGTGACTTCGCGATGCCAGTGCGACGCTCTAACCAACTGAGCTATGAAGCCACTGAGATTGGGGTTGGTCATTTGTGGGTTTCCGTGATGAATGAATCAATCAACGAATGACCAGCTCCCAACAACAGTGGCTTCATAGCTTAGTTGGTTAGAGTGTCCCCACCGGCTTCGCGAGGTCACACGTTCAAACCCCGTTGGAGTCCTGAATTTTTCAGGATTCTCTATGCAAGAATAAAATTGCGTACATAACTGCAAGGATCATAGCTTTACTTAAAATGGAATAATAGCTTTTAAGTTACATTCATTTCGTTTGGGAACCTCAAAATCCTCGTTACATCGATGCAGCAGCATTGACTGAATGTCGAAACTAAAACCAGAATTCTCTATGACTTTTGCTTCGTTGATTAGTCTGCAACCAAGTATCTGTGCGAGGGAGTGCTTTTGCTTAGTGCAATTTATCAAATGCGTTGTTAGCACTGAACTACATCGTTTACTGGAGGTGGGTGCTTGGGCTATCCGGGGGCTTTCACTTTTGGCAGCCACCCCTAGATACATTTACATGTAGAATAACAAGTTACGCCATGAGTACGATGTACAGAACTACTTCGCATGCGCTTACAAACCTACCACTGATCACAAGCAACACGGACGCGCTCAGTTAACTCTTAATACGTTGCGTTTAAATGGGTATAAATGTAAATTAACCACCGTAATAAAGATTTGTAAGCTGAAGCTTCGAGCGCTTGGCCTTCGTCAGAGCGAAATCTTTCTTTCGGTGGTTAACGTGTTTCAATCCCCATTGATGCAGCACCACAGTTTCTTTAGTAACTAACCCCTATATTTACACGGTGTAAATGTAAAGTCGTGCATAGGACTTGGAACGAACTGCAAACTGAAATCTCGAGGTAGCCGTTCTAAAAATGGATAATAGAGAGTTAAAGCAAGGGCAACGCCATCGTCAACAAAAATGTCACAACAAAATGCAACTTGGCGCTATCGCAAGTATTTAGCCATTGGCTGATCGTGCGGGCAAGGCAGCAAGCAACTCATTTCAACAAGGATGAACCCAATGTGCCCCTGGTAGCCGCTTTAATTATTCAATCTGGTTTTAGTGCTGCTTTGGTATGGGATCATAATTACCATACTCGGCTGTGAGTGGTGCCTTATAAATGCTTTTGGCTCGATCACGTTTTGCCACAACTTTCGTGACTGCAACGAGAGCGACTAACAGAAATGTTTGTTTTCTTTAATGAACTGCTCACTGTTTTATGGTGGGTGAGGAAAACTAGAGAACCCAGGGAAAAACTCATAGGGGAGGGCTGAGAACCTGCACAAACTCAGCCCCACAGGGCAGGGTTTTGCTGGATGCAGAATAAGGATTAAAATCAAAGTGGAGAGCGGGCTAATGCAAATTTATTGCGGAGTCATAAATAATTCAACTTAGTGGATCCATGAACTGCCGCCAACAAAGAATAACATAACTCGCTCTTTCGTAAGACACATGTCGAGTACATTAGTTTTGGGCCAACCTTTTACCATTTAGCACTTTTGAACCTTAACCTGAAAACATGCCTCCTTCTTCCTCACACCTCCTCCCCCACCCCACAAACACACACCTACAATGCTGTTCAGAAAGAAGTGCAAACAACCCAGCTGCATCTCAATATTGTTTTTTTATTTAGGAGGTGGGGAGGCGGAGGGAGGACTTGCTAATAATACACAAAAAATAATTTCATAAATATGGATATGGAAGTAAAAAATGATTTTTTAGAACGTATGAAGTTATTTGATCTGCGGAATAGAATGAAATGAAAGTTGAAAAGATCATCACAATTAGTTGAGCAACTTGAACAGCTCCCAGTTGGCTTGGCAATCACATGATCATGGGTTTAAATCCCATTCAAGTATGGAATTTGTTTTGGGCTTCCTTCGTGACTGGTTAAAGGGGCTAGGTCACGCTGTTTTAGGTAACTTTGTTTAATTTTGTTAGTTATGAGCTCTAAACGTCAAATTGGCAGAGCAAGAGTCTTTCATTCTCACGTAACAATTGAGAATGATTTTCCAGCTGTTTAAATGACATTTTGATGTAAACTGATATAAATTTGAAAAAAGGTGGGCCGACATTTTTCAAATTTACCCAAATGGAATCCATTTCAATCCTCCCCATCCTTGTCCCTCCTTAGCTTTCCTGTGTTTTGTTTGAGTTCCTCTATAGTTTTGAGCCATTATTTTGTTATTTCAGTTAATTCTATGACCATTTGATCAATGCTGAAATTGCCTAAAATTGCATGACCTAGCCCCTTTAAGTTGGTCAATGAACTGTGATGACCTTTCTAACTTTTATTTCGCACATCCATAATGCAACACAAGGTAAATCAACCTTTGATACATACTATTAGGGAATACTTTCCTTTGGTGCTGTTTATAATGCTTAACATGTTCATTCTTACTCTTGATAATGAGATGTGCAAATGGTCCTTCAGATGAAAGCTCTCAAAGCTATTTGAAAGTCTGTCACTGTACAGGTCTTTCTTTCTGGGAAAATGCTATCTGTTAATTAGATCAACATCAATCCCTTGCCAATCTTCTGAAGAAAGCATTCAGTCATTTTGAAAATATCCATTTTCTGTTTTCACTTTCTGACACTAAGAATCCACAGGAGTCTAATGAAGTGGTGTATGTAAGGCAGTAAAAACAAAAATTTACACCTCTTTTTCTTCCAGTGAGTACGATTCAAACCAGTTTGGCCTTTAGGGCGTACATTAAGCCAGCGATTTCTCCCTGCCTTGCCAATGACTCGATCTTATGATCTATGTTAGACACTCTCCCTAAAGATGCAAGACAACGCAAGGGCACATCTTTTCTCTTCCTTTGATGGGAGTCGCAATCGTGCATTTTGTCAGTCTTGAGTACCAACTGTGCACATGTACCTGCAGCACGCACAAGCTGTGCACCATGCCTGGCCGCATTCCACATTATGTACTAATGTACCGATGGGTAAATGCTCCAATGGATAAGCAGCTCCAGGCTTCAACCTGGCAATCGACTGTGGCTTTCCTCTCGATGCAGTCACAACATCTCCAATCTTCAACTCATGTGGAGCTATGATGATCTTCATTTTGTTGGCTCCATCTCCAGCAACGAGAGCAATTCTTCCCCGAACGACACGGATCGTAACCAATGTGTAGCACCTTGTCCCTTATCGTTCTTGCTCTTTCATTTTGTTTTTAAATCAGGAGCCCGCACAAAATCAACAATTCGGTATGTTTGGGAGTGGCCCCCACCCCGATGTCGAATGACAACTTTTCCACTGTCATTTTCCTGATCGCCCCCTGTGTCTCCTTACTGTGCCATCTTGAGTGAACTTGGGATGGGAATATTGCCAATGCTTCGAGTACTCTGACAAATGAATAATTTGTTTCTAACCTCTGATACCGGGCTGTTGAAAAAAGCGTACAAACATGGATGTGTAAGGCCTAAAACTGAACTTTGCATGAGGTGCAGCCGTGCAAGAACACTTTTTTCTGAGGCTTATGGCAAGACAATTTAGCATGATGAAGGTCTATTGACTAGAGGACTAATCAGATCTGCAAACGAAGAAAGAAACAATAATCAAGTGTCAAATTAACAAGAAAGGGGGTTTGGTGAAACATTTGGCTGACATTGCGACAAATTGATTATAAAAACGCTAGACTTTTAGCAGGTAGGAAATTGGCTTGATAGATGTACACGCACGCAAACTAGTCACGATCTGTAATCAGGGAAAAAGTATTGTCTAATTCATAATTATAATGTAAACGGTTCACTAGCCACTCGGTCATTAGAATCGGGTAGTGTATAAAAAACGGTATAGCTTTTGGAATTTTTCGAGGGTATACTCAAGCAAGTAAACAGAGCCCGTTCCACAGCGGATTTGGGCCGTGTTGTCTAAAGCAGGACAGACTCACCATTTTATGGGGGAAACCATAATATATAGGTATTCTCCGCTATGTATCCTCAAAATGGTGGACTTTCTGATTTGTATCGACCACTTCATGTACCCCTTCATTTTAGCGTATTTGACCCAAGCTAACTTGTCTCATTGGTTCACTGGATCTCGGTTATCAGCCATTATT
>NC_090883.1:31961675-32005870 GCF_036669925.1 Montipora capricornis | reverse complement strand
CCCGCGCGTGCAGCCTCGATCTTATTTTTGTCCATATTTGGGCATAAAATTGGTGTCCTAAAATCCCCAGCTTTGTTCCAAGGAAAAGAGTTGCAAGTTACACGCTTCAAGGTCACGTGCTTCTGTTTCCATTTATTCCCAACATTAAGTTACGGGGTGAGGTTAGCTTTTTTTTCTAGGATAGGAGCTGTTTTTCTTTACTTGAGGAGCAGGTTTAGCGCTCTTTGCGGCGTTAGTTTTTTGTATTCCAAGTCACCAGTCGTGTTGAAGTTGGGTGGAAGAACAAGAGAACAAGGAGACACTACTTCGAGGTTGACGCTTACGGAAATCGGCCTGCCTCCAATTATGTGCATTTCCATGATCTTGCAAAGGTTTCCCATAATGTTAAAAAAGTGTGAATTAATGAGGAAAATACGCTTAATTATAAGTAACATATAATTATCGTGACGCTTTGCCCCATGTTCTGGAGATGAACGCTCGTTTGTGAACTTAATTTATTTCGTCTTTAGGAGTACACAACCAAACAACTTACAAGTCTTGTCACGTGCGGTGCGGGCTCTCACGTGACCAAAAAAGGAAAACAAAAACTTTTGTCGATTATTGAGGACATGGAGCGTTCCAAACTTCGGTAGCAAAACATTTCAAGGTAATGAGGCCAAAATCTTGGGAAGACACTTCAAGAAATGAACCGCCAAACCAGGCAGTTGGATATAGCGACTGGGAGGAGCTGGGCTCTGATCTGTCGGAACCGCGAGGACGCAGGCTCACTTGGATCCCGCTTTAAATGCCGGGAAGGAAGCAATAATGAGAACAAGCATTTCCTTTAAGGCGGGTCAACATAAAACGACAGGCTGATCTGTTTGATTTTTGCTCATTTTTAGTCTTTCAGCTACAGATAGCGAACGACGTAGAGACAAGTGACATGGAGATCATTTTTGTGCTTTCACTGTGACAAGCAGCAGCCTGGCGTTTATCGTTTCACGCAGATGCGATGCCGCGTTTGTCCAATGAGAGGGTATTTACATGATACCGGGACGTACTCAGACCGGCACGAGTTCGTATTGGTCTCCATACATTTCTTTTTTTTTTTTGCGTTTACACGAGACCTTCCAGGGTTTTCGATATCTTTTCAAATTACCGGATTTGAAAGTACGGGACATGGTTATTTTCCGTTCAGTGTAAGACAGATTGCAACTGCATCGGGAACGAACCCTCAAAGAGGTCTGAAACTCTCAGAAATGTCATTTAACATTCTTGAGATTGGAGGGGAAAAAGAAAACGTCAACTAAACTCATCGCGTGAATGAAATGCCATCAAATCGATTATTCCGTTTGGTAAGCAAAATAAGGCGATGTGAATTCTTGTTTGTTTGAAGGAGGATTTATTTGCGTGATTGTCTTGTGTTTCTTCCGCCCATGCCCCATGGCCTCCTGAGATACCCAAGTCCAAAAAGCACAAAAAAAAGCCAACAAATCCGCGTCAAACAACCGGACGAAACGTCTGGCCCTCGGCCTTAAACGAAAACCCTGGAGACTCGTCTCGGTTGCTGGACCGAGTCGACGAGAAACTCTCGTACCGGTCTGTAAATGACAACAAATCTCATACCGGGTCCAGAAATTTCAAGCCTGTATGCTTTTGGGTCAACGATATATTTCTTAGACAAAAGAAACCATTTCGTCCCAAAACCAGGCACCAAGCATTTCGTCTCGGTTTCATGTAAAATTCCATACCGGTCTGAGTTCGTCCCTGTCTCCTGAAAAAAAACCCAAAGCGAGAAGGCTTTGATCGCTTATGAAAGATGTCTAAGGTCAATGAAACTTTGATCTCCAAATCTTAAAAATCGAGAAGTCTTTTTTGTAATTGTAGGTCAATTGTAAATTAAATTGAAATAATTACCCTTTACAAATTTTGAATAATGGAAAATGGATGTTTAATTAAATAATTGCCCTCCGTATTAATCATTCATTTTTTTTAAATCGCTGTTAATCATATGGAACTATTTGCCTCAATTAATTGTGTGGTCTTCCAATTGCATGTGGTAAGAGTGGTTACGTTTCTGAATTGTTGTATCATAATAGGATAAATAATTTACATCCTTAGAGATTAAAGTGTTTATATGAAAAGTCGTTTCTATTCTTGAGAACTACCGTTTCCCAGCCTTACTGCATGGCATGTTCAACAGCTTGCTTTTCTATTTTGCTGGTATCGTGGCTGTAAAAAGATATACAGTATTGAATGAAACCGCTGGCAACCAAAGCCACTACTGACATTAACGCACCCAAACGGAATGATGGGACAGCACCGTATGCGTCAATCAGTACTCCACCGAGAATAGCTCCCAGACCTCCCCCTAGTCCCCAGTACACTCCTTGAAGGATTCCTAGGAGAAAATGACAATTATGAGTCGAGTGAAACCTCACCTTACGCGAGAGGGAAATTCTCGGATGCGGGAAAGGAGAAATTCGCGAAACGTAAAAACATGCTGTTAAAATTATTTACCAAAAATCCACACGACATCAAATGAAACCATGTTGTCTCGCAATGATGAGCGCAAATTTCTATTGCGTCGAGAAGCCTGAAAGATTTTGAGGACTTCAACGGGATTTAAACCCGCGACCTCGCGATACCGGTGCGATGCTCTAACCAACTGAGCTATGAAACCACTGACGTTGGGAGCTGGTCACTTCTGAGTTCACAACTTTCCGTGATAAGTAATTATGAGTGAAAGATATATATGAAATACATCATATATTGCACTGCGGGTATGAAATCAAATGAAACCATGTTGTCTCGCAGTGATGAGCGCAAATTTCTATTGCATCGAGAAGCTTGAAAGATTTTCAGGACTTCAACGGGATTTGAACCCGCGACCTCGCGATACTGGTGCGATGCTCTAACCAACTGAGCTATGAAGCCACTGACGTTGGGAGCTGGTCACTTCTGAGTTCACAACTTCCCGTGATAAGTAATTATGAGTAAAAGATATAGGTATATGAAATACATCATATATTGCACTGCGGATATCACGGGAAGTTGTGAACTCAGAAGTGCCCAGCTCCCAACGTCAGTGGCTTCGTAGCTCAGTTGGTTAGAGCATCGCACCGGTATCGCGAGGTCGCGGGTTCAAATCCCGTTGAAGTCCTGAAAATCTTTCAGGCTTCTCGACGCAATAGAAATTTGCGCTCATCACTGCGAGACAACATGGTTTCATTTGATTTCGTACCCGCAGTGCAATATATGATGTATTTCATATATATCTTTCATCCACACGACATGTTTTGAGCAATTAAATAGAAGATTTAGCTTCGCGTGTACGTGAAGCGACCAATGGCGAACGACGAAGAGCTACTTGTCGTATAAACGCTGGCAAATTGAGCGCACTCTCTCAAGTTTCACATAGTACCGTAACGTTGCTTAGTGGTACAGTTTTTTGAAAGTGTTGGAGCTGTTTTAAGGCACCCTAATCATATTTTTCTTAGTAAAGTTCGTGTAATTTCACGCCAAAGGGAAAGGTGTTTTTTTGCGTATGGCATGCAATGAGGGAAAAGGTTTTATTTTGAAGAGGCATCCTTTACTGTTTTTATTTTGAAATTCCCCACCACGACTCCAAAGCGGCTGTAAAAGGAATTACAGGTTCGTAACTAACCTTGCATTGTAGCCGCGCCTCCTTTAGGCGTGGCGTCAGCCAGATGAGTGACAGCTGTCGACCATGTTGTTCCGTACGTCAGTCCTTCTAAGAATTCCAGCGGTAAAGCCCACCAGGGATTCTGAATAATAGAAAAGGATCCGAACAGAATGAAATACGCTGCAACGCTGATCAACATCAAGTTGACATGCCCGAATAATTCGGCCAAACACGCGTTAATGTATAAGCCAGGATCAAAGCTGCAGCCCGAAACATTGTGGCTATACCCATTAGAGATTTACTACCGCCCAGGTCTTCCAGATACCAGTTAAGGAAATTAAAAAATAGTCCATTAGAGAATCCTAGAAAGAATGAGATAATTAGAAAATATGCGTACTGGAATTTTACAAGCAGGGTTAATATCTCCTTCGTTGAGCCGTTATTTTGGCCGTGGCTATCCTCATCGTAAGTGAACTCGAACATCCAAGCAGCGAAAATAAAGGCAATGGCCATAATAATAGCAAACGTGTAAAACAAGACGTTGTAATTGTTCATGACTCGACCACAGAATCGATACTCTGTCGTATCAAGTAGCCCACCGACTACAAACGAAGCAAAGGCGAATCCTAACGACCCGAATAGTCGGGTTTTCCCGTAATGTCTTCCTTTCTCCCCCAATTTTTGCAGTAAACCTGTATCGGCCATTATAAAAGTCGGCGCCTCTAGAAACTCTCCGGCGACGACCAAAATCATTAGGTAAATATAAACATGAAGAATTTCTTCCTTGTCGTAAACCAACTGGTACTTTTGAGAATTGGAAACTTCAAATGCAGTTGCTGGTCGATAGTTTTGTAAGATTTTTGTCCGCAAAGGTGAATTTCCAATGAACGAGACAGTCGCTTTGCCATTCCTAACTGTACTTTTGTGTTCATGGTCAATTGTTATCGCAGATTTCAGTGGTTTGTTGTCTCCTTGCAGGTGGATATTGCTTTGTATCAAGTGCCGACGAGTGAATAACGGTATGTCGGACTGGTTATTTGATGCCATTAAATTTCTACAGTATGTCTTTTGTGGTTTGGGCAATAACAAAGCCACAGTCATTACGAGCCATGATAAAATTGAAAACAGTAAAACTGCCTTTCTAGCTCGATACTTGTCAGCTAAGACTGCCCAAAAGGGCCCACTTATAAACTGGATAATTGGCCGTATTCCCGCCAGCATTCCTACGGAACTTGCATTAAGACCTATCTGCTTGAAATACAATGCCATGTAAGGAAAGGAAGCTCCAAAACCGGCGAAGAACAAGAAATAAAATCCCTTATAGAGTAAGAGTGTTTTGTCCACTCGCAGTTCTTCGCGTATCCAATCTCCAAGTGATTTTGCTCGACTCCTTTCTGGTGATCCCTCATTTTTATTCAACGGTCTGTGAAGTGGACTTCCCTCATCCTGATCCGACATCTGTTCTTCTCCACGAGTGATCAAAACCAAAGAATAGCAAAATCCACTCGTTTATTGCGGTCTTTGGTGTTTGCTGGCCTTTTTTTATTAGAAGTGCGCTTTGGTGTGGCTTTTGTCCTCTAATAAGTCGCGGGCAAACTAGCAACCAGTCATTTTCAAACAAGGTTCACAATAGTTCACCTGTCAGAAGGACCATTGTCCCACCAGTCACCAGGCTGATGAATGGCGGCCTGACAGGAGAGGGGTGGAAAAAGGTAGAGGTTCCTTCAGAATGAAAGGATGTTGAACTGTTCCTCGTCATTCCCTCCCTTACAATTATAGTGAAGTTTCACCCACCTTCCCTACAGTTGGTAAAGATTTGACGACAAAAGGATTATTTCCTTTTGAATAGATGCCTGAACATGATTGAGAATAAAACTTCTTTTACTGCTTAGAGACAGACATTTCAAGCTATTTTGCACGGCTCAGATAAGTTGGCAAATTGTTCAACTGGGTTACAGCCCTTACTGGAGATTTGTTACCATGGAAAACACCTTAACCATCAGGTAATTTCGTGTTTTAAGCTGCTGTGTATTGCGAAAAGGCCCGGCTCCATGGTACTTCAAGAAAAGAATAAATAATGAGACAAAAAAGTTGTAATTTAGCGTTGGCCATAAAGTTGCTATCTTACATTGTTTCTGTTTTGAAAAGATCACAAGGTCGACTGCTTCCCGACTATCCAGTGATAAAAAATAGTTTTTAAATCAGCGAATTTGGTGAGTTAACACCAAGAAAGTGTATGCCAGATAGAGACAAAGCAGCCACAAGTCAAGTCCCTAACCTTTACGTTTCGAATCACTTAGCCTCTTAACAGCGTATGTCAAACATTACCTTACCAACAGATCTCAGTTCGTCAGGAATAAACAGATTCAAGTAATCATGTTAGCATGAAGTTGCATGCAAAACAACGCCTTTCTGATGATTCTATCAGCAGAATCCCTTTTCTCTATTTTTGACAGACTGAGACTAGACAAGGGATTCTTTATGCCTCCCTGATCAGTGGCACATTCGTTCCTCTTGCTTCTATCGCGCCTAGCTCTTAACTTGAGATCTTTTACCTCCTTGAGGCAAAAGTTGTTGAATTTGATTTATGGAAACCTGCCTTTAGTTTTCGCAGATTCTTTTAATCAACCAGCCGAACAAAATTTCAATTTAATTTTTTAATCCACGTAAACCGATGAACATAAGCGGTGTCGAATTACACCCCCTCCCCCCTCCCCCCCTCCCACCAACAATCTTCTTAAAATTAAAAAAAATTGCATCGAGTCTTAAATTCCCCAGCCCTCACATTTAATGAAATAAATGGAAAGAAAATAACAAATCAGTTAATGTTTAAAAAATTATATTAAAGGTACATATATACCCTGCTTTTGTCCCGGCATCGTGACCCACAAAAGATGTGGGCCACCGGCTGTTTTTCCCTCCACCTGTGATTTCAGTTCCCGGATGACAGTATCGCTTTGTTCAAACGCTCAATATTTGCACTGATCTCATACAAATAGTTCAAAGCCTTGTGTAACTTGCTTATTAGAGAGGCTGGGTCTATCTTGGATCTATTTTCGGCAATGGAAACAAAAAGTGAAAAGAATTGAACGAACCAGGACAAGTTGAATTTGTCAAAATAGACAAGTCCCACCAACTCTGCAATAATGAAGAGATTTATTGCGCAAACGGAAGTTCATCTTGCTCGCATCGACAAACCACTCTTAGTATTTAAGCTGTTTTATTTCTTCTTCTTTGGTTCCTTGGCGACTACATTTCCATTCCTGCCTTCGTATTTTACTCAGATTGGTTTCTCGCCATATCAAGTCGGAGTTCTTTCTTCCGTCCGTCCCCTTGTGCAGCTATTTGCTGCTCCATTATGGGGGTTTTCCTCAGATCGTTGCTTTCCAAAGAAACGCATGATTCAATTTTGCAGTTTTGTGTGGCTGATTGGGACTATTTCACTGGCGTTCGTTGAGCCGACGGGCCAAATGTGTCAGCTTGTGTCTCTTAACGACACAGACTCCAAAGTAGTTAACTCAACGGAGATGCAAACGGGTTTCTTTAGACGAAGGAGAACGACTGACTTCTTATTGATGCAATCAAAGCGGATTCCGAGGAATGAAGAAATGAACGATGTCGAAAGCACAGAAGTTACCATCGGATCTGGCTCGGGAAACTCGCAACCAGGGGATAGCGACATGACGTCTGGCAGTGGGATAACGACAGATTCACTATACCTTGGCAAATTAAAAATTACGAAGCAAAACAAAACTAAAGACGCTATCCCATTTCCTTCTCCGTCTAATCTTAAATCAAGTTTCAAGAGTTCCACACCAGACCTTATCGAGTTAAATTTCACAACTAGAAACGAGCTAAGGGAAAATATATCCCGTTTATATAACATATTTCTAGGTGCCCTAGCTCTTGTAATATTTGAGGAGATATTCCTATGTCCAGTTCTTTTTGTTATAGACGCCGTGTTACTCGCAAAACAAGCTGAGGACAATTCTGTCGTGTATGGACGCCAAAGATGTTTCGGCTCCATAGGATTTTTACTATTTTTCTTAATCACGGGAACTTTGGTAAACAATTCTCAGAGGCCAGTGTGCGGACACATCTATGCCGACTATATCATCAATTTCTGTTTTTTCTGTGTAATGACCATAGTCACGCTGCTGGTTTTGGTTAGATTTGAGCTTCCCTGTAGAGTTCCTGTTGAGTCACCCTACGAAAGGCTTAAAGCGAATTATTACAACAAACACTACGGATCTTTCTTAGCTGCGGTCGCATTCATGGGGTTTTCGCATACAGTGATCCCACAATTCCACGCGTCACTACTAACACAGGCTAACGTGGAATATTCCACGTTCGCTGTTATAAACACCTTTCTACTTTTAGGTAAACCGCTTGGTTTCTTTATCGGCCACAAACTAATCTACTACCTGGGAAGTATTAACTTGTTGTTTGCATCACTCGTGCTGTACATGTTAAATCACTTCGCTTGCTCGTTCGTTTCCAGTCCCTGGCATGTCATTCCACTAGGTTTTATTGAGGGGTTCACGTTTTCAAGTTCCTTTGTTGTATGCGTGACATATTTGGCCAGTTCTTCACCCCTTGACTATATCACAACCATTCAAGGTAAGAAAGGTTGCTTTTCCTGCGTTCATCAGTAACAAGTAGTAACGTATTTTCCGTGGGAAAATTCAACAAACGTGCTCGATTATTTTAGAAGACAAGGCCTGGTTCCTTTTCGAGCAAGTCGTGTTCTCTCCCCAAAATTCTTGCTCGGGGGAGTTATTTCACGCAGGCGCATTCAATCTTTAAAACTGAAAATTAAAAGCTGGTCGTTTCAAATACAAACTATCCTCAGTCGTTTTTCCAAAGAGAATCTAAATTCAAAGTATGAAGAAAATATTATTAAGTTGTCCTTGAAGAAAGATCTAGTGCGTTGCTCGTACTCTTACTTGAGCGATCGTTTTCAGTCATTAGATTCCTCTCATTTATGACTTTTTTTCCTTGTTTAACCTGTGCATATCTGTCGTTAATAGAGATGGAATGCGTTTAGTGATTTGGAAGGCAAGCCCTTTCAAATATACATGGCCGTAACTCCATACATATGCATACATACATCATTTATTTAATCACGGTACGTAAAGCCTTCAGAGACTATTACGATAGCTATAGCTGGTTGGAGCGTCGCACCGACATTGCGGGGTCACGGGTTCAAACCCCGTTGAAGTCCTGAATTTTTCAGGCTTCTCTAGGCAATTTCTTGAATTGCGTTCATAACTGGGAGGAACATAGCTTCATCTGATAATAAAAACAGTACCGACTTACTTAAGGCGGTAAATTGAATGCTGTAAGTTTTTCAAGGTTGCCTTGTGAGAGCCAACATTTAGTAGTTTCTACTAAATTCCCTTTGAAAACTCCCAAAACAATTATCGAATGAAATTGCAGAGTAAGCTTTCTCATACCGATGCCCCGATAGCTCCAGCGAAAGATATGGGATTTGTAAACTTTGTGCGATGAGTTCCTAGTAAAACTATTCCGTCGGAAAAATTAACTCTTCGGGCCATTTCGAATGAACAAAAAAAGAATTTTTTTTTGTTTGGAAACAATAGATCTTTCAATAGCTACTTTTCTTCGTTCAGTAGGATTTGCACATTACACCACTGTTATCCCTTTCTCGTGATAATCATTATGATATTAGTTGCAACCCCTCAATAGGCAGGTAAGGTTTCAGGGGCTTCGTCAAGGCTTTTTGTTCACTCGGTTTGACAACGAGGCTGATTTAAGTTACTAAAAACATGCCCAATACTTTGATCATAAGTTACGTTTGTATCTTTTTCTCTTCAGGCATTTTTCACAGCATCTACTGGGGCCTTGGAGGATTTATTGGCATCGTCATCGGGGGTGGCCTCATCAGAGTTGCAGGGCCGACCACAGCTTTTCGTCTTTTCACAATGTTAGCCGTCGTATTTATAGCTTTGTTTACTATGGGCTTAAGATACGTCAATCTTCGAGATCGTAATTATTACTCTGTACTGCTTAGTACTTTTAATAACTGCGTTGATTCCACGAATACTGAGCAAAAGTGTGACAATAGCACAAACAATACTTCTCAAGAAAACGATGCTAAAGTACAGAGCCCATCATCAGCCTCTTTCTCCTTGGAGTTCTTAGGAAATTCTTGAGATGAAAGGGATACCTTCCCTTTGGAGCGGTTCAGAAAAAAACCATCGAACCGAGGCAGAAGTTCATCACCCGGGATTCGTTCCCACGTACAGATTTTTGTTAAACCTGCCACGCAGAAAGGTAATGACGTACTTTTGCCAAAAAGGCAAAACAAATGGGGGTGCTCATTTTGCGAGATAAGGTGCATTCTTAGAAGCTTGCGTTATTTTAAGACGACCTTAGCTTACAACTGTCAGCAATGAAAGAAAAGCTACATTAGTGAATTTAGATCAGGTAAACGTACTCATTTCAACATAACTAATATAACCAAATAAACTTTTACAGCTGACGTCTTTTTCTGAGGTGTAACAGACTAAGAAAGAAAACTTTGGTCGCACGAGAGCATAAAAGGCAAAAGATTTGTAACTTCTCACGTACAGATTTTTTTGTTTTTTGCTAAAATGGACAAAATCAGGAAAGGAAGTGATCTACGGAAAGAAAAATGGGCGTCACCGAGCATTCAAGAGAGTAAAATCGCTGCGAAGTTCTCAAAGCGATTGTCTATTCGCACTGTCACGTCAATGCGTGACATTTTCGAGAAGAACTGGCTCCACAGCTATCCCATGATGCCACACGCTTTCAAGTTCCATTCTTGCGGAAATGTTTGCGCCTTCGGCATCGTGTTTACCTTCGCGGTCAGCGATGCATGCCGTGTGCCTGACATGCGCGAAAAAATGCGCTGGAGCAATGGGCGCGAAAGTCCTTAAGTAAAGACAACTGCTACGGCAACGACTGACAACACCACAAAGCAAGGACATTCAACAATTATTCTACGACGGCGCGCTGGATATGAAGTGATACGCACCTCGTTGGTTATTATGTACTTATTGACTGAGTGGGAGGGCCGCACGGGAAAATATTTGGCCAGAGGTCATGGCTTACGGACCGAGCGCAGCGAGGTCTGTGCGCCATGACGAAGGGCCAAATATTTTCCCGTCCGGCCCGACCTAACTCAGTCAATAAGCATTTTATCATATGACCACCGCGCTTTTCCTTTTTTTTTTCGGGTAAAAATATTCGGAATGTTCACTTACGTCGCTCATTTTGACCGAAAAGTTGGGATTTATATACAGCAAGCCCGAATAGAATAATTGTTTCATTAAGAACCCTATGATGTTCCCAAAGGTAGTATTGTCGACTTAAGCATTGACTTTCTACCTCGGTCAATTCCGGTCCAAAGCGGGTTTTGTCGGCCTTCTTTTTTTCAGAGCTGCAAAAATGTTTTCAGTTCACTTTATTGCTGACGCTTTCCTTGACCATACTTAGGTACAGCAGGTATATGAACTGATAGCCCGTGTCGGGGCGAGCCATTGAAAATACCGGAAATCTTATATCCGTAGTTCAGTTTTTAATAATATTGGTTAAACTGAAAATATAATCGTGCTACGCGGATGTGCAGCACGTATTTCCGTGCATTTCTTTGCTATGCTCCACAAAACAGCAAGGTGAAATCATCGAATTTTAGGTTTTGATGACAACTTGAGAATACAACAATGAACCATCCATTTGCTATCTTACTTTAAACCTATCCAGTTACAGGATAGTTCGCCCGTAATGTACGACACGAACAATTAAAATTGAATAAACCAACGATATACATGAAATCAATCATATATTGAACTGCCGGTATGAAATCAAGTGAAGCTATAATCCTCGCAGTTAGAAACGCAATTTTAGCAATTGCGTAGGGAAGCCTGAATAATTAAGGACTTCACGGTGTTTGAACCCGTGACTTCGCGATGCCAGTGCGACGCTCTAACCAACTGAGCTATGAAGCCACTGAGATTGGGGGTTGGTCATTTGTGGGTTCCCGTGATGAATGAATCAATCAACGAATGACCAGCTCCCAACAACAGTGGCTTCATAGCTTAGTTGGTTAGAGTGTCCCCACCGGCTTCGCGAGGTCACACGTTCAAACCCCGTTGGAGTCCTGAATTTTTCAGGATTCTCTATGCAAGAAATAAAATTGCGTACATAACTGCAAGGATCATAGCTTTACTTAAAATGGAATAATAGCTTTTAAGTTACATTCATTTCGTTTGGGAACCTCAAAATCCTCGTTACATCGATGCAGCAGCATTGACTGAATGTCGAAACTAAAACCAGAATTCTCTATGACTTTTGCTTCGTTGATTAGTCTGCAACCAAGTATCTGTGCGAGGGAGTGCTTTTGCTTAGTGCAATTTATCAAATGCGTTGTTAGCACTGAACTACATCGCTTACTGGAGGTTGGGTGCTTGGGCTATCCGGGGGCTTTCACTTTTGGCACCCACCCCCTAGATACATTTACATGTAGAATAACAAGTTACGCCATGAGTACGATGTACAGAACTACTTCGCATGCGCTTACAAACCTACCACTGATCACAAGCAACACGGACGCGCTCAGTTAACTCTTAATACGTTGCGTTTAAATGGGTATAAATGTAAATTAACCACCGTAATAAAGATTTGTAAGCTGAAGCTTCGAGCGCTTGGCCTTCGTCAGAGCGAAATCTTTCTTTCGGTGGTTAACGTGTTTCAATCCCCATTGATGCAGCACCACAGTTTCTTTAGTAACTAACCCCTATATTTACACGGTGTAAATGTAAAGTCGTGCATAGGACTTGGAACGAACTGCAAACTGAAATCTCGAGGTAGCCGTTCTAAAAATGGATAATAGAGAGTTAAAGCAAGGGCAACGCCATCGTCAACAAAAATGTCACAACAAAATGCAACTTGGCGCTATCGCAAGTATTTAGCCATTGGCTGATCGTGCGGGCAAGGGCAGCAAGCAACTCATTTCAACAAGGATGAACCAATGTGCCCCTGGTAGCCGCTTTAATTATTCAATCTGGTTTTAGTGCTGCTTTGGTATGGGATCATAATTACCATACTCGGCTGTGAGTGGTGCCTTATAAATGCTTTTGGCTCGATCACGTTTTGCCACAACCTTCGTGACTGCAACGAGAGCGACTAACAGAAATGTTTGTTTTCTTTAATGAACTGCTCACTGTTTTATGGTGGGTGAGGAAAACTAGAGAACCCAGGGAAAAACTCATAGGGGAGGGCTGAGAACCTGCACAAACTCAGCCCCACAGGGCAGGGTTTTGCTGGATGCAGAATAAGGATTAAAATCAAAGTGGAGAGCGGGCTAATGCAAATTTATTGCGGAGTCATAAATAATTCAACTTAGTGGATCCATGAACTGCCGCCAACAAAGAATAACATAACTCGCTCTTTCGTAAGACACATGTCGAGTACATTAGTTTTGGGCCAACCTTTTACCATTTAGCACTTTTGAACCTTAACCTGAAAACATGCCTCCTTCTTCCTCACACCTCCTCCCCCACCCCACAAACACACACCTACAATGCTGTTCAGAAAGAAGTGCAAACAACCCAGCTGCATCTCAATATTGTTTTTTTATTTAGGAGGTGGGGAGGCGGAGGGAGGACTTGCTAATAATACACAAAAAATAATTTCATAAATATGGATATGGAAGTAAAAAATGATTTTTTAGAACGTATGAAGTTATTTGATCTGCGGAATAGAATGAAATGAAAGTTGAAAAGATCATCACAATTAGTTGAGCAACTTGAACAGCTCCCAGTTGGCTTGGCAATCACATGATCATGGGTTTAAATCCCATTCAAGTATGGAATTTGTTTTGGGCTTCCTTCGTGACTGCTTAAAGGGGCTAGGTCACGCTGTTTTAGGTAACTTTGTTTAATTTTGTTAATTATGAGCTCTAAACGTCAAATTGGCAGAGCAAGAGTCTTTCATTCTCACGTAACAATTGAGAATGATTTTCCAGCTGTTTAAATGACATTTTGATGTAAACTGATATAAATTTGAAAAAAGGTGGGCCGACATTTTTCAAATTTACCCAAATGGAATCCATTTCAATCCTCCCCATCCTTGTCCCTCCTTAGCTTTCCTGTGTTTTGTTTGAGTTCCTCTATAGTTTTGAGCCATTATTTTGTTATTTCAGTTAATTCTATGACCATTTGATCAATGCTGAAATTGCCTAAAATTGCATGACCTAGCCCCTTTAAGTTGGTCAATGAACTGTGATGACCTTTCCAACTTTCATTTCGCACATCCATAATGCAACACAAGGTAAATCAACCTTTGATACATACTATTAGGGAATACTTTCCTTTGGTGCTGTTTATAATGCTTAACATGTTCATTCTTACTCTTGATAATGAGATGTGCAAATGGTCCTTCAGATGAAAGCTCTCAAAGCTATTTGAAAGTCTGTCACTGTACAGGTCTTTCTTTCTGGAAAATGCTATCTGTTAATTAGATCAACATCAATCCCTTGCCAATCTTCTGAAGAAAGCATTCAGTCATTTGAAAATATCCATTTTCTGTTTTCACTTTCTGACAATAAGAATCCACAGGAGTCTAATGAAGTGTGTATGTAAGGCAGTAAAACACCAAAAATTTACACCCTCTTTTTCTTCCAGTGAGTACGATTCAAACCAGTTTGGCCTTTAGGGCGTACATTAAGCCAGCGATTTCTCCCTGCCTTGCCAATGACTCGATTCTTATGATCTATGTTAGACACTCTCCCTAAAGATGCAAGACAACGCAAGGGCACATCTTTTTCTTCCTTTGATGGGAGTCGCAATCGTGCAATTTTGTCAGTCTTGAGTACCAACTGTGCACATGTACCTGCAGCACGCACAAGCTGTGCACCATGCCCTGGCCGCAATTCCACATTATGTACTAATGTACCGATGGGTAAATGCTCCAATGGATAAGCATCTCCAGGCTTCAACCTGGCAATCGACTGTGGCTTTCCTCTCGATGCAGTCACAACATCTCCAATCTTCAACTCATGTGGAGCTATGATGATCTTCATTTTGTTGGCTCCATCTCCAGCAACGAGAGCAATTCTTCCCGAACGACACGGATCGTAACCAATGTGTAGCACCTTGTCCCTTATCGTTCTTGCTTCTTCATTTTGTTTTAAATCAGGAGCCCGCACAAAATCAACAATTCGGTATGTTTGGGAGTGGCCCCCACCCCGATGTCGAATGACAACTTTTCCACTGTCATTTCTTCCTGATCGCCCCCTGTGTCTCCTTACTGTGCCATCTTTGAGTGAACTTGGGATGGGAATATTGCCAATGCTTCGAGGTACTCTGACAAATGAATAATGTGTTCTACCCTCTGATACCGGGCTGGTTGAAAAAGAGCGTACAAACATGGATGTGTAAGGCCTAAAACTGAACTTTGCATGAGGTGCAGCACGTGCAAGAACACTTTTTCTGAGGCTTATGGCAAGACAATTTAGCATGATGAAGGTCTATTGACTAGAGGACTAATCAGATCTGCAAACGAAGAAAGAAAACAATAATCAAGTGTCAAATTAACAAGAAAAGGGGGTTTGGTGAGAAACATTTGGCTGACATTGCGACAAAATTTGATTAATAAAAACGCTAGACTTTTAGCAGGTAGGAAATTGGCTTGATAGATGTACACGCACGCAAACTAGTCACGATCTGTAATCAGGGAAAAAGTATTGTCTAATTCAGTAATTATAATGTAAACGGTTCACTAGCCACTCGGTCATTAGAATCGGGTAGTGTATAAAAACGGTATAGCTTTTGGAATTTTTCGAGGTTATACTCAAGCAAGTAAAAAGAGCCCGTTCCACAGCGGATTTGAGCCGTGTGGTCTAAAAGCAGGAAGACTCACCATTTTATGACAATAATATATAGGTATTCTCCGCTATGTATCCTCAAAATGGTGGACTTCTGATTTGTTGACCACTTCATGTACCCCTTCATTTTAGCGTATTTGACACAAGCTAACTTTCTCATTGGTTCACTGGATCTCGGTTATCAGCCATTATTAAAAACTGGATCCTGGACTTTTTTAAAAGACATGTTTCGGCATGCTTATGCCATCATCAGCTTAATAAGTTCCTAATTTCCTACTCATTAAACTGATGATGGCATAAGCATGCCGAAACGTGTCTTTTAAAAAAGGTGTCTGTTTCCTACAGTATTTATCATACTTGCTACTATTGCGACCTTGTGGAAAAACTGGATCATTGGATAATGCAATTCGAGAGTTTTGATTGGCTAAGCCATCATGGGTTATTTAACAATAATTCCATGAGCGCGCGTTGGATATGAGATGATAGATAGCCAACGAGGCGCGTAGCGCCGAGTTGGCTATAATCCTCTCATATCCAACAAGCGCGAGTGGAATAATTGTTTTATAAAAAACGCCCCCAAAATATGGAAAACTAGACTACAATAAAAACAAAAAGGCCCAAAAAATCACGCATATGCATGCCGTGTTTGTAGATCATGGTATAATGGCTTAGCCAATCAAAACTTTTGAATTGCATTATCCAATGATCCAGTTTTTAATAAGAGGCATTACCCCATGATCTACAAACACGGCAAGCATATGCGTGATTTTTTGGGCCTTTTTATTTTTATTGTAGTCTAGTTTTCTATATTTTGGGGGTGTTTTTAATAAAACAATTATTCCACTCGCGCTTGTTGGATATGAGATGATTATAGCCAACTCGGCGCTACGCGCTTCGTTGGCTATCTATCATCCCATATCCAACGCGCGCTCATGGAATAATTGTTAATTAGATTTCCTTATGAATGCGGCAAATGTCGCTCAGGATAAACGTTTTAGCGCCGGGAATTCACGTCACTTTCCGGTCGTTTCTGTGCGTTTCTTCAACTCCGAAAGTTGAGAATTTAAGAAAACTCATGGGCTCCTGAATTATTCCATTCGCCCTTGTTGGATACGAGATTGGTAATAGCCATCTGGGTGCTCCATCTCGTATCCAACAAGGGCGAATGGAACAATTTTTAAGTATACTCCTGTACATCCCTATATGGCCCTTGTGTGCCCATATCAACCCTTGAGGGCCCTTCATGCCTTTGTACCGTTCTTTGACTTCTTTGATACCCTTAAGGTAGCATAAGGTATACATGAAGTACCTAGAATGTGATTTGATTTGCCGCTGACATCAGGAGCCTTCTGTAATGTTGCCCCGAGTTCCCGGATGTGAGATACTGTCGCCATTTTGGAAAAGTTGATGTGGGTTTGTTGTTGAAGAAGACTGCTAAGAATCTGTTTCGTCAACAACAGACCCAAAGGTTTGTTTGTATTTGCTTGAGCAACTGCTTTCTGGTATTTTTTCGGTATTCATTCGCAAACGTGCGGTTACATAATTTTGTTTGTTCAATTCGTGTACTGCACTTACTTAATTAATACAGGTTTTGCAAAATGTGGAGGCTGACATTGTCAAAGGCAGCAAGAGTAAAGCCTGTCAAAGGGTTAACAGCTGTTGTTCAAGTTTCAGGTTTGTGCATCCTCTTAGTGTATGGCTTGCATGCATGATTGAAGCTCATAATAATAGATTTAACCCTAAAACGATATTGTCTTAATGTTTTAGCAGGGATTACAGTATGTTTGTAGTAGTACTATCCCAGAAAGCTTTAAAGTTAAACGCCATTTGACTAGTAAGTTGGTTATTTTAGGTGCATGTCCGTGGTTGTACTGTATCCATTTTAATATATAGATTTAGCCAAGCCTAAAAGCAGGGCTCCCGTTTTTCACCCCAGAAAGCAATACAGTGTATAAAAAATATGCCCTCTCCATGAAGTACAAATCGTCATTAGTTTAATCATAGTTAGTAGAGTAGTCACCTCTACTAACTATGGTTTAAGACAGTGTAGGGTGATTAAACACCTCTGAGCTAACTGCAATAAACAAACAAGCTTTGCAAAAAATAACCAACATTTTCATTTTAATCAGCCACTAAAACTGCAATTCAGTACATGCACAGTGATCTCCTTGACGACATTTTCCATTGTGAATGGTAATCTTTACACCCTCTCTTCAGTTTCATTAGCAAAAATTAATAAGATAATGATTAAAAAGTCAAGCGTAGTAACTTGACTGCAATTTTACTGTCAAACAAAGCAGCTCAGATTACATGCAGTGGACATCCATTTCACATAAAAAAGCCTAATCGAAAGGTATTAATTTAGTGTGGACAGTTTCCACAGTAATGATGAATTCAGTTCCAAAATAAGCGACCATGGCTGACCTGGGGGTGCAGGGATGGCGCAGTGGTGAGAGCACTGGCCTCCCGCCAATGTGGCCCCGGTTCGATTCCCAGACACTGCGTCATATGTGGGTTGAGTTTGGCGGTTCTCTACTCTGCACCGAGAGGTTTTCTCCTGGTACTCCGGTTTCCCCACTCCTCAAAAACCAACATTTGATTTGAATTGCTTTCTTTGTTAATTTCATTTTACAGTGTCCCCAATTAGTGCGCCAGCACTAGAACAACTAGACACTTAAATGAAGTTCCTTTCCTTTCCTTTCCTTCTTCCAAAGCCAGCTACAAAACCGCATCATTGACAAACTAAACAAACACTAGAGGTTAATTTTTGTAAATTTTGCTCACAATTGCAGGTTCGAGCTTATCAAGCCATATTTAGAAGCCATATCTGGCCAAAAAAAATCCAAAACTGTCCCAAACATTGCTTGCAAGTGCATTCGTTGCAGATATGTGTACTACATTATTCAAATCAACATAGGCGTCGAGAGGTCGCATATTCATTGTGTTTCGTTTTATTCGAAGGAGTTTAATGTGACGAAGGTCAATGGGATTAATTTACCCATCCCCGTCTCAAAGCTGAACACTCTCAGCACTGTGGCAGCCAAACCTGCTGCAAAAAAACCACATAAAATTATTATTATATTTCAGCTCAACATTATGCCACTGCTGCTCCAGCTCCAGAGAAAATTGAAGTCTTTGTAAATGACAAAAGTCTATTGGTTGACCCAGGATTGACAGTGCTCCAGGTTAGATCAGGGGAGAGCAGTGTGTTTAAGATACATGTAACTGTCTAAGGACTGATTCAGAAGAAGTTATTTGGAGATAGAAATGATACAATCAGGGCTTTACAGTAACTACCGGATACATGTACATCTGAGTGAAAGAATGTTTACAAGAAAAGTAGCCAGCTTTTTTTTACTGTGGTTACTCTGTCAAAAAATTTACTGATCAGAACCTATCGGCCAGTTTTCCTTGTTGCAATATCCAGCTGCTTGTCACACTTCTATGGCCACTAAATTTTCCTTGTGAAGCTGTCATCTGGTTTTTGACCTTTGTTACTTTATTTCTCTTTATTCAGTACTCCTTATTTAAAGTGTACATGTATACCCTGCAGTTATGACAGATTTTTTTTTTTAATTTGCTTGATTGAATGAACATGTACCCATTGTCCTGATAACAACTGCAAAAAAAAATTTCGATTTCAATTTTTCTTCTCCTACATGTAGTTTTAGCCATTTTAAGCCGCAACATTTCACTTCTGGTGGGGTACAAAACCATGCGAGTACAGAAGGGGGACTGGAGATGATAGTGACGACATCTCTGGAATTCCTTGTTTCTACACGTATATCTTGGTCATTCCTTTGAGATATTTTCATGTGAAGGGTTATTATGGTCAGTACATGTAGATGTGTTGTATCTGGCTGCAACAACACAAAAGATGAAGAAAATGATCCATGATATAACGTTTCACGGTGATTCCAGGCCAGAAGCTATCAAAAGAAGACAAAAGTGGATCTCTTTCGTAAACTTGACGACGAAGAATTCTGAGTGCCAGTATTGAAAAAAAAAAACACTCTGTGATTTCCATAGGGCATTAGCGGTTCAAACGTGATGACATTGGAGTTGTAGAAATTTCACATAGTAACATCACCGAAGAAAGATACTTGCATTTGTTATCAGGACAATTGGTGCATTCCAGGGCTCGAAATTAACGAAAAAACCCAGTCGCAATTTTGCAAGAAGATATGACAATTTAGTCACAATTCAATTTCGCAAATTTTAGTCGCAAAATCGCCGCATCGCATTGTGTTGTCAGTGGTTTAGCAAAAAAACATATGAGCCCGCAATAATTTCGCATTTCTTTCTTTATTTATTTTAGCAAATGTGACTGTATTGGTCACAATTTCTAGCCCTGCATTCAATCAAGCAAATAAAAAAAAATTGTTACATACACTTAAAGCGTTTTTCACTTATTTTTTTGAACAACTGTTTTGATGTTTTGATCTAGGCTTGTGCAATGGCTGGCGTTGAGATTCCAAGATTTTGTTATCACGACAGACTCTCAGTTGCTGGCAATTGCCGCATGTGTCTTGTCGAAGTGGAGAGATCAATCAAGGTTAGGCAGTCCTAATTAATTCTATTATGTAAATTTTATTGTGCAAGATTGGTGTGTACATCATCAACAGTCCCACCTCACATAAATTTAACTATTGGACAACTTTCTTTGGTGGTGAAATTTTAATAAAAACATTTTTTTCTTTTTCAAGCCTGTTGCATCCTGTGCAATGCCAGTAATGAAAGGAATGAAAGTCAAAACAGATTCACCAATGACTAGAAAAGCAAGGTAAATTTAACAGCAAACCTACGCTGCCTTGTAGTAACATGTGTAATCCTAGTGTAAGCTTTTTATTGCCATGAGTCGTATTCTGGGTGATGGTCAAAGGACTATTGAAAACAGCAATGGACAAAGTGGATTGAAAAGCACCAATTACATGTACAAAGCACAAAGCACAATGTGACTGGTGAGAAAATCAAAACTGTTAATTAAAAGTTGAACTTCACAATATGCAGGAGGAAAGTAAAACTATATTCTGCCTCATTAACTCAGTCAAAGCTCTCCCTTGTGACAATTTAATTGTAATCTCTGATACATTGGATCTCTAATTTGCCTTGTCACATCAGGGAAGGTGTCATGGAGTTTCTGCTTGTGAATCATCCACTGGACTGTCCCATCTGTGATCAGGGTGGAGAATGCGATCTACAGGATCAGTCCATGGCTTTTGGCAGTGATAGAAGCAGATTTGTGGACAACATGTTCTCAGGAAAAAGGTACACTGTACTTACTGAACTACTGTACATGTTCATCATGCAAATTTCAAGCATACCAACATCAGCATCATTAACATAGTTACACAAATCTTGAGGTTTTTAGGTAAAAATTTTTAATCTTTCAGCTTGTCTTAGAGGATGATACATGTACCCGTACGTATGGGTTATTGACCAAGCGTGAGGTCAAGATGACTGGATATTGGCCAAGTTCTTTTTTTGCGTGTTTATGGACCGAGACGAAGTCGAGGTCCATAAACACGCAAAAAAAGAACGAGGCCAATATCCAGTCATCTTGACCGAACAATCTTGGTCAATAAAGGATTTATTATATGACTTAAAACACCAAAAAATGATCTTTGATCTTGCGGGACCAAGCGAGAAATCCCGAGCGGGCAGTATCGCTCCATCTTGCCCGCTCGGGTAGCCAATCAGAGCGCGCGATTTGGTTCATCTTGCCCGCTCACGGAGCTAGTCATATAATAAATGTAGATAATGTATGAGATAATTGTACCATTATGAATTGGAAGCGGACGTTACATATTTGTGCAGTTCAATGGTGTGTACATTCTTAATACAGTACGTGCATGACTTACATCCACTAGAGATTTTGTAGTGCTTCTTTCTTCTGAGTTCTATGTGCAGTATCTCTGTTGATCTACAACTGTGTCACTATATTATACATTTTTAGAAGATTTTTTTTTTATCTAAAGGGCCGTTGAAGACAAGAATGTTGGTCCTCTAGTCAAAACCATTATGACACGCTGCATTCATTGTACCAGATGTATCAGGTAGGAATTTAGGCCTTCTACATGTAAAGCATGTACATTGAATAAAACCCAGCTGGGTTTTCAATCATTTTTTTGTTTGAGCAAGCTTACCCAGACATCTTGGGAGTACATGTATAAGTAAAATGTTACAGTAGATAATTTTGTCTTTTTTGTGGTATTATTTTTTTCAGGTTTGCAAGTGAAATTGCAGGTGTTGATGATCTGGGTACAACTGGCAGAGGAAATGACATGCAAGTGGGAACATATGTTGAGAAAATGTTTAAATCTGAGCTCTCAGGAAATGTCATTGGTATGCTGAATTGTACTGTATCTTGCTGTCACAATTTTAAAGGATTGCTGTCAAAATGATTTTTTCCTGTCGCAGAAGTTAATTGTCACCTTTTGGAACTTTTCAGATTTATGTCCAGTGGGAGCATTAACATCAAAACCTTATGCATTTACATCCAGACCTTGGGAGTTAAGGTGTTGTTGAAGCTTTTCTTCATTTTCCTGATGTTTTTGCAGTGAGCTTGCTATATTTGTATTTGTCATGCAGCAAACTACGAACAATATCAATATCATAAGTTAGAATACGGTAGCAATAAAATATTAATCATGATCAAGTATACAGAAAATTGCTGAGCTACATGTACATGTGTACTCAACAGATGTGATCTACATGTAAAGCCATCCTTGCCATCTTGTTAAGAATGACGACACATGCTACAGTATAACAATAATATTCCATAGCGTGTGTTGGATATACAGTAAGAAGGTAATAATTATTGTTGGCTGTAACCAATCTCTTATCCAACAGACAGAAATGGAAATAACAACACTAATAATTATTGTTGTTGTTTAATTAAATTTCAGTAAACTCAAAATCTTAACTGTTTTAAGTTTAAAATGAGCTGTATGCAATGTAGTTTTACAAAAGAATCCATGCAGTCACTTTGCTTATAAGGCCGTGTGGTGTATCAGCTGATAGATGAGATTGAGTAAACGAATCAGAATGCTAGAAATGCAACTATTGTAATTTTTGGACCAGGGTGTGAAAAGAAAAATGATATTATTATGGAAACTTTGGATTGAAGTGATGATGGTAATAATTTTTAATATGTGTAGAGTGCAATGATTGTAATGTAAAATAAACAAGATGCCTACAAGGGTGTATCGATGGACTGCGCAAACAGTTAACACAAATTGTCCAGTGAAGTGTTACTTTTTCTTGTTAAAAATGTTTTTCACCTCAAATGTTTGGTCTAATTTGAGATTACTACAGAAGAAAACTAAAGGGCAAACAATATAAACAGAAGACCTCACCAAAAAGTTACAAAACTGAAATCAAAATTCTCGCTAATCTTGGGTTAGCTTAATCGGGCTTTGAACAACCCGGCCCTGTAATATAACTTGAAGTTTTTTGTTGTAAAAACTCATTGTTAATGTTACTAAATTTGCAAATGCAAACAACAACACTCTATTATCGGGTTATCAGGATACGCGATTTGTATTTATTTTTTTGAAGTAGACTATATATTCAAAACCTACAGTTTTACTTGCTTCTATAACTCCGTTCATCCAAAAATTACAAGATCAGCCTTGAATCATCTTAAAAACTTATTACAAATCACATTTCAACAACTTATCATCCTGGGCTAGTTGTTCAAAATAAATGTAGGGATATGGGATTTTTGGCTGGGGGGAGGGGAGGGGGAATTGAGGAGATATGGGATATTTTTTAAAGTAGGAACGCATTGCGTACATGTGGTAATGCAGTAACTTGACAGGGCTTTTTTCCATAACTGTCAACCTCAACAAAGGAGTCTTCATGAAGACTAGATCAGATGGGAAGCTGTTCAATCTGTCCAGACTGAAAGCCTCAAGCAAGATCAGAGAGCTCTGTGTGAGGGAACTGCTATATGCAGATGACTCAGCTTTGGTCGCTACCAACCATCAAGACATACAAGAGATTATGGACGGTTTCTCTGCTGCAGCAACACTATTTGGTCTTAAGATCAATGTCTCCAAAACAAAACTCCTCTACCAACCTCCTCCTGATGAACCTTTTGAGTGCCAAGAGGTGCTTGTCAATGGTGATGCCTTGAAAAAGTCTAGCCATTTCACTTACCTTGGTAGCGCAGTCACAGACACCAACTCTGCCGATCTTGAAGTTGAGCGGCGCACTCAAGCTACCGCAAAAGCATTTGGCTCCTTGCAGAAGTGCTTGTGGTCTCAACATGACATCAAGCGAAAGACGAAAGTGAAGGTCTGCAACGCTGCCATCTTGCCATCACTGCTCTACTCAGTAGATTCCATGACCCTCTATCAACGCCACATCAAAAGACTGACCAGATCCCAGATCCGCCACCTGCGCCAGATACATGGGATATGATGGCAAGATCGAGTACCTGATGTTGAAGTCCTCAGAAGAGCAGAGACACCAAGCGTCCAAGATCTCATCACAGCATCACAACTTCACTGGGTTGGACATGTACGGCGAATGCCAGACTCAAGGCTGCCAAAGGCAGTACTCTATGGCAAGCTCAGTGAAGGGAAGAGAAAGCAAGGTGGGCAGAAGCTACGCTTCAAGGACGTGCTGAAGCGGCACATGAAAAATGCCAATGTCAAGTCTGAAACCTGGGAGCAAGATGCTTTGGACAAAGGATTCTGGAGAGCCACTGTCAAACAGGCAGCAAAAAGCATAGAGGAGAAGCAACAGCTGGAATACCAGCGTGCTCATCAAAGAAGACTTTCCACTGCAACATCAGGACATACATGTAGTCGCTGCAACAAGATCTGCCGCTCACGGGTGGGCCTGGCTGCCCATCAGAAATTCTGCCTCACCTAACATAAACAGTCGTCATCGCCTGCGAAGGACTGCCGAAGAGAAAGTGAGAGAGAGAACCGAGTTGCGTTTTGTTTTTTCAGGAGATTTAAGCTTTCCTTGCATAAGATGTAGCTCTAATAGTGCATGGTTTAAGCATGTACTGTGAGCTTCTGACAGCTTTCCAAGACAATGTTCACTGAAGTTAAGCCCTTTTCGGGGCTTGCTGTCAGGAACATTCGACCAAAAATTATATTTTAATGGTCAAAAATGCAAACTAAGCAAGCTACAGATTTTGTTAGCCTACTTTATGCAAACCAAATACATGTCTTGATGCAAAAGTAAATAAAATTAATATTGATATGTTGTAGTTTTTAAGGAGAGCAGAAGGAAGTTTTAGGAAGTGTCAATCGAGAATAAAACAATTTGCCATCAGCAACAAAATTTGCAAGATGAGATGAAAACACCGTACATTTTGTGCCACGAATAATTATAACAAGGTACCATCAACGAAAAACATATTTGGAGATTTTTGTCACGTTCAATTTTTCTATCTTACTTTTGGTCGTACAAGTAAAAGCACAAAATTAAAAGTGACTTCGATTTTAGCGGCCGCCTGTGATCAAGTTACCTTGCATTTTTAACACTGACAAGTTACGAAACAAAGGATGCATCTGTGACAAAATGACAGCAAGACACCAGGTTTTTGTTAGTTTGCTCTTTTTTTTCTTTCAAGTGTTATAAAGTTCAACAAGATACATGTGCAAATTTAACACAAAGATCACAATCATTGATGCTAGTCCTAGTATCAACTGAAGTTAATCTCCTCCGAATGGGGTTAGTACTTGGATGGGGGACCGCTGCTAATTCGTTTTTTTTAAAAACTTGATTTATTTTTTTTATTTTGTTTGGCCGTTGAAAGCTATTTTCTTGATAAATTTTATTTCTACATTAAGCGCCTGAAGAAACTCAGGTTCCCAAGAAAATTAATATTGGAGTATTCGTTCTATGCAAAATAATGTTCACAGTGGAATACACAAGTACGAAGCAAGATCTAGAAATAACATAGAAAATTCTCCTTACCTTTGAAGCTTACCTTTTTCAAAGAAAGAGCATCTGTCCACTTAATCAAATACTTTAATACTGTGTAAATCGTGGCGGGCGGAAAGATTCCACACCAAATGTTTGCTTTCATCTGAATAATGGAAGTGCGTCACAGTGGCCGAGTGGTCTAAGTCACACTCGCAGATAATTGTGAAGGGTGGGGAAAGGATATGAGTTCTAATCGTGGCAGGGAAGTTTGGAAATACTGAAGTGTATAAAAGTAAATTCACCGATCAGAGCTTAATTCAATATCTGTGGGGCATGCACATTTGTGACTACCAACAAAAAAAAGACACCAGACCGGTATTAAGACGTAGTATTTCCTTTGGCATTCCACGTAATAATTTTTTTTATGTTTCGGTATGATCAAAGATTCTTCATAAGAGCTCTTTAAAATGAAGCCAAGTAAGATTTAAATCAAATCAATGCAAATACTACATGTACTTTGTTATCAGAGGAATCTGCAACAAGATCTCTTGGACCAAGAGAGGAGAACCAATGAATTCGATCAACCCACATGACTCTGATTGCTTTTATTAAATCCATGCCAGACACCATAAGACAAAAGGCAAGCACTCTCAATCAATAGGCCTTTTGCAACTAACGATCACATGGTACAAAATCCGCCATGCTGGAGGGCAAGCTCATTATTATTCTCCCACTGGGACATTAAAACAAAGAGATCTGAACCAGTCAACCTTGACTTTTCTTTGTTTTGATGTCCCAGTGGGGGAATAATAATGAGCTTGCCCTCCAGCATGGCGGATTTTGTACCATGTAATCGTTAGTTGCAAAAGGCCTATTCATTGACCCGTTGACCCCTCACGACATCCCCAGTTGACGAGTAAAATTGTCTGGTGTTAGAGTAAAATCTATTAAATATCACCCCCAGGAGTCAATGGGTTAACCTTACTCCTCAACTTATTGCCTCAGTATACATGTACCTTAACTGTCAGCTTTGTTAAATTGCTACACGCTGCTATTATGATTGTACCATAAATGCAAGGCTTACAGCTGCAATATGTGTGAACAAATGGCTGTTATTATTTTCATAGAAAAACAGATTCTGTGGATGTAATGGATGCAGTTGGAAGCAACATTGTGGTGAACACACGTTGTGGGGAAGTTATGAGAATTCTACCAAGAATGAATGAGGTGGAGTGACCAGATTTAAGTTTCTTATTTTTCCCCAGCAGCATTATTTGCAACTCGGTGGTTTTTTAGTGTACAGTATTCAAGGGAACCTTCACTTCTACAAAAAGATAACTTTCATGCAGAGGGGACAATATTGTTGAAAATAAAATCTGTTCAGAAGAGTTTTGAAGAAAGTGTTTGTATCTATATATATATATATATATATAATATTTGACCTCAAATTACCTGGGTGCCACCATGAATGATTTTGACTTACATGGAAATAGTACTGAATGATTATATTAATAACTATAACTTACAGGTATGATATACCATGATAAGGCAACCAAATTTTGAAATCTTAATTTAATAAAATATTTCTCAAAAAAAATTATAATAAAGCTACTGGAAAATAGCCACAGCTGTAGTCTTGGTGGGACAGTCGAGAAATTATAGTTATGTAATGTTAATTCTAGTATTTTAAATTAAATTAAGATAAATAAAATATTTAATACATACAGATGTACCGGTAAATGAGAGAATAAATGACTTCAAGTAAGTTCTGTAGTAATGAAGGGAATATTTTTAAGAAACTAAATTGATAGTGTGTGCCAGGTAGTTCGTGCTTGTTGAGATGGTGGATCGTCCTAGAAGTAAGCACAGGATGGTATCTCATTCCAGGATCTTGCATGATTAACAACACAGCAATCTTATCAATTGACATGTCACTTTCTTGGAGATGGTTGTGCCCCAATCTTGTCTTCAGAGTTCGCTTTCCTTTTGGTCAGCACCAAGAACACGTACTCTGGCCACTTCCAAGGCAGGAAGTCCACAAATCACAGACTTCCGGCATGTCTATGCATGCTCAGAAATTTGAAACAACAGTGATTGTCAATGGTTATTAAAATGGACCTTCACTACCACTGCCCATAAATTGGAAGTAGCCAGAGTCTGTGTTCTTTGTGCTGACCAAAAGAAAAGCGAACTCTGGGGGCAAGATTGGCTGTGCCTGCAGGAAATGGTGAAACTGAAAGGAAAAAAGTGGGATTCTGATGTTTTTAATACAAACTTTCCTTGAATAATTTTCAAACAGATTTGATTGTAAACACCACATACTCCCTGTGGTTTTGTAGGAATGGAGGTTCTCTTTAAAAATAGCTTAAAATGAGAAGCATTGTTATTTACTGCAACCTGTAGATCAGTCATACCGGTAATCATTCTTGACACTTCACACATCATGCAATTTATTTATAATAATTTCTAGGACATAAATGAGGAGTGGATTTCAGATAAGACAAGGTATGTGTTTTCAGTTTGGTGTTGTGCATACAATAATTTTTCAAGAAAAAGGTTTTGCAGAGGATGAATAATTTTTGTCTCTGCATTATTCATTTTAATGATCTTTCTTAAAAGAACATCACCAGTTATTTCTTTTGAAATAAATACAAAGCGGCTACATTGAAACAGGTTCTCATATGATGGCCTGAAGCGTCAGCGTCTTACCAAGCCCATGATAAAAGATGATGGTGGCAACCTTGTACCTTGCTCATGGGAAGAGGCACTAGTGGAAATTGCCCAGAAGCTGACTCACTTAAATGGAAATGAGATAGCTGCTGTGGCTGGTGGATTTGCTGATGCGGAAGCCCTTGTAGCTTTGAAAGACTTACTAAACAGTTTTGACTCCGAGGGTCTGTACACTGAAGAAGGTTTCCCATCCAGTGGTGCTGGGTGAGTTCTGGTACATTGTACATTGTATTGTATGGGACAAGCTCGATGTGGGAAGTGCTGTTTTGAAACTTTAGCCTGCAATTGTATATACAGACCTCCCACTTCCACCCACCCTGTGGCTCCTTGTTTCCTCAATGTTTGATTCCTTACCCAGCAATAATTATTGAAGTCTTAGTGAGACTACCCTGTTTTACAGTTTTCATTTGCCTGTTAGATCCAACTGTGAACAGTCATCCCAAAGGACATGTAGTACCCACACATGGCTTATGTTTAACTTGTGATGCTTGCACAATACAATACTTCGTTTACAAATGATTTCACTGATCAAAGAGAGGGGTTGGGGGAGGAGGGGGGGGAATTCTTTGAATTCACAACCTCTTCTTCTTATAGAACAGATTTCCGGTCCAGTTACATCATGAACAGCACCATAGCGGGAATTGAGGTGTGTGTAATTTTTTTACAAGTGCCTTGTATTGCCATAGTTTTTTGGTTATAAGGTGCAGCATTTTTTCTCAAAGAAATTGCTTGTGATCTAAACTTGTGTACTGTTGATCAGATTTGGTGAGACCCTGGCTTGCAGTTTACAAATCAAATGTTCCTAATTAGACTTTAAAAAGTCTAATTGGGAGTATGTTGGAGAGGCCATCTTGGTTGGTCATTACCTACACATAATTTGTAACATTCCCATGGGGGCTGCATGACATGATGGACAAGAGGCTGCAGGCAACGTACACTTTGTCCGAATCCTTTAATAATTGCTTCCCCGCATCTGACCTGTCACATCTAGTCTTTAGTGATATAGTAGTCATCGCAATCACTTTTGAATGAAGTGATCACAAGGTTGATTCGTGCTTGGGGTGCCTTATCTGAAAAGTCCTCCTTCCCAAAACAACTCAATTATGTTGACTTAATGTACATTTAGTATCAATAAATTAGGAAATAAATTAATAGAATATTATTTTATAATAATAACAATAATAATAATAATAATAATAATAATAATAATAAAGTAAAAGTAAAGTAAAGCGACCATATTTAACGTCGATAACTCGTAACAGTAATTCAACTGACAAACCTGAGGTCGACGGTTTGCTCATTTTACTCCCCTCTCTTCATCAGTGCTCCGTTTTATGGGTATTTCAAGCTACTTAAGCTACATGTACACTGAAAGGAAAGAAGTCGAAACAAGGATGCGAGATCCGGGAATCTAACTCAGGACCTCTTGCTCCAAGGCTGCGCACTAACCGACTGTGCCATCCTTGCTCCTAATAATCCTCCTCCTAATAATAATAATAATAATAATAATAATAATAATAATAATAATAATAATAATTGAAGACATGAATTACCACTGGCAAAGGTATCTTACGCATGCACAGCAAAATTGTGACTTGAAAAAAGAAGAGTCAAAGCCGAATCCTTTACATTTTACTTTGTTCTTTCAAACAAAGTAATTATCATGATGGGGATGAAAATGATTTTACTAAAGTAGGAATTTTTCACAAAGTGTGTGGTATTCTACAAAGAGACTCATGGAGAACTGTACAAGTCCTTTACCATTGTTTCAGTGAAGAAAAAAAATTCTCTTCATCTCCCTGAGTCAACCAGAAAATGATTTTCATTAGTCCAATAATTATTGTTGTGTTGTTGTCCATAAATATAATTTTTTAAAATGTGAAATTTTACCAGGGATTTTTTTCCTTTCAGGATGCAGATGTCTTGTTGATAGTAGGAGCAAACCCCAGATATGAAGCTCCTCTGGTCAATGCACGCATTCGGAAAGCGTAAGGAACCTTTTTTTGTATACCACTTTGATCTAAATTGTTAGTCTTGCATGAATCAACTTTGGTTTCTTGGTTAAAACACTTAGTACCCATTTGACTGGAATATCTTTTGTTTATTGTACTTTAAAGGTGTTTTCACTGTATGTAAATACATGTACATGTTCTTTGCCGTGTGGAAGGTCTGTCTACATTATGGCAAATAGTGAACAACATGCATTAATTAAGCCTACCACGCAGTCCCTCTTGGGGCTTCATCATGCGTTTCCTTTGGAAGGTTTCATTAAGTGCTGTGTTGGCTATAATAACCAATCTCATATCCAACAAGAACCAATTATTGATGGATTAGTTGTTTCATTAAATTAATGTCTTTCAACGCTGAACTGTTTCAACTTTACAAAACAACAAGAGGATGTTTCATGCAAGATCATACAGTATATGAGTTCTTGGCCAAGATTAATTGAGCCAATGAGAAAGTGAAAAATTTGCATTACTTAGTTGTCTTCCCAAGTGTGCTTTGTTTTTATGTACAGGGCATCCAAATGCTACAAGCATATCACCGTTACAATATTGTTCGTGTAGCAATAATTATTATTGTTTGCCTAATAGATGGATGCACAATGACCTTCAAGTTGGAGTGGTTGGTTCAAAAGTAGACCTGACATATTCATACGAGGTATAGCCACATCACTTGTCTAGCATCTGCCTGAATTTGCTGAATTTCTCTGTACTTTTGAGTCAGGGGCTCAACCATTAGACTGCATTTTCAACTAAATTTTCAGCTTTTTCAAAGGAAAACAACTTTAAACAAACAAGACTGACGTAATTTATTTTTTTTTGCTTTGTCATGCGGTTATTTCCTTCAGGAATAACTTAAGTACCAAACCATGCTCAAGCTGGGGCAGTGTTAACCCAAGATGATGACAATAAGTCGATTAGTCAGGGTTTTCAAATTTAGCCGGCGCCCGGCGCAAGTCACCGGCTACTTCAAGCATTTGCGTCGGGTACTTTTCGTATTCCAAATTTTACTAACTACACAATTCTGTTTCACCAAATCATAATCTGATTTTTTCGAGGAAATAAATGAATGCGGACTGATGAATAGTGCGGCTATTACATATACCTTTTGATCTTCGAAGCGATAGCTTTTTTTAGCGGGAAAGTCTGCTCGTGTTCACGGACTCTCGTTTGAACGTGCATGTATCGGCGCAGCAGCAGATTTGTTCTCACGTGAAAGTTGCAACATGAAGCGGAGGCAGCAAACGATGTTGTCTTTTCTGTCAAGTGCGGAGAAGTCTCGAAGAGAAATAGGTAACAATAATTTTAGGAATAAGAGTTAACGAATATTACGTGTTGTTGCAGTTCACTGTTCTGAAAGTGACGATAAAACAATATGCCGAGGCTGAAATGACCACAGTATCTGTAGCTGTAGCGGCATTGAATGAGAAGGCAGTCTTTCTCGTGAAATGTTACTCATTATGGTCTTGACTGCACCAAATGTATTTTCAAGAAAAGACTGAAAGAAGTCATAACAAAAAAAGCCTTCAACAGCGCAAGTGTTTTGAAATTCAGACAAACGAAACTGCGAATTGCAGCGAATCGAAGTAGAAAGGAAACAAGACCGCTGACGTTGTTATGATAATACTTCATGTATGTAAAAGGAAATATATCAACGGAAGCCGCTTTATGGCAATATTTCGTTATTCCGTTGATTCATCTGCAGGCTGCTGTCATCACGATGAGATAGTGCTCCGGCTACTTTACAATTTCCTCCTGCTACTTTTTTTCAATTTGAAAACCCTGTTAGTGTTCAGTTTTGTAATGACTTCTTTTGTAGTGTTTAGCCTTGTACGTGTATCATATTTTCAACTATTAGTGCGTTGTGGAGACGCTAACGGCTTCCTACAGTAATTGAATGGTTGGGTGTTCTTGTAGGAGAAATGGAGAAAAGAGGTTGTTGGTCAGTTCCAAATCTGTGCCATTTTGAAATGTCACAATAATATCCAGCTTGCCGATGAATCATTCAGAAAAATTGGGGAAAAATCAGAGGCATTTCGGATCGACTTGAAACTTGGTCAGTAATGAGATATTAACCAATCACTGGCCAGTTTTTTATCGGAATTGGTTCAAATGACATCATTCTCTTATTTGCCGAAGATCGCCTTCGAGCGAGATCAAAATGGCGTCCAAGCAGGAGGGTGAAAAACAGGGAATTTTAGTCGAAATTGCGGAAAGAATTACAAAGAGAGCTTTCTGTTGGAGCCAAGCAAAAACATGTGGTTGGTTTTTATGGCAAGGTTGAAGGGTATTCTTGTCACTTGTCATGTTATCACGTTAGTATTTCATGTGGTGTGATCAAACCTTTGGTCGCAAACGTTTTTTCTGCTCTCAAAGATAATTACCTCCAGAACCTACTTTTTGAGTAGAATAAGCTTTTAGAATTATGTTCTTGTTTTCTGGGAGTGTACAGGGCCCAAGTCGCTGCATTGTTTTGTCAGCGGTTTAGCAAAATAGCAAAATAAAATGAGCCCGCAATACTTGTGTGTAAAGAAACCACTGAAAATGGCAAATGATCGAAGGAATGGAGTTGTTCACGTAACATCACAGCTAAATTACTATACAACTGCGCTATCTTCAGATTGAAGGAAAAGTCACGGCGAAAAACAAAATACTTTTGTAATTTCTTTATTTATTTTAGCAAAAGTAGCAGCAAAGTGCAACTTTTCGAAAGAGCGAAGGTGAAAACAAGTCGCAAAGTTGCGACTTCTCCAGATATTTTAGTCGCAAAGGGAAAAAATTCATGCGACTGTATTGGTCGCAATTTCGAGCCCTGGCCAATACCGGTACTTTGAAATTCGGAGGAATTTTGTGAAGGAATATGTTTGACATCGTCATTGCGTACAGTAACTCAATACACAACTTGCCGGTAATCTGCTGACCTTTCGTCAGGTTGCTAAAAAATATGTTATCATAAAATATTCGCAGATTTGTCGATTTCTCTGAAATTTGAAAGGATGATTGCTAACGAATCGAGAAAGAATCAGAAGTTTCACTTCGATGAAAACGCCTCAGGATTTCATCCACAAGTAATTTAGAGTGAGAAATCAACTCCCCATAATTCAGTCTAGGAGTAAGTGGCTTCGGATTCTTTATGGGAACCAATACAGGTGCCTAAGGCCCCAAGGTGGCGCACTATATAATCTTTGATTACTGCTTGTAGTATTGTTCTTGTGCTTCTACATGTCCATGTACTTACTTGCTTGATAAATCGTGCCAAAATCTTTCAGCATGTTGGTGATACAGCAGACACTCTTAAGGACTTAGTTTCTGGGAACCATGCATTTTCAAAGGTATGTTATGTATAGAAGAAAGAAAAATATGGATTGGTAAGTTTAAAGAGAAGTTTGCTCCCTGTGCTATCTGGTTTCTTCCTTTTCTCAGAGGCAATCTCAATTTTTAAATTCCAATTCTCTTTGGAGTTAGTAGAGGGATAACCACAATAAAAAGGTCTTAGTGTAAAATCACTCAATGTCCAAACAAAAGATTTTGCCCGTCGAACCTCTCATTCAGTGTGAGGCTGGACGGGCAAAGAGAATGCAAAGACAAAGCCTTTACTCCCCACGGATTCCAAAATGGCCGCCGAGTTGTAAAGGTGAATTCAATAATAATAATAATAAACTTTATTTAAGGACTGTGCCTACTGTTGTTACTGTGCATACGTTCTGCGCATCTCAAGATGCTCAGGTTTCCTATCCGTGGTGCATACTAATGCAGGGATATTTTTGTGCGGCTTAGAACGCAGAACTTAGCAAGTGCCCTTTGTAGCCAAGAACAAAATTGGGGGTAACCATACATTTTTCAGATGTATAATTAAAGTTCAGTTTGGAAAAGACCACCGTAAATTGCTTTGTATTATTTAAGCTTTTTACAAATAATGTTGATCAATATTATTATCTTTGAAAAATTCGTGGGTACCCCCAATTTTCTTTTTGGAGTTTAATAACACTTGTTAAGATTGATTTTCTGGGATATTCATAAACTGCGCAAAAAGACCTTTGCATTAGTAGGCACCGTCCTTAACCCACTCACATGTACCAGTAAAATTGTCTGGCATTAGACAGAGTAAAATCTATTAAGTGTCACTCTCAGGGGTCAACGGGTTAACCAACCAAAACCGAAGTAATTACTTTGGCCAATCAAAAAGGACGGAGACAATCAAGTAAACCAATCAAAACTTGAAGTAATTCCACGTAGCCGACCCAAAGCGCGGGAAAATATGCATGCCCGAGCCACGATTGCATGGTTTTCTTTTCACTTCTGATTGGTTGAAAAAGTGGTGTGAGAACTTTGAACCAATCACTGAGTAAAGTAATGCAAAACCAAAGCAATTGAAAACAGCTCTAATTGGGGACATTGTGCAGATATCAAATCAAATCAAATCAACTCGTATGAAAATTAATCATACAAGTTGGTTGGTTTTTGAGGGGAGGGGAAAACCAGAGTACCTAGAGAAAAACCTCTCGGAACGGAGAAGAAAACCAACAAACTCAACCCACATTTGGTGCAGAGTCTGGTAATTGAACCCGGTGTCACATTGGTCGGAGGTGAGTGCTCTGACCACTGCGTTATCGTTCCTTCCATATCCCACGTATCATCATGATGCGTGTTCTTTCATTTACTGTAGGCTCTTTCTTCTGTTTCTAGGTTTTGGCTGATGCAGAACGCCCAATGATATTAGTGGGCAACACTGTTCTCCAGGGACAGAATGGTTCAGCGTTACATCAAGTAATTGCTAGCATGTCATCAAAGTTGAAGGAGTCCAAAAAAGTTGAAAAGGACTGGAAGGTTCTCAATGTGTTGCACAGGGTATGGTTGACTGACTTATTGTTGTTTTTAAGTGTATTTTTCAAAAGTAACTATGATTTTTTATGACAATACTCTGCAATAGGGTAGCAATTCCTATGTCCTTATGTCCTAAATTTGAGCTTAATTTGCCATATACATGTAATCTCTAAGTAATGACGCTCTGAAAATTCGAAATTTTATAAAGAATGTACCGGTATATGCTTATTAGCGCTTTTGCCACCCAAGAATTTATCAGTTTTTAATGGCTAAAAAAACTCGTTCCTTATCGTAGCTAAAAGGCTTACAATTGGAGATTTAACTAAGTTAAACGTGTTCTGTTACCATTTAAAGTCGATTTAAACTCATCGCCAATAGATGAGTGTGGAGAAGGTGCCTGTAAGGTCTGTGGGGGAGCCGCAAGCACGCGTGAAGGGTAACCATGACAACCCTGTGAGCGGCAACCACCCAGGCACTGTCACACTGAATACAATGAATGTTGAAAGCTTACCAATACTTACCCGAGGGGAAGGGAGGGACGGGAGCAAAGCTTTAGCCCCATGTGTAAATAGCATGCAAACTCGTTCCCAGGGTTTCCATTGTCATCGACAAAGAGACCTTGCATGGGAACGAGGTTGAATAATTTGATGCTTTCTGTCAGCAAACTCGAATGTTAATGAGAGAACAATCATGTAAACAATGTTGTCAGCAGGATTCGCGTAGCCAGCTCAAATAGCCAGTAGCTGGCTACTCATCATAGCCTCAGCATTTTCATGAACTGCAGAAAAATTTCATAATTATTATTCTTGATTCGTTGATTTGATTTGATTTGATTTTAGATGTTTGTTTCTATTAGTCAAAGTAATTTCTTTGATGTTACCACCCATATTTCTTCATAACATGCAGGTTGCCAGCCAAGTAGCTGCTCTGGATATTGGTTACAAGCCTGGAGTAAGCAACATGACAGAGAAACCCAAGCTGCTATTCTTACTTGGTGCTGTAAGTTTAACTATTTGTTTGGGATGTGATTTAAACGAGAAGAACGTTTTTCGTGGCCATAAAAATTTGGGTGCTTTAAATCTTTATAGCTTTGAAAGCTAGACCCTGGGATGTCAGTGGTAATACTGTTAAATAAGGTGCGGAAAATTAGTTTTTGATTAACTTAGCGTAAAAGGTGTCTGCATGGATGACCTTAATAGTCATACACGTATAACTGGAAACGTGTTTATGTGTGAACTACTGGTGCATGTCGTTAGATTTTACCTTTCTATCATGTTCTTTAACAATATTAAAATATTTAGTGAACTGTGATATAATTACATTTACTGTAATTAGCAGTATTATTTTTTCCACAAGCTCGCATTGGATGTGAGACGATTGATAGCCAACGAGGTGAATAGCGCCGACTTGGCAATAATCATCTCATATGACGAAAATCAGCAAAGCCAGCCCAGCTCTTGGGAAACTACGTCACGGGCTGCTGAATCAGCACAATGTACAGAAGACACACCAAACAAGAGTTCCATTAGCGTGCCCTCGGATCCATCCTTGTAATTTGCTGACCTGACAAACGGTGACGAAAATTGTAGTGTTCTCCAGAGCAGAAACAACGTCCATTGAAGCTATGATCCTGAGATCACAGCTTCGCTGGACAGGTCATATCATCAGAATGGAAGACCATCGTGTTCCAAAACAGCTTCTATTTGGCGAACGTGCTCGGGGGTACAGAAACAGTGGCCGATCCCGCAAGCGCTACAAAGACAATCTGAAAGAGGCCTTACAATGGTATGAAATTGAACTTGTACCCATAGCACAAGACAGAATCAAATGGCGAGCCATCACAAGTAAAGCCATGAAGAACTTGATAGCTGACCGTGTTCGTCAAGCAGAAGCCGCCAGAGAACGACGTCACAGAGCAGCAATTGTTCCTGTCCCTGCTTCATCCACGGAATTCCAGTGTCCCGTGTTTTCGCGACCCTGCAGATCCCGACTCGGCCTGCAGAGTCATTCCCGGATTCATCTCAACTCTAGATTGCTGCAAACCACGTCATCCTCGAGATCGAGGGACAACCAAGACTAGTGCATGGTATAATTAACAATTATTCCATGAGCGCGCGTTGTTTTTTAGATGATAGATAGCCAACTCGGCGCTACGCGCCTCGTTGGCTATAATCATCTCATATCCAACAAGCGCGAGTGGAATAATTGTTTTATTAAAAACGCCCCCAAAATATAGAAAACTAGACTACAATAAAAATAAAAAGGCCCAAAAAATCACGCATATGCTTGCCGTGATTGTATATCATGGTATATGGCTCATAACCCATGATGGCTTAGCCAATCAAAACTCTCGATTTGCATTATCCAATGATCCAGTTTATGACGGCCATGCCAGGCAATAAAAACCCTAGAACTGCAGTATCCAATGAACAAGTTTTCAATATATTGTAAATATATCAATTTGTAATTATATTAATTGCATTTTTGACAGGACGATGGTCTGGTAAAGCGAGAGGATCTCCCTAAAGATTGCTTTATCGTCTATCAAGGTTTGGGAGTGGTGATTCTGTATTATTGTTAGCAGCATTTAAGCAGCGTAAAACCACATTTGCTTCATTTTGTTAGTTTTGTGATGATTTTGTAATGAGAATGATCATGGCGGTTACAGAAGCAACTGGAGCCTTAACTAAATCCAAACTGTAACGTAATCCGCAATTAACATATCTCACGTATTCTCTTTTGTTATGGGGAGTGTTTTACCGGAAACTAAAACAGTCGTAAAATGAATACGGCTACTACATTCGGGAACCGAGTGGGGTAACACGAGTGGTCATATTGAGCAATGACGTCACGATTCCCGCCTATTTTATTTATATTAACACCCCGAGTATTCGTATAAAAGCCTGCTTTTTAATCTCTACCATGTATATTTGCTGTCCATGTAATAAAAGGGAGGTTTCATGTTAGCTCATCGATATTGTTCTTGCCATTTAAACAAAATTCGTATCTTCTCGCTACCGTGTAATATCCTCTATTTAGTATCACCCAGCTAGTGGACTAATGCAAATCCTGCATTTTGATTGGCTACGCTACTAGAGGACTATTAGTAATAGTCCTCGAGTAGCGAAAAGCGAGACGCTTTTTTTCGTTTAGTTCCCAATTAAATATTTTTTCAACTTGCATTTGCTAATAATATTATTGCCTTTTCTGTCCGACTAGTTTTGGTGATACTAAAACAATTAGACCCTTCGCCGTCAAGGGCCACGGGTCAATAGCCCATTCGGCTTCGCCTCATGGGCAGCCTATTGACCCGTAGCCCTTGCGGGAGACGGGTCTAATTGTTAGGTATACCGGTATTTCACCTCTTTCGGGGTGAAGACGATCTCCCAATTGAGCAGATCCCAGATGGCCTGATTGTTCAGTTGGAAGAGCAGTGTACAGCTCAGTCATGGGAGTCACGCTGGCGCATTGGTCATGAAGCGTGCCTTCCATCTCAGCGATTGAAAGTGGGCTGATTCACAGTCGATCTCAACCTCACTCTAGGGTTTTTTCCGCCTAATCCGGTTTTCCTCCCTCGTCAAATTCGACTCACAGCTGATTACATCTGGCTGTGGTGCTGTGCTCCGACAATGTCCTTATAGCAGCTGCTAGAGGTAGCCTCTTATTGGCCCTGCAAAGCCCCTACGGGGAGCGGCCAATTAACTATACCAATAGATCAAACAGTCATGGCTTTCAAGTCTTGTTCAAGCCCGGATATTTTCACGACTGTCCAAGCTGCTTCCATGAATGTGATCATCAGTCTCCGCCATTTCATGCAAGCACCAGTTCAGATACTCACGATATCTCGTGAATACTCTCATAAGTCTGCACTTCATACGACTGTCTGAAGTTACCGCACTTGGTTCGTCTCGTGTGTGACTATGTCATTCCTCCTTTCCAGGTCACCATGGTGATTTCGGCGCTCATATGGCTGACGTTATTTTGCCTGGTGCTGCGTACACAGAGAAGACGGCGACATACGTCAACACAGAGGGGAGGGCTCAGCAGACAAGAAGGGCCGTCACACCACCGGTGTATGCAAGGGATGATTGGAAGATTATTCGAGCGCTCTCAGAGGTAAGCTAATAGGGACCTGTCTGAAGATAGGCAATTACGACAGATCACTTTGTTTTATGCAGGAGGTATTTTTAGATAGGATACTGGCTCTGTGGCATACATATAAGAAAAGAAAAGAAAACTTCTCGAATACTTCGACTGGCATGTGATGTGTGGTGGGAGCAACCTTGTTCCCAGGGTTTTTCCCTCGTTAGGTGAGGGAAAAACCCTGGAAACGAAGTTGTGGTGAGAGGGAGGAGGAAGGGGGGATGTTGGCGCGGTCTTAAGAGCCCTTGCCATCCGTTAAAGTGTCCCGGAGGGGATGGGGTGGAGTTTGACCCACTGATGCTCAGCTATATAATCCATTCTGATCAGTTGACACTTGAACGAGGTTAGAGCTGAGCTAAATCATAGGTTTCTGGTGGTATGTCCGAAACTTTGCATTGCCGTACGATCCTTTGTAGTTTTTTGTCATTACATTTGACAATACGCCATTCATTCTGTTTCTCTTCTTTTATAGATCTGTGGAAATACCCTCCCTTATGACAACCTGGACGAGATCAGGCGAAGACTCTCCGAAGTGTCTCCGAACCTCACTCGCTACGGCGACGTAGAGGAGGCGAACTTTTTCGGCTTGGCTTTGGGTTTGATGCAGGTGAACATAAAACTTACGTTTCCACTTGTTTCTGAAACGGCTTAGAAAATACTTTTATGAAGTATGTCCAACAAGGAGATACCCATTTTTGTAAGTTGTAGCAAACTTTTCAGAAACTAATGACCTTACATTTTTCAAATAAAAGGGAACAGTTGGACATTTTACTGTAGAAAATTGTTGGTAGTTTCACCGTCGGCAGTTACATTTGTTGTGTACGTTTATAGTCTTTTATGCTTTGCCTAATTGATTTTATTTTATTTCAGAGCTCTAAAGCACAACTTGCCAAGAAACCCCTACAACCTAGCATTCTGGAACTGAAGGACTTCTATATGACAGATTCGATAAGTCGGGCTTCTCAGACCATGGCCAAATGCGTGAATGCAGTCAAAACTATGCAGTGAAGAACTCCTAGAGAAAAATATATGGTTTTCCATTTACTGTCCTAAGCACATCTACCATTGGTGATTGGCCGAAATGTCCCGCCACATTCTCGGCCAATCAGAGATAAAAGAAGAACCAGTTTTTCCGCCCTCGTTTCCCGCGCTGAGATGCGTCATTTGCATGGAATTTCTTTGCATCACTATTGATTGATATGATTGTCAGCGTTTGCTGTGATTGGCCAAACTAATCTCTTAACGGGTCTCGGTTTTACGGTTGGCCGTTTAAAACCGCCCCGAAATTGTAAATATGCCGTCCTCAAAGGACAGTTGAGCGAATCTTAAACGGGGAGGTTGCATGAAACTGGAATTCTTCGAGGCCTCGAAATCATTTTAAATCTACATTAAAGAAGTTTGTGAAAAATCCGGTAACTTTTGAAGTACAGTACGTGAATTTCCTGCGGTTCGTGCGAATAGCAAACGAACTTAGCTGTTTTAAATAAACTTGAATGAATATTAGGTGACTTAAAAGAGGGGTTTCGTAAATGTTGAATTTGATTATTAGTGGTCACTTTGGTTTTTGTGAATAAAAAAATGAAAAAAGCACAAGTGGTCGAGTTCTGTTTATTCCTTGTTCTTTACAAAAGAAGTAGGCGCGCGCACGCATAAAAGTTGTTGCCGTCGCGCTCCAAGACATTTCATTGCGTCATAATTATCAGACGTGAAGTTCTGTAACCTCGCTCATTGTAAGAACCAAATTGTTATGTTTTGAATCTCCGCTACTGATGTAGACGTCAAATTAACGCCTCTTCTTGTCTGGCAACTTCAGAAGTTGCGAAGTTGTCGAAAACCTGATCAATTTAGTTCCGGTTTGCAAACATCCCGCTTGCGAGCAAATCAACCATGACGACGAATATCGGCGACACTCGGTGTAGAGTATGTAGTCTTGTACAACCATGTCCGTGCGATGTAGCTAAGGGTATCCACGAGGTGGAATCGGACGATAAGGGATTTGATGTGCCAATCATAATTCTCAACAAAAAGAGAAAATCAGTAGGAGGGGCTTCCTTCTCCCTTGCTCCAGGTGAGGATTTAAACAACAAAGTGGCTATTCGTACGGGATCCGTACACCGGCCTTTATCTGCTATTCATTCGGGAATCCTCTTAGAATGATTATTACAGGTTCAATAACACTCGGAAAGTTTTATCTCGTCTTCAATCTTTTTGTACACATTTCAGCAATCAAACAGCGGTATTGATGCCTGTTTAATTTCACGAAATATCTCCTTCGTTCGATGTCACCGGTCATCTGTCCTGCCTGGAGTTTCTGACATTTAAGTTTAACATGGCACTGATAAAGAGTATTTAAGTAAAAGGACCCATTTTAAAACGCTTAGCTTTCAATAACTGCGTGGCTATATCGTGCAAAGTTAGGGTTAGAACCTGTAATAAGAATTCTAAGAAGACTCCCGTATGAATAGCATATATAGGTCGGTGTATGGGTCCCGTACGAATAGCCACTGCCTTTAAGCAATTGCTCGTTCTTGTAAACAATTCAATCACAAACTGACTTCGGATTCGTTAATCTTATTTAACCAAGACTTTAGATCATCGCAGTAGGCCATTTCCGAGTTGCTGTTTGTCTCGGTTTCGAAGCGAGTCTTGGTGCTCAACTATTGTAAGGGAAATGAGTTTGATTTGCATAAGAATACGTAACTCATTTCCATCTGAATGGTTGTGCACCAGGACGAAGGGAAAAGCGTGAAGGGGATTTGTGGTACTGAAGTGCTTTTACAATCGAGCTCTCACCCAACCGGGAGCGCGTCGCTTTCCTTCGTGTTCATTGGGGAGTTTAAGCAAGGACAACGGCAGCGTCAACGAAAACAGCACAACAAAATCTGACTTGGCGCTATCGCAAGTATTTTGCCATTATTTCGTCTTGTTCACCTTGTACAATACGGGTGAACTACTGTAACTGGACGGGACTCTGTGAGCGTGCTCCGTGTGCGTTAACTGGGTTTCCTGTGTTACATGTTACACAAACACAGAGAGCACTGAGTTGGGTGGTATTGAAGGAGCTGAAACTGGATTTCCCAGGAGTAATGCCGAAAATAAAAAATCGAAAAAGAGGAAAAGCCTGGGAATCCAAAAGGCCTACTCCTGGTAACTCTTACAATGGAAAAAGCAGGCAAGGGGATCGATTATTTTTCCTTCTGATCCTGCGACAATAGACCTAATCGGCTAACTCACTGTTGTACCCAATTCAAACCCTTTGGGAATAAAACGTTTTGTTCCAGGTATTTCCATATCATTTAAATATGAATGCTACATAATCATGCAAAAACAATACACAAAGAATCTTAGTCCCGGGAGATTTGAATTGGGTACAACATTGAGTTAGCCGATTAGGTCTATGACCCATTCACTTTCTATCTTTACTTCAAAGCCATTCTTATCCATCCACTTAAGCCCGTATGGTACAAGGTGAGCAAGAGAGTGTATCTAATCAAAGAAATGGCGGCCATGATGGTTTACCAAACTGATGCTCCAGGAATCGAACTCTACTTTCATGCAACTACTCTCTTTTGTTTCAGTGATCCAATATGGCTGCTAGTCACGTGTGTGAAAATACTCCATAGGTCGCAATAACAGATACAAGGCTCCACACTTTCCATTTACATCTTAGCGTACTGCGCCACCTAACAACGACGTGAAATGCACCAAATTTTAGGTTATGCGGAGGACGCGAGCACCTGATGATAGATTTTCAATTTTCTCTTCTCTCCATAAAACCATATCCGTTATTCACACCACTTATATTCCTGGATGGTTGATACACCTTTTCCATGCCGAACGAATTGGAATAATATTAGGGAGCTTAAGCACGCGCGTTTTTGAGACGCGGACGTCAACCGGAAGAGAAAATATCGCGTGCCAGGACAGTGGCGTCTCCCAGATTTTTATATTTATCATCTCGAATGGAAAAAAGATACTTAGTAATGTAAATGTGGTTGTGTGAAGACAAGTTAAAAGGGAAAATAGCTCACTTCCGGTTGCTGTCCGCGTCTCAAAAACGCGCTTGCTTAAGCTCCCTATTTAATCGCGAAATCATTTCAACGCAAAGTCATACTTTAAATCACGTTATAGAAGCCCTCGTAGTCGTCCTTGGATTGCTTAAGCTCGCTATTATCTCTTCCGTTCGTGCTTTCGCACTACGAGATCTACTACTAATAAGAATGCGCTTCACCAAGAAAACGTGAAACAATGTCTTTCCAAGGCGAACTTATTTGTAGAATAGAATTTCAAACATTCTTCTGGAAAAGATAACACTTGAATATGTTCAGTGACACTGTGGAGTTTTAAACGAGAGCAAGGGGCTTTCCTTTGTAAAACATCTGATGTTCGGAATCGACGAACTATCTAGGTGCTCCTATAGTCTATCTTCCATGCGCCAGGCCAGGGATGATACATGTTTTTTCCACCTTCCTTGAAAATACTTTTTTTTTCTTTTCATTTCCCTTTTCAAATGTGGTAATGTCAAAAAGGGCACACTGAGGTATTAGAATGGTGCACTGCATTTCCCGGCTTCATTTTTTTTTTCATCTTCACGTATTGTCTTCGTGTTTAATTACGTTGTTCCTTATCAGACGAAGTTAACTGATAGGTAAAAAGTAACGTTTGAAACTTCTTCGAGGAATTGTGCGCCCTAAAATTGTCCCCGGTTTTTCTCGTTTATCACTAGACGAATAAACTGTTGATCGCTGAGTTCTTCTGGATCCTGTGTCATTCTGGAAGGCAAAGCGAAAATGAATAGTCGGAGAGGAAAAAGAGGAGACTGGTTCATAATTTCACAAAGGTTATTTTTAGGAGCAAAAGTGCTTTTCTTTAATTTAGCGCCGTCCTTAACTGAACTATGTCACACAAACCTATTGGAGTACTATGTAATTTAGTCATAAGTCGACTTATTTTCATTGATGTGATTACTTTTTCCATTGCTAGGCTACCATAGTGAACTCAGCGAGTTCAACAGACGCAAATCCAGCCGGATGAGTACAATAGAAACCTTAACAAGACACGCCGATCTGCAACTACAAACGAGGCTCTCAACGAGCAAGAAAAGTGT
>NC_090883.1:31949175-31956675 GCF_036669925.1 Montipora capricornis | reverse complement strand
TAGAACACGCGACGCGCTATAAGCTTTGATGCCGCATGGTCAGTTTAGAGGTAGTTTGAATAGCTGAGGACTTTGACTAAATTTGCAGTGCGGATTATAGATGAAAGGGAGAAGTGATCCTTGCACGTATAAGGACAATTAGAGCGGTTTTCAATTGAATGTCGAAAGTAAATAGCGAATTGCATTCGTCTTGCATTACTACACTAAGTGATTGGTTCAAAGTTCCCGCGCCACTTTTTTAACCAATCAGAAGTGAAACCGAAACCAATCGTGGCTCGCGCGTGCACATTTTCCCGCCCTTTGTGTCGGCTACGTGTAATTACTTCGAGTTTTGATTGGTTAACTGGACTGTCTCCGTTCTTTTTGATTGGCCAAAGTGATTACTTTGGTTTTGGTTTTACGACACTCGATTGAAACTCGCTCTAAAGCCATTGTCTCTCATTGATACCTGAATATTTCAGGTGGCTCCAACGGGATTCGAGCCCATGACCTTTGCGATGCAAGTACAATTCTCCAGCAACTGAGCTATAAAACCTCAGTTGGAAGCAGGTCAATTTCACATGTTTTCGTGAAAGGAGATTGGATGAATGAAATAAATGCATAAATTTACAGTGCGGGTTATAGATGAAAGGGAGAAGTCTATGACCCGCATTTTAAATATATACAATTATTTCGTCGAGTTCTTTCACGGCAACACATGAGCCCAACGAATTAGCCTGCTCCCAGCTGAGTAGTTTCATAGCTCAGTCGGTAGAGCGTTGCACCGGCTTTGACTCGTGACTAAATTGTTTTTCAGCTGAGTCAAGTCAAGGAGTACATGAGATATAGGAAGCTTCCATTGCGTCTGCGGTTGAAAGTAGAGGATTACTATGAACACCGTTTTCATCACAAACTGTTTGACGAGGAAGTGATCCTCAACGAGCTTTCAAAGGCTCTCAGAGAAGTAAGAAACTTTGCCGCCCTACTAAAATGTTTTCGCGAAATGGAAACAATGATTTTGAATGCGTGCAAGGCTTCCAGTTGATTCATGAAACACCTGAAGTAATTTCAATAAATAGAGAAATTTGAGGATTAATTCGGCCATAATCCAATTTCGATTTTTGCCAGGGCTTTTTTGGATTGAGAGATTGCCTCACTGGGAAACTGCGGCATAAGATAACAAAGTGTGCGCATACGCAGGATTGAAAATAGAGTTCTTGCAATCAATGCTGCAATCTCATTCCCAGAGTCATCGGTCCTTTGACCAGTCGTTCGGAAGGAGAGACTGGTCAAATCCAAAAAAGGCTATCTTTGATTGGCTGTTGAAAAACAATTTCATTTCCTACCATTTTCAAATTCGAAATTCAGAAATCGTGATTTCTTCTGAATTTTTATCTGAGTTCGAAGATGATCTAGAAAATTTTTTATCAGCCAATGAAAAAAATGGAATTTTTATGGACGATCATGCAGAGTCCTCCGTTTCGCCGACCACGGATTCAATGCAATTGATCGCAAAAAGCCGCTGTATGGAAAAGTATCGAAATTTCGGAAATTTCTTGCGATTATCCATTTTGGGAGCAAATCTGATATCGTTCGATTATGTGATACTGTGATCGAGTCAAACCTCTGAGACATAGCCTTTGAATTTCCAGGAAATCTTAAAGCACAACGTGAGCCAGTTACTTCACGCCGTGCCTTTCTTCAGCAATGGCAGTCGGGAGTTTCTGGACGACATTGTTGGCAAGCTGAAATTTGAAGTGTACTTGAATGGTGAATACATTTGCGAGACTGGTCGCAAAGGCGATAAGATGTACTTTATTCAAAAAGGAATTGTCGATGTGCTCACAAAAGATGGGGAGTTGGCAACAAGTCTCGGCGATGGATCTCATTTTGGAGGTACAAAAAAACTTCAATTTCTGTTATTGTTAATGCCTCTAGTGTATGATGTGGCGTTTCGAGTCCAAGTTATATTTTCACTTTAGGGAATCTTCGCTCTGAGGTGCTCAAAGTGGAAATATTGATCTTTTTTCGTTTCATAGGCCATTTTACGGATACAGCGGCCATTTTGAAATCCATTGTTTCAAATAGCTATTATGGGATTCTTAGGGGGCAAATGCATACTAATTGCCCCCTTAGAATCTCATAATAGCTATTTGAAACAATGGATTTAAAATGGCCATCGTATTCGTAAAATGGCCTATGAAATATTTCGAGGCGTGCTCATTTTAACTCCCACTTGTTGTGGATGACAACGGTCAAAAATTTGAATTTTTTTACACATTGCTGTTTTGCACAACACGGAGAAAGAAATGCAGTGCCGAGTTATCAATTATCGGGCTAGAAAATCTCCTATTATAATTAAAAGAAACCCGGACTGTTAACATGTTCTCAACAATGCAAAAAAAGGCCCTGAATGCTTCCGAGAACATTTGGTTTACGGAAAAAACCGTAAATTTTTGCTCACTTCCTCAAGCTATCACATTTCCGGGCTTCGAAATTCCACTTGCTTGCATTCATTGAAAAAATAATCTATTCCCAGTCTCTCCTCGTTGGATATTTTCGTTTGCTCCAAACATCTTTTAAGAAAGCAATTTTGACCACAGCCCCCCAAAAAGTAGATTTCTCAGATTTCTTATACTTCTCATCTTGTCTCCAGAAATTTGCCTCTTAACGGAGGAGGCGCGCAGAGTAGCCTCGGTACGAGCAGCGACTATTTGTAACCTATACTCGTTGAGTTCGCCTCATTTTCACGAAGTACTTTCGGAGTATCCGGACATGAGGATTATGCTGGAAGAGGTCGCAAAAGAGAGACTCTCACGGATTGGTTTACAGCCAAACCTATCAGAGCCCTTGAACTATGAGAGGATCATGTCAGAAAGGTGGGTGGTTAAAATCTTAAACCTATATCACAGATTTTCATATGAAAAGAGACGATTTTGGAGACTGTAGTCATTCAGTGATCGCCAGTGGAGACTTCAAACCCAGGGGAGGTTATGAAGTATCGCATAAACATAGTTAACTGATGCAACTATTGATGCTTAGAGTGGTTTTCAATTGAGTGTCGAAAGTAATTAGCGAATTTTTTTGGTTTATAATTACTTCACTCAGTGATTGGTTCAAAGTTCTCGCGCCAATTCTTCAACCAATCAGAAGTGAAACCAAAACTAATCATGGCTCGCGCGTGCACATTTTCCCGCGCTTTGTGTCGGCTACGTGTAATTACTTCGAGTTTTGATTGGTTTACCGGATTGTCTCCGTCCTTTTTGATTGGCCAAAGTAATTACTTTGGTTTTGGTTTTACGACACTCATTTGAAAACCGCTCTAAAGGTGTATTATGCCCGTGAGAATAATAATAGACAAGCTGCTTAGCAACGGGCGAAAAAGAAACTAAGAAAGCAGAGTCATAGGAAGAATTCGAAACTAACACCGATTGGATGCTTCAAAGCCTGGTTTCCGTATGATCTGAAACGGTCTGCGATTGGTCTGCGACACGGTCGTAATGGTCGGGAAAGGTGTATCTAGTTCCACTTTCCTGACCATTACGACTGTGTGGCAGACTGATCGCAGACCGTTGTAGCTCATATGGAAACCAAGCTTAAGGGAGGTGGGCAGGTGGTACTTAACTACAGAAAGACAATGGTTCCTAAGAAAGCTTTTTAGTCAAGAGCCCGACAAAAAAGGTTGCATGGGTGGTTCTATGAAGTAACTCTGATATCGCTTCAATCAGAAGGCGCATGCGCAACTAGTCCCAGTCCTCTGCAGCCCGTTTTAGTGAAAAACGGGCAAAAGCTCTTAGGAAGCGAAAGGAACTGGCGATTTTTTCACCGCATGGGAACCGTCCCATCATTTTTCGTAAACTGTAACATGGAATTTCTATTTGAACAAAAAATGGAACTGATATTTTAAAAAGTGCATCAAAAGAGGACGTTGTGACGTCATTTTTCTTTTTGAGAAATAATTTCTCTTAAAATCCATGCTACATATTCTGTTTTGGTCACGTGATTTACCAAATACGGTTATGAGTAGAACCATAAAAAGGCAATGTTAAATAGAACACACATGGCAAAAAAGGATAACTGTAGAGTTGAAGGAATTTGAGAAATGACTATTTGAAGCGGTTCATAGCAACGGTTTGGTAGTTAAGAGCCACCCCCGCCTCCCTTAACCATTCAAGAACTTCTGAACCCGGTTGTTCAAAGGCCGATTAACTTAATCCTGGATTAGCGTAAACTTTTGTTTCATGTTTTCTACTTTTTGGTGAAAGTTTCTTTTGCTTATTTTTGTTTTTCACGATTGACTTCTTCTAATATAAAGTTTTGACGAATATCAGCGTTGAACAGCATTTGGAAGTTGAGAAATAAACTCCTTGGTTAATTTTTAATCTAGGATTGGGTAGTTTATACGACCGCTGTTACGGAGGTCGTAGGTTCGACACCAGCCCAGGACTCCGATTTTACCGTTTCATTTCCTCACGTAGCTTAACTGTGATTTGCAATTGGCCATTTCCGAGTTCATGTCTGCCTCCTCTTCAAAGCGAGTCTAAGTGCGAAGTTTTTCTTATGAAAATTAGTTTTGATTCATATGTAAAGTAGAACTAATTACCATCATAAAAACTTCGCACTTGGACTCGCTTTGAAGAGGAGGCGGACATTAACTCGGAAATGGCCTATTGAGTGTTAACAGTAATTATAATAAAATGCTTTGTGACTGAGTGCTGGCGGTTTTCCTTGAACAACGGACTTAAATTAATGGGATAAAAAAAAAAAAATCGGACACCACTCTTGCAACCAGCGAGGTTCGAAATAGGAAGAAAAACGTATTTTTTCCTTAAAATATCCCGCCAGAATCAAAAGGCAGCTGTCACCTTTTCGTAAACGCTCCCATCCGCTTGGTGCCGGTTGCTGTTAACTGTCTGTCTTGATTGGCTCAATTGCTTTTCACTATCTCTTGCCACTGGACAAACTAACGTCACTCACTGGAAACCCGTTCATCTTTTGCCATTTTTCTTCAGGCGGGCATTTGAGCATGCCAAGGGCAAATCTAGTTCAGCCGCCACGAAAAGCGATGGTCCCGAAACCAAGCGTCAATCTCTTGCCACAAAGTCACAGCCACAGCCACAGCCACAGCATCGTTCGATCATTCCAATCAAACAGGATCCATCAACTTCTAAAGAGACAAAAACTACTCGAAAGTCCGTCGTTATTACAATGCCAACGGAAACGGAGAACAATCTTCCAGGAGTGAAAACCCAAAATCCAAATAAGCGCGGAAAACGCTCGTCTTTCTTAAATAAAACGTTATTCAAAACCTTTGCCCCCGCCTTAGCAGCATTTGCGCAAGTGCAAAAGCCTGGTCCTGATATTTGTGAGGAGGACGACATGGAGGAAGATAAGGAATTAAAAGACCTGGATGTAGTTGCCATGGTGACCGATTTTTAAGAACCCGGATGTGACTGTGGCATAGCTTATTTCAATTCCTCTCGGTACATACCGAAAACGTCTTTTAAAATTTGTATTAAGACTTCCAAGAGCTAACCTCATCATGGGGATGTTATTTCATCCTTAAGAGCGAAATTCTTACTTTAGCTTCCAATCTAACGTGTTTGATGTTCATTACGGACGTCAAGATGAACTTATATTTTTTACGTGGTAATTGCGCGTTATTTCTTTGCGAGACTATTAAGTCTTTATCCTTTAATGTCTGACTTTCTTTCTTGGTTTGTAACCATTATCAACACCCTTTTCAACAAGTTCAGTTGGATTATAGATAAATTATAAAATTCCACCTTCTTTACCGCAACGACTAATTTATAACGCAGCAATCAAAGCGAAATGATTTGTTGTAAATAAAATAAATCAAAGTTGGTTGACTGAGGAGCGCACTTTTGTACAATACAGTTTAACTTCTGCATTGCAACGCTGCAATATACTCCCATGGCTGGCCTCATGGCTGGCCTCACGGCTTGCGACCACTAAGAAAAGACGCGAAATATTTTCTTCAAGTTTCTTCAATCCTTGTTTTTCCCCCGCCTCTCGAACCAGTGCAACAAAAAGATTGTGATCTGTGGTTATCAGTGCCAATCCCAGAAGAGGCGTTGGCAAGCAAACTCAACTCATTTGCGGATCTGGAAATATTCCATCATTGCAAAGGAATTTTTCACAGTCTCGCGAATGAAATTAAACATTTGGAAAAGCAACACTTTGGAGAGCAATTTCAACACGTTCTCTCAAGCCTTGCGCTAGTCGTCTTGGGACTCGAGAAAAACCTAAAATACGACTACCCGCGCCAAAGATGTCTTGGACCTTTCACTGCCCAGATCCAAAAGTTAATTCTCCTAACTAATACCACAGATTTCCTTTTTGGCAAGTTACAAGAACCAGGTGTTATATCAACGTCATATCGCCCTATACCTTTGATGACAGTCTTCATTCTCAATACCTGTCGACCTGACACTGCTGGGATTCAAAGGGTCAATAAAGAGATTAAGCATTGTGTTTTCGGCAAACGGCATGTACTCTGCGAGCAGAGTCTCTTTCGATCTTCCTAGCTAAGTCGGGAAGAGGAATGTAGACTCTACCAACCGGCTCGACTTTCTTTGATTTGCCGCTCATCCAAAGAAATGGATGAGCCAGTCCAGTTTTGACTTGTCAAACCTGTTCTTTAATTTGTGCGCATGATAAATCGCCACGCGTCATCAATATTAAATTTACAACAGCGTGACAATTTTTAACTGTCTATAGGCCGGGACACACTAGGCGATAAGTCGCGGGGACAAGTCGCCGCAACAAATCGCCTTGTGTGACACGGTTAATTTCATGAAAATCATTGTCGCTGCGGCAGAATTTTGTCGCCGCGATCAGTCGCACGAATTCAAACCAGTTTGAATTCGTGCGACTAGTCGCAGCGACAAAATTAGCGAAAGCAGCGTTGTCGCATCGTGTGTACACTTCCCGCAACAAGTCGCTGCGACAAAATGTAAATGAACCAATGAGAGAGCGTCATATGGTCAGCCATATTGAATTAGAAAACTAGTTCACACCCCCCATCATACGAGATCACTGCGTGTGCTCCGAACAGGCGTCGTATCGCAGCGACTTGTTCTGCAAGTAGTACACATGGAGCAACTTGTCGCAGAGACATGTCGCTGCGACTTGTCGCCTAGTGTGTCCCGGCCTTAAATTCCCATGAGTATTTCCTCCGTATGTCGGTTACAGAAACTAATTTGCCAGAATAGACAATATTCGTATTCTCGGTATTGGACTGGAACTAGCTTGCAATGGAGGCTAATGCGGGGGAATATATTAGAAAGTATTTGCATTTGAAAAGATTCCCCCGCATTAGCCTCCATTGCAAGCTAGTTCCAGTCCAATACCGAGAATACGAATATGGTCTATTGAGAAACCTATTAATTTTTTTTGTAAAAACTGAGATGACAATTTAAACACTTGAACTATCTTGACTTTTGAAGGAAATGATTCCTTGATTGTCGTGTGTTTGCCAAAGTTGTTCGAAAATATCCC
>NC_090883.1:31934175-31944175 GCF_036669925.1 Montipora capricornis | reverse complement strand
CAAAGTTCTTTCTTAGTTATCCCCTCTTTAAATGTTGATGTAACTGTTGTTGAGGTTCTCCTTCTTAAGAAGAAAAACTACTTTTTCCCAGTAGTTGTGGTATGTTGTTTACTGCGTTCGACGTTCGGAGAACGAAATTCCTTATGTTTGTTATCCTGTGGTACCTGGTGATCCTGTGCATAGGGTGAGATTCAGCAAGTTTTCGTTTTTCTTCGTTTGTCTGCTTTTTCTGAGCCATCTTGAATTACGTCATACCCGGCTGCATGCGCATCTCGGTTTTGGTACGTCATATGCGCAAATGACGAACGACAACAACAACAACGACATCTTTATTTATACCATACAATGACAACAGTGAGAGAGAAAAAAAGAGGACTATATTACAAATGTAAGGTATAAAGCCGCATAGAAAATACCTAAGGAGCTAATCTGGCTAGGAGGCAAACTAATCAACTATTTCAAATAATATTTATCTCAGTTGCTGCGTGGACGTACAAGTATGAAGAAAAAGCAAGCACATGCACACACGCACACACAATCGCGCACCTCGTGAATTGGGAGCTCAAGCACGCCCGTTTTTGAGACGCGCACGGCGACCGGAAGTAAGTTGTATTCCCTTTTAACTTGTCTTCACACAACCACATTTACATTGCTAAGTATCTTTTCTCCATTAGAAACGATTAGTATAACAATCTGGGAGACACCACTGTCCTGGCACGCGAAATGTTCTCTTCCGGCTGCCATCCGCGTCTCAAAAACGCGTGTGCTTAAGCTCCCTATTGTTTGTATGGAATCAATTTGCACCGACACGCTGATCTTTGGAAAGGGGTATTTTTTAGCAAAAATCTCTTGACAACCTAAACAAATTCCAGATTTTCACAAATTTCGTTTATGTGACGTCATCACTTCTTAACTATAACTTTCCATTTTTCGCCACATTCCACAAGTCTCACATATATTAATACTTTCGATAGACTTTCTTTACCGGCATCTCGGCTCGTCTAGTGATACATACCTCCATAGTTCTCTCAACGAACGCACTTCATAGTCAGTGATTACTCCTTTTATATATTAAACATCGAGTTTCATAAATAAGCCCAAAAATACGCCATTCGCGCCGTTCAAACTTTTTTTGTATTTTCATAGCTATTAATTGGATTTTAGGTAATAGAGAAATGTCCGCAATATCTAAGCAGAAAGGGGCATACACCGTTAACGATATTTTCTCATCTAGACACCGGAGTTTAAAGAAGACCACCTTAACTGTTCCCACGTAAAAACCCACCTCAACTTTTTTCATGCACCGGGTAATTTCATCCGTTTCGCCGAACTCCGTTTTGTAAGCACCGCTGACCATGCGATCGCTAGCGACGTGCCTTCCAACAACCTGCACCACAGAGGTACAAACATCAATATTGCAACAATGAAATACCATGTCACGTTTTGGATGACACATCTCAGAATGTATGTATTTGAAGCGCGGCTTATATAAACGAAAGAGTAAAGCGATCCTCGCACATATCTGGACAATTTTAAGCAATTGTCTCTTAAAGACAGCTGAAAAATTGTCTATAAAATACAATTGCCCAGATAAGTGGAAGGATCACTCCACTCTCACATCTCAGAACGTAATTGCGTACAAACCAAACTTTAATGTTTAAGGTAAAAAAAGTCTCTGCTTACGAGCCAGAAGGTTCATCTGGCCGGCGCTTATCTCCGGTTTCTGTAACATGAAACGACTAAGAGTATTGCTACTCCCCCCTGCATGGGATGCTAGTCCATCGCAGGGTTACCCCCAGCATTACGCCGGTACCCATTTATACACCTGGGTGGAGAGAGGCACCGTGAGAGTAAAGTGTCTTTCCCAAGAACACAACACAATGTCCCCAGCCAGGCCCCGAACCCAGACCACTCGTTCCGGAGTCGAGCTCACCAACCATGAGGCCACCGCGCCTCCCAGAGTACCTCTTTAATGTTTAAGAGTACCTACCCTTTCCATTGCCTCAGTGATTTCACCAACCGTGCAGCGAACTCTTGCTGCCTGTCATTATAAACGGAAATGAACTGTGTATAATAGGCCTTAATCACACGGCGGATTGAAAACGTTTGTTTTTGTGCACCGAAACTCGTTCCCGAACATTTCAACTCGAGGTTCGGGGTACGAAATCTATTGTCTATGCCGCGTGAAAAAGACCCGTTATGATAAACCTTAATTATTTGATTACGCTCTTGGCAACTGCAAACTAGCATTCCATGAGCTCAGCCCTTATAAACATAGCTAAATTAATCCATCATCTATTCGCCTCGAACGGCACATGATACAAACTCACAATTGACCAAAGCTCCCAGAGGGCTTAATAGTCACGGGTTCTAGTCTCATTTAAGCTTGAATAGGCCATTTCCGAATTCATGTCTGCCTCCTCTTCAAAACGAGTCTAGGTAGGAAGTTTTTGTGACGATAATTAGTTCCACTTACAGTGCGACGCGCCTCACCGTGGCCACCTAAGGGCCGATTTACACGGTACGATTTTTGGTGCATGCGACAAGCTTAGGACAGACCTACGATATGACTTACGATTGTCGCAGCGTTTTAAAACATGTTTTAAAATGCTATTTAGCCCATGATGCATCGTTCTTAAACTTAAAATTCATGGCAACAAGGGCTAATTTGCAAACAAACAAAAGAATACTAAAAAATGGTGGCCATCTGGCCACCTTGGAATGAGATATTCCGCAGTTCAATATTTTTTGGCAACTTTGTACCTTAATAGAAAGATCTAATAGATTTCCCTCTCCTGTCTTGCAGCACTCGGAGATTGCATCCATGGCAGATTTTACCTTTAAAGAAAAAGTCCTTTTTCACATTATCTTTTAAAATGTATGATGAGAAGCAAAATATTATGCAACAACATCTTCTCTTCCGTAGTCTACATAAGTGAAAATCTCCTAGTAGTGAACATACATACTTAATTGACCACTCCCCATTGGGCCTTCCTGGGCCAATGAAACAGAAACAACAGCCACCACAGAACAGAAGCACAGCCTCGGAATCCCAACCAGCCAGAGACAAATCAGTTGGCCCTTTACAAGTGCAGCGGAGAAGTCGAACCATAGACTACCAGGATCAAGGCAAGCGCCCTAACAACTGGGCAGCACTGCCTACACCGGCAGTGTCGCGTCGGGTGAAGACATCACCTACATATCTCCATATTTAAAACAGATGGGATGACGTTTGTGTGAAGGTTAATTCTTAGGGCTACGATTATCATAAATGTTTCTATTTACATGAGGAAGATAGAGTTTGAGGGAAACTGAAGTGACGGCTATTGCCCGTATTTTCAGGCACAAATGATAGTGAAGTAATGGAGAGGGATACAATACACGTTCATCTTATTTCGAGTATTTCTGGTTATAACAGGTGACTTTCAACGTAGATATTCCGCATGTTGTTCTCACCTCGTCTGGACTTCTCTTTTCCTTGATTCGTTTCAGTTTCTCCAACTTGAGCATAAACGAACAAAGAAATAAAATGAAACAGTTCTTAATGTGAGGGGAGGGGTGGGGACAAACGATGAAATGTGAGATGGGAGGGGTGGGGCATGCAGAGACACACACAGGTACAGACACAGAGGCTCTCAGGTTACAGGACAATGGAAAGATGAAAACGATCAGGTAGGATTAAATCGCAAAACCAAAGACCATACTTTGAAGAAAAAGGAACTAATGGCATGATGTGGGAAGTTCTAACAGGGAAGGGTGACAGGGGGCTCCAATTTTGAAGAAGAGAAACGAGTATTTCCATCATAGCGATCGTCTCACACGGCCCTCAGAGGTGGAATAAACAGTATATTATCGAGGGAAGGTAACCGGTGAACAAAGAAAAAACCCCTCGGGCAATGTGGATAACTATTGTAGCACAAACTCAGACCAATTATGGCAAAAAACAGGATATGAATCCTGTCCGGAGAAATCAGTTCGAAAAGAGTACATTGGCTGGTTTTGTACTTTAGATGCATAATCCATCTGGGACTAACTTGGGCAAGCATTTTTCCAGCGTCTGTTAAATTCGTCTAGTATAACGATGGACACAGGACGCATGATGCGTTTGGACAAACTATCCAGTTTAGTGTGTCTTCGAAGACCTACTAAAGTGGATAGTTCGAACTGTGTCCGTCTTTATACTACACGAATTTAACAGGCACAGAAAGAAATCTTTGCTCAAAGTTTGTCCCCGACGGATTATGCGTCTTCTATATTTCGTCCCGTCTTTGCACTAGACGGATAACATTCGTCTGGACGGATTATGCGTCTGAAGTATAAAAACGGCCATTGAAGTAATCGTACAAAAAATCTAACCTGTTGTTCTCTGACTTTGGTGTTATCCACGACAAGCACTTCAATGGCCTCTTCTTTTTCCAAGCGATACTTGTTAACACCAACAATAGTTTCTGAGGATCACCAAACAAATAAATTCAGAAAAAGGACTATTAGGAATTGGCAATTCTTTAAGAAGCTCAAAACAACGTAAAGTTTAATAGAGGAGCTCCGGCGCGCGCGCGGAACACCATGGTTAAGAAAATATGATCGCCCATCGATTCTCTACTTGGACAAATCCCATAATACATCTCTTTTACCCTAAAAGATCATGCATAATCATTGTTTGCAATTCTCCTGGGACATGAAGATGAAGAGAATCGAAAACAATGTCTATGCAAAATTTTGGGTGGTAAAAGAGGTGTATTATGGGAGAATTAATGCGAGAAATTTTGGTTTTCGCTATAACGTAATCTTGCGACCCCCCGTTCGTACGTATGTACGTCCTCCCCTCCATCATGCTAATGTGACCAGTATTAAGTGAACATATCGCGGGCTCAAGTTTAGAGCTCGGCGCAAAAATGGCCGCCTCAGTGAAGGGGGTTTGTGTGGTTCGTATAAAAAGGTAAAGTCAGCTTACAGGCCTAGTGGCCCATCAGCCCGGAGCTTATCCCCGGTTTCTGTAGCATGAAGCGACTAGGAGTATTTCTACTCCCCCCTGGATGGGATGCTAGTCCATCGCAGGGTTACCCCCGGCATTTCGCTGGTAACCATTTATACACCTGGGTGGAGAGAGGCACCGAGGGAGTAAAGTGTCTTGCCCAAGAACGCAACACAATGTCCCCGGCCAGGTCCCGTATGTGGTTCGTATGTGCAAACATAATTGCTTTTTTTGGACTGTTCGAAATGATTTTTCGCAGAAAAACCTCTGCTAATGAATGGGAAAAATATCAGGGAAGCAATTTCAAGCAATTTTAGAACGGCAGCTGGACAATAACATCGAGGAATTAAGGTTAGTCTGATGGAGATTAACATTTGCGTTCCCTACTTGCACAAATCCCATGATATATCTCTTTTATCACATTGCTTGCGATTTCTTCTCGAACATGAAGATGTCCCAAGAGAAATCGAAAACAATGCCTATGCAAATTTTACTTTTTTTGGGGGGGGGGGGGGGGAACAATTTCCCCGGGGGGCGGGAGAGGAAGAGGTTTATTATGGGATTTGTGCAAGTAGAGAATCGTAGTCCGAAACGCAATTAACTATGCAAAACACAATCGCCTTTGTTTGTCGTCATGGAGAAATGACAGGTGTTGATACATAAGTAAAAAAATTCTCGGATTCTTCTTTTTCAGCCAAATTTGGTGGAAATATTGGTTGACTAAATTAAAAAACTTCTTTTTTCAACTTTTTTACCAGAACAATATTTTTGCGAATTTTTGTACTTACGACGCTTTCTGAAAAGTGCTGAATTTTTATTCTGGAAAACCTATTTTACAACCTTTAAAATGAGATATTCTAAGCCACATTGCTATAATAATTAAGTCCAGAAAAGTTATTTAGTTTCATAGGTCTTTGAGGACCCATGTTTTCAACCAAACGCAAATGATGTAAATAACCCGAGAGCTCTGCTTTTAGGCTTGGCTAAATCAATATATTAGTTTGTGCACGGCTCAGTTACATGGAGGCTTACAGGATCGATTGAATGAGTGTATGAGTGTCACGTTGGTTCCATTCCTTCAGGTTTAACAATGAGAGGGGCAAAATTGAACAAAAAAGGGTCTCCCTTAAATCCCATCACCTGAAAACGAGGTTAACCGCTGTCTCATCTTTTCGTGTGTTCACCGTCTCTTACCTGAGCCAGAGTCGATCCTCGCTTGTCGTTTAGCCGCACATTCCTCTATTCGCAGTTTTGGCATTCCAGCAGCTACTGCCTTGGCCATGCCTCCTAGCTCTTCCACCTATAAACCATTCATTACAAGTGTCCTGAAAAAGTGGGTTGGCCACATAGCTATGGATAACGACAGCAGTAGATAATTTCTAGTGCTAGAAAGGCCAGGAAATACGTATCATCATTTTCTCTAGTCACAAAAATAGGCCCACCCGAGGAAACTTAAAAGAAACTTTTCGGCCAAGGGAAGCAATTTCGGACGAATTTGATCATAATTGCTCCAGAGAGAGAGAGAGCAACAACACCAAATGACGGCAGGCCATAAGTATTTAAGATCTTAAGGGAAGGTTGGTCGCGTAGCACTGGATAACGACAGAACTACATAGTTCAAGTTTTCCTTTCATAGCATTCAATTTCCACTCAAGTGAAACATATTCCCTTTTCGTTGTGTTGGCCCATTTCTAAATTAGGGCCAACGTTAAGATGGATTTCCTTAGAATTCTAGTGCCACAAGCTTACCCTTTGGATAATTAAGGACGTTCGCGCGAAATTTTTTCAACATTGATTTTTTTCTGAAACTTTTACCACTGTAAGATAATGAGTTAGTTATGTCAGAAATGTAAAAAAAATGGGGGGTCACCGACTTCGTTTTGGAGAGAACATGCCCGGAAAAACACCCAAAATGTGACAAAATCGGGCTTCGTTAGCGAATAAGGTCAGTGTCTGTAAACCCAAATATATTGCAATTAAATCTTTGAAGTGAAATCGTCTCTGCCAAATATTGTTTAAGTGGACTTATTAAGTGAATTTAGTCAACTGGTGAGGTTCCTTAAAGATCAAGTTCGCATTTTAGCGACCACAGTTTCACGCGCCTTGCAGCCGCAAGATGGCAGGATTTGATGTCCCGTGAGCAGAAATCTTGAAATTTTTTTAACTTCCCACATTGATTTTTTGTTCATTTTTGGACAACGTGGAGATAATTGTAAATAAAATCCGTTTCTGGAAAGAAAAATAGGGGTCACCGAAGGTCCAAGAGCGTTAAATCCAGGCAAAGCTATAGCAATGGCCTTTTGCCCTATCATTTCTCATTTTATTACTTAGCGCGCGCGCACTCGTGTATGACGTGGCGTGTGCATTTGCGTGCGCAGTAAGGTGCGCAGAAACAATTGGCGCGAACGTCCTTAAACCATAAACAAGAAACGCGTTAGTACATAAACTCGTCGTGCATGCAGCCGCATTAACAGATTAAGCTAAAACTGTTGTCGCCTTACCTCATTAATAACCTCCAGTCCTTTTTCGTAAATCTCATCTGTGAGACACTCCATCATGAATGAACCTCCCCAAGGATCTGCAACCTGTCAAAAGAGCCAATCAAATGTTAGGAAACAAAGGTGCGAATCACAGTCTGTGTTGAAGGATAAACTAGAAACATTTGTAAGGCGTCTGTTTACTTCGTCCAGTAAAAAAAATGGGAACAAGACGCATTGGGCGTCCAGACGAACTATCTTATTTAGCACGTCTTCCCAGATACACAGAAGCAGATGATTCGCCTTGACACATAATGTGTCCTGCGCCTATCTTTATTCCAGAAGAACTACAAATGACGGCGCACTAAACATGTTTGTCCAAGTTCGTCCTCGATTGATTATGCTTCCCACAAAGTTCTTCAGACCACAACTCCGTGCCCTACTCTTTGCGGATAGTGGGTTGTTTCTTTTACGCGCAGCAGGGTTATGAACTTTGAAGGGTTGTGAGACGGGGCCTACGGTTTATCATCCTTATTTGAGAAGACTAGAGAGTCTACCCATTTGCAGATGTCATTAGTTATTTAAATACCCTGAGTGTTGGTCCGGCCGGAGTTTTGATCCCGCGACCTTCCGCAAAGTAGTTCAATGCTCAACCAACTGAGACAACTGGTCGGCGGCGATCAGTCTAGAAAATTTCGTCTGTAATTTTTTCCGTCTAGTTTAACTCGGGGACATTAGCTGCACATTAAGCTACTCTAAAACCCGAGGGTAAAGAAGGACATGTGATATGATACATATGATGCTATCATATACAAGTGGCACTGTCAAAGTTTAAATTCTCTGTCAAGACAGCAAAGAACGACAGAACATACGATACAGCGATGGCACTTAACGGAGTTTTTTCTCCCTGCCTTGTGGATCAACCTCCCCGAAAGACCTTATTCTGACACTTCACCACGGACATAACGTGTGTTGTGTCTCGGTTGAATGCCTTGTTGCCTGTTGGGTGACCTTAAGCCAAAGCACTCGCCAATAGACTTGAAACCAAGCACTTAAAACTACTGTATTTACTGTACATTTGGAATTCCTGATTCTTCTTGCAGTATGATCTGCGTGTTACGAGCAATCCTTGCGCTGAATCGAGTCGGTAGTGCCAAGGCCTCATCGAATGAGTTAGTGTGAAGGGACTGGGTTCCACCAAAAACTGCGGCCATAGCCTCGATTGTGGTACGGATGATGTTGTTGTAAGGATCCTGCGTATAAACGGACAGAAACAAATTTCAACGCTAACCCTAGAATTCACTTGGTCAGTTATTGCGAGATTATTAGGGGCATATACGACATGTGAGGTAAGGCACTAATTTATGAGTTACGCCCATGTTCCCACTTGAAAACATAAGGAAAACAGTGAAACTGCTGCACCCACTTTAAGTCAGCACAATGGCTGGAATAGACCTCTTTAGCTTGTACGTTTTGTATTCCCATTTCACACCATGTGATGTTACTCTACAGAACATGCTCTTTCAAATGCGGTCTTATGCATGAGCATATGTTTGTTTGTTATTTGTTTGTTTGAGAAGGTTGAAGTTCTGGCAGCTATTCAGCTGATGTGGACCTGCTATACCCACCCACCCATATACTCACAGAGGACAGCCACAACACCGGGAACTTCATCCCCTTCTCTTCTCGAATAGTGTGCATGTGGGTTCTTTAACGTCCCACAGGGAACTAATGAACATGGAAGATATTTATGAGACGGGGCCTACGGTTTATAGTCCTTATCCGAGAAGACTAAAAGTCTAACCATATGCGGGTGTAATTACAAAGGCAGCACTTTCTCCTCAGTTATTTTAAGACCCTGAGCGTTGGTCCGGCCGGAGTCGAACTCACAACCTCCCGCATGGCAGCCCGGTGCTCAACCAACTGAGCCACCGGTGCGCGAATAACTTACGAAAAACGTACGAATAACTTACAAAACAATAAAAGGAAAATTCCCTTGAGAACATAACGTGGTCTGAACTAGGAAAACAAAACGTAAAAGCCAAAGAGGTCAATTAATGGGATTGACAAACAGAATTTTAGACCTGCCCCCTTCCAAGTCCATGCCTCTGTCAATGGCCGAGATGATTTATACTTTGAACGAACTATCCGACTCAGACCTTTTACAATGAATAATCCGAACTTTCAACAAATTTCGTATTTAGAAGATTTATGAAGCAAACTGAGTCTGCTCCCGTTAATAGCCCTATTTCCGAGTTGCTGCATGCCTCAGTTTCAAAGCGAGTCCTGCTGCACAACCATTCAAATGGAAATGAGTTCCGTATTCTTATGCAAATCAAACTCATTTCCCTAGTTGAGCACCAAGACTCACTTCGAAACCGAGACAAACAGCAACTCGGAAATGGCCTATTCGTCTGACAGTATGACAAAAGCCCCGGCTACACGTTGTAACATTGTCACAAGAACACGTCCCAACACTGTTATTAGAACACATTTTGGAAATGTAGGATACGCATATGACATTGTTGGAAACGCGTCACTTTAGTCA
>NC_090883.1:31916675-31929175 GCF_036669925.1 Montipora capricornis | reverse complement strand
ATTGAAGTTATATTTAGTAACTTTAATTAGCACGACAAACAAAGAAAGCACAGAGGAATAGCTATAACCAGTCTCATATCCAACAAGCGCGAATAGAATAATTGTTTCATTAAATTCCTTAAACCCCGAAAGTTTGGAAGTACCAAATACAAGCGAAAATAGGGACAAAATCCTAGTGAAATCGAAAAATACTTGATGAAGATGCAACGTTGTGTAATACCTTGTGGTCAGACAGACGCAGGCTCATCACAAAAACATTTCTTACCTTTTCGCGTACTTCTAAGCTTCGGAATTGATCCAAACTTTCCACAAAAACGTTTTTTTTTGCTTTGGACCGAGAGAAATTTCGCTTTCTGGGGAAAAGAATTTTAGTTTAGCAACGCTAAGCGTGATCATTTACTATACAAGGTCAAACTAAGGTATATGTATGAGCTGATAACCGAGATTGAGTGAACCAATCAGAGCACGGGAAATGCATTATCCGAGGTTGAGAATTTAATAATTATTGTTATTAAATTTTCAACCTCGGTTAATACCTTTCTCGTGCTCTGATTGGTTCACTCAATCTCGGTTATCGGCTCATATACCTTAGGTTGGGGTTTGGCCTTATATGGAAAATGACTGCGCTATACGTTGGTAAGCTAAAAAAAATTTTCTCTGGAAAGCGAAATTTCTCTCTGAATGAAGACAAAAAAAAAATTTCCTTTTGCAGAAAGTTTGGATCAATTCCGACATTTACAAGTACGGAGAAAGGTAAGAAATGTTTTTGTGATGAGCCTGCGTCTGTCTGACAACCAGGTATTAAACAACATCGCATCTTCATCAAGTGTTTTTCGATTTTGCTCGGATTTTCTCGCTTTTTTCACTTGTACTTCGTACTTCCAAACTTTTGGAGTTTAAGGAATTTAATAAAACAATTATTCCATTCGCGCTTGTTGGATGTGAAACTGGTTAATGTAAAGCCTGAACTCAGCGCTACACGCCTTGTTGGTTATTTACCATCTCATATCCAAGGCACGCTCATGAAATAATTGTTAAATAAACACAGAGGTAAGCTCACAAGCTCTATCCAAATATGGGCCACTCTCCAGTCACTCCTTACCTGTTCTTCCGCTGCCACAATGTACATGGCTAATACTGGTAAAACAGCCCCATTCATTGTCATAGAAACTGACATCTTATCCAAAGGTATGCCATCAAATAGCATCTAAGTAGACAGAAAAGCATTATAGTGAATAACAAGCTCAAAATTTGTCCTTGGCATTCGTCACGTTTTGGAAAAACCTTTTTATCTGACTACCTTCATATCTTCAACAGAATCTACGGCCACCCCAGCCATTCCAACATCACCATGGACTCTTGGGTTATCTGAATCATACCTGAAAAAGAAAAAAAAAATTAACAAAGGACGCACACTTACACTGACATAGTGTATTTGCCCATCTGGCTCTAACAGGTGGAATGAGCTACAAACCGATTTTCAGTGAGGAAGGAAAACTGGGAATTCTGGAAAAAAAACCCTTGGAGAAACGTCAGGAAGACTAGCTCAAAGTCAGTCCACGTATGGGAAAAAGCAAAATAACTTAAAAGGAGATATTTTCTGAAAATTTGTTGGATTAGTCCTGGACTGGTCACCTTGTCCAACAAAAGCCCCTGACTTATTCTGACAAAACCTTAAGGAGCAGATACTGGTCTTACAGACACTTGTTTTGTCCTACATCACAACTGTGGTCAAATAAAGGAAGATGATGATGATGGCGATGAAGAAGATGATGACCATGGTGATTAAATGATGATGATCTTCAGATGATGATGAACTCACTTAGAAACTAAAAATTACTGTGACGTAAAAACGCCATTAGTTAGCTTTTGGTGTATTTCATTTATCATTATTATAGCCAGGAATGTCTCTAAGCACTGGCTGCCAGTGAAAATCACTGCTTGAGAAAGGGGTGATCGCCGGTTGAATTTTGGCCATTGATCACAGCAACAGAGTTTAAAAGTCATTCAATGTGTTAGCAAAAAAAAACTTGAATATCTGTTACTATACGGAATTATCACTAGAATTTATCCATACTGGAAATAAAATAAAAGCAGCGTTTTAAGTACTATTATGCAAAACTTGTCTTCTCTTTCCAGGTGTTGCGAGATGCTGGGAACAGTCTTGTTACCAGGTTCAGAGCATAAACGTACTGCCTCAATAGAACCTTCAACCGGATGAATTTATTCTTGACTATGTCGCTGATTATTGTTTCAATTCCAAGGCAAAGTGGTCCAGACTTTCCTGTCATATTTCATATTCCTTTTTGTTCTAATGAGCAGGAGGTAATTACATTGTACAGCTCCGTGTTTGAATTCAACCCAATTAAATTTTGTAAATTACTGGACAGGTATTATTTCCTGATTGATACTGGGTTTTTAACAAATTAATAACTAAAAAGTGAGAAATGCTGGTAAGGAAACCCATTTTGTAAACTGACAGCTTAATCAAGGCTCTTATTTGGTTCTTCACTGTGCCTTTACATACCCTCTATGGGTGGGCAAATCAAATGCCACGCTGAGTCCCTGTTGCCCTGCCTTGATATTATCACGGTAAAACTTGTTGCTTTCTTCAACAGTACTAAAACCTGCATACTAAAAACACATGATGATGATAATAATAATAATAATAATTATTATTATTATCATTATTACATTGAGTGAATGTGAGAATGATTTACACATATGAAATGAAATGTTAATGGAACCCATTGGGAACTCAGAAAAATCCGAGACCCAGATGGGATTCAAACCCACAACCCTCAGTGATCTAGTCGAATGCTCTAACCACTGAGCTACTGGAGACTCTATGGTGAGAAAGGGTGAAATGTGGGTCTTTGACTAGAGCTGCATCTAAAATATGCTTTAATGTGACAGCGTGATGCAGTTATAAGCTATGCTGTCAGTCATTATTTGACTCTGTAGCTGCGTAATGAAGCTCGAGTCAAAGACCCACATTTTACCCTTGCTCACCACAGAGTCTCCAATGGATCATGGATCAGAGAAGATAGCCACATCTCACGGCTTTTGACTGTAACCTATCAACATACATGTAACTGAGTTTGTGAGATTTCTGATGTACAGTACACTAACTCACTGGCAACTTCCCAACCTTATACCAACTGTGAAAAGTGAGATATTCACACATCACTACGTACTAGTTATGCCAGCCTGAGACATTTTAACATATTGAATTTTAAAAACAAACTAGCATACACCTAGTCTAAAATGTCTTTGATGGTTTGCTTATCTTTGAGCAGTACTGTTCATGTATACCTATTATGATTGTCTTACAGAAACAGCTAAAGTATACTAAGTTAAACAGAAAAGTGCAGTGGGAGAGTTTCACATGACAGTCAGGGAATAAGAGGTATTGTATAAATACATTGTGTGCAATATACCTGTCTGATTGTCCAAGGACGGTTGGTATACATGGTTGGATATGGTCCCCTTGTGAAAGGAAACTTTCCTGGAATCTCTTCCTGCAAAAGCTGAGTGTCTGCCTTGGTATAAACAGGCTTGATGTCTATACCCTTCATTTTGAAAGAAACCAACATCAGGCTAATTATAAATATGTAATTTATCAATTTATTAAAATTTATCAAAAAATGACAAAACCTGTGGTTAAACATTAGTAATAAAATTATTGTTAGCTAATTTGCACAGGACCTTAACCCATTCACACCTCAAATGCCCTAGAACACCCCCAGTGACGAGTAAAATCGTCCAGGGCATTAGAGTCAGAGTAAAATCTGTTAAGTGTCACTCTCAGGGGTTATGATAAATGGGTTAGGTTATTGCATGAATTATATTAAATTGGAACTGGCTTTGAGAAATTACAATCACAGAGAGGTTTTAATTATGTTCAGTCAGTGACATACACAACGTTATTGTAGCCTGGATGGATGATAATTACCTGACGTGTGTGTCTGAATGTCTTAATTAAACTAATGAGGCTAAATATCATATACTTTTGGCAAAGTTAAAACCAAGCCACTGCGTCGGTTTATACTGAGATAATTATTTGGGGGAACTCCAGGAGGCCATTGCTATGTGCTTTGGCTCGAGTCACCTTGTTGCTTACTCTCTTGCTTTTCCCTCCCTCAGGCCTCCCTCCCATGTTTTAGGGTAAGTATAAGTTATGTGTACATTCCACACTGGTCTCAGTGATGTGTTGACAGGTCCTGTAGAACCGACGGAGTGTGGCTCAATTGCCATGGTGACCTCCTTGCTGCTGAGGAGAGTGCTCCTCCTCTCTTTCTACATTTACCTTTCCAGCACCCATTTTATACCCTCTAGTAAATTGGTGTTACAGTTTGTAGTGTTTTACGCCATAAGAAGTGATGCTTGAAGTACTAAAGGCTGACCTTACGAAATGCCCCAAGGGTTATTCCAGCTATCTTGTACCGAATAAATATATATATATTTTTTTGGCTTTCATTTGTTGTAAAAGGTAATTATAAATTAATAATTCCACTATTCGGTACAAATGAAGGTTGTTGTTGACTTCAAAACCTCTAGTTTATGCCAGTTTAGATGCAAACTGCTTGTTCATAATATACTCTAGATTTCGTTGTTGTCAGATAAAAGAATCAAAGAAGTTACTTCTAAGGATTGGTATAAAGAAAATCTCTCTTGAGAGACTCTTTGTTGAGTGCACCACATTTCAGTGGTCAATCTTATTGGCAGAGAAGAGTAACCTTTCATGGCTGAAAAAAATTAAGAAATCAGTCAAGAGAGCACGCTGAAGAGAGGTGTGTACAGTCATGTAGATACTGTATATAATTTCTCTGCTACAATTTTTTCGATACCTCTGGTGTGTGCCATGTTAACTTTTTTTCGGGATCAGCACCTTTCAATTGCTTCTTTGCAAGTTCAACCCATTCTGGATGCAATGGTTCTCGATGGAGAAAACGCTTCCCAGCAACCTAAAAATAGAGAAATGTAATTCAACAAACATGCATATTTATTAAGCCTTTGACACCCAAACCGGTCTTAACCGGCCAGAACCCCCCCCCCCCCCCCCCCCCAGGAGTCACTGGGTTAATGTGGTCTTAGGTTCAATTCCTGCCCAGTGGGTTCCTGACTTCCATTTCTATTTTCCCTTCACCCATTGCCAAGCAACTTCCACATTATTGTCTTACTGACACTCACATTACACCATTATCACTCTCAACATTTCGCATGCGTTGTTTACAATATTGTGTTCATTATGGTTATGAAGTTCTAACATTGGCGACTCAGGCAAACTTGCAAGAAAAGACCAACTAACAGCACTCAAACCTTGAACAGCCTTTCAATGACTGTCAGGTGCTCTGCAGAAGCAACCAATAGTCGGATTTGGATAAAGTCATGAAAGTGACAAAAAAAACTACACTGCAGACAATTTTTGAACAGTGATAACAAAATATCAACCCCTCGCATTTATTTTTCAAGGGCTGCCGACAAAAAAGGCGTAGCATTTCTCCCATCCTAACCGGTGAGGGGAAGGGGGAGGGGGGGGGGGGTAGGTAATTAAATTGGAACGATCCTCAATTAGAATCTTTTCACTTTAACCACAAAGAAATAAAGCTGAAGAAACTACAACTACATAAAACTGAACTGAAAACACGATCTGCTACTATTTGACTTTTTTGCTGCCTTCACTAAGGAACGAATCGTGTGGACATTCACGTCTCAAAAAGCTAATAGCTTGTCCAACGTTAAGTCGATACAATGAGCTATACCTGATAGGCTGCTGATAACGGTGTAAATAGAGCTTTGCTTTTGAGCCTGGAGCTTGTCAACATATCACAAAAGAAACCACTATTAACCTACACGTAAACACCGTACGAATGAGTACGGTTGTTTAAACTAAGGTTATATGAAGTATAGGGCCACAAACAGAGACAGCTGACCGAACAAGATGACTGTCACGTAATGTGTCATGTACATGACTTCCGGCCGATTCGCTTGAGTTCCTTTAGCGCGAGGGAATCTATGGACTATCTAAAGCCCGGGATATCGATGTCGCTTATGTCAATCTTGTTTGACCCAAATTGCTTTCATAGGAAGAAAAAACATGTAGGCCTATTGTCCATACATGGTAGATCGCTTTGCCACTGATGCCCCGTTCTGTTGCCTTCTCGCTTTCCCGTCTTACATTTAGATACAAAGTAGGAGTCGATGTCGTGAATGAATTAGTAACTAAATGCCTTTCCACCTGGTTCGTATGTTTGAAAGCAGTTTGAGCATGCACAAAAGCTAACCTTCAATATTTTAATGTCTGTAATCTTTCTTTGACATTAGTCAGACAAAATTCCTGTGTTTCTTACGCGGCTTGGTGAACTGCAGCTGGGCGCACGTGAAAATTGGTCAAGTGAATCCCACTCATTGAACAAGTCCAGAAGCGGCACTGAACATAGGGGAGGCCCAGGAGAGGCTCCAGGAATAATTAAATTATGTGAGAAAGATATAGGAACCTTATTCGTTTATAAATTTTAATAGAACCCAAATAGCTTCAATTTGCACCGGCTTGGTCTCGTCACCGGAAATGCCGTGTCATGGAAACAGCCTATTGAACCATTGTGATTTCTCGCTTAATAAATTATGCCCAGCTAAGATGTGCTATGCAAATTGTGGTAAGGAAGGAGTCTTAGATTTATAACTGAATGCCTGACCAACCAGGGAAATCCGTTCCTTTGGGTTTACGCAAGCGCTCCTCCCTTCCTCCTCAGTTTCCTGCAAAGCCTTGAGCCCGCGATACGAAATAGGATGAAATGAACAGTGTGGGAAATATATCTGTATCACTTCGTAGGCCTTTTTTAGACTCGAAAATGAAGCCGAAGTCTTAATTCCGGCACCCTTTATCTGAGAAATTTGGCCATGGAATCGTTTTATGAAGTGGTTGGTCTAAATAATGTTATTTCTTGAGCTACTTTTGTTTTTCTTTGTGCATGCATGAGTGCCGGCTCAGCTGTGTTTTGGAATGTAGGCGAATTCCTTGTCTCTTTTCTACCCATCCAGGGATCTCGAGTATGGTTACTTGAGGGAAAAGATTGGGTTCCCGCCACGGTCACTGAATCAAAAGGTGGAGAAGTTACATTCCGAACTGACTATGACAAGGTGAGATGGAAAATATATTAAGTACACCGGTCGGGATCTCGTGTTTGCAAATGATCCACACTTAATAAATGTGGAAAGATCGAAACAAACTGCCGATCTTGAATGACACTTTTACTCAGAGAATGAGAATTTGCATTAGCAATCGCTCTTTTTTTAAGCCTTTCAGAATCTATTGAATGCTTGAGCGTTCAATCTTTCACTTACATTAGAATAAGTTAATTCAGATAAGTATGTCTCTGGTCTGGATAAAGTATTTTTGCGCACAGATATGATATTTTGTGTAAGTGGATTAAGACATGCCTACAAGTCTTCCTCTGTTATCTGCTGCCTTTTTCTTTCCAAAAGAAACACTTTTTGATCATACGTAATTACGAATTATGGTTCATTATACATGTAGCTCAAATTGTACATGTTGTCCGGTAGAGACGGGTTTTATTAATTTATATGCTTTTAAGATCTCAAATTAATCATATATGGGCGTTTGTGTATACATATATATCGTAGATCTCTATTCCAGACAGAAGTGAGATAATTTTGCATTCCAAAATGAGTCATAATAAAATAATGCGGGGTAACATTAAATCTTTTGTGCCTTTTGAAGAGATTATAAACATGGAGATTCATTGTTTTGAACAATATTGGCTGACAACCAGAATTGTTCAGGCCGAATTGTTTACTGTTACTTTTTCCCTGCTGATATTGAGTGTTGCATGCAATAATAATTATTATTTTGAAGTGGGAAATTTGGGAAGAAATTTTCAATATCATTGATGCGATCTGAAGTAGCATAGGTTTCAGTTTGCGTTTCAACTTTCATAGCTTATACATGTGGAAACTTTATTATGTCTAGAAAATGTGCAAAGGCAGATAGTTATAATTATTTACAATGTAAATAATATAAGGTTATGAAAACTGTCTAAAATACTCACGTTTCAAAGTGTCTAAACATTTTAGCTTGAAAAATAATATTTGATATTTCTCATTCAAAGAATTTCGAAAAATTTTAGAAAACTTACAGTACTTCAGCTTTACAGCTGTGGGCCTCTCCTACTCTTTCTCCATCTTATAGTGCTGAGCAGCTTGCAACTAAAGAAATCCATTGGAGCTTCTATTTTTGCAACATTCTTCTATCACTTCTGCATTATGGGTGATTATGCAAGTTGATGCAAGATCTTCTAATAGTCTTTATTAAAACTTTAAACAACAAAAGAAGGTGTTTTGTTTGACTGTAGGGGTCTGTACAGGTATTTTAAATGGGATCTTAAGCACTCCATGTTTTTAAGCCAAGGATGGAAACCAGAAAAGAACATCGTGTATTCCTGGATCATGGCAGTAGACTGCAAGATTGTTAAACTAATTGCCCCTTGGGATAGACTGCAAGCAGTCTCTCTTTTGCTTGAAAATTGGATAAGAGAACGTGATGTGCAAGCGGTGAAGCCGCAAACCGTGATCGTGTGGGTGTAGGGAGATGAGCTCTCCACGCTACTCACGGCTTGTGGCTTTGCCCTTCACATATCACATTGATTTTTTCTCTCTGTGGATTTTTGAGCAAAAGAGAGACTTCCCACAGTCTACCCTTGGGAAAGATACCTAGCAATATAAATGTGTTAGTGTCACTACAAGTTAGAAAGGACAACATCTTGCTTCCAATTGCCGTTCGTGGCTTTGTCAAGGCAGACATTGTATGTGGTTTTGTATTTGACTTGATTCAGAAGGTCATTATTTATTTTCTTCAAATCCAAATTATGTAACCCATTGACTCCTCGGGCGCTTGAGGACGCACCCAGTCGACAAGTAAAATTGTCTGGTGTTAGACAGAGTAAAATCTGTTAAGTCTCACCCCCAGGAGTCAATGGGTTAATCGTAACTTATTGCCTTCCTCATCGGTAGATCCAGGAGGGGTCATGCAGGGTATTTGTATAAGGCCGGAGGCTGGATGTTTTGTCCGGTTGTTTACCATTTCACGTCCGGTGCTTTGATGCTATTAAGTTGGTCCTTCAAACTAACAATAAGTCACATTGCCTTATTATGCTTACTAAATGAAATAATCAATGTGTTGGTATTTTCTTCATGTGATAAGTTTAGTTTTTTCCAGTCTCAAGGATGTAACAGCATTTCTGAGAGTTTCATTATTTTATATTATTATATGGCTTGTGTTTGTAGCCGATATAACGTGCACTCTGATTGGCTAATTGTGACTGAATTGTAGGGCATTATTGTCCTGTAATGCCCACGGGCCATTACGGGCTTGCAAAACAAAGCAAAAGGTAATTAAAAAGCCATTATAATAAACTACTCACTAACCGAGCTAGCTCGAGCCGTACCGTACCTGTATTATAGAGGGCATGGCTTTACTGTACATGTATTTCCTGGCTGGGACTCGGTTGTTCTTTGCCAGAAAGTATAACATTATTCTAGCCACAAATGAACTTCTACATACATAACATACATGTATTTATCAATAAAATTCAGTATCTTCACTGTTTTCATGTTTTCACTTGTCTGCCAACTGGCCACTTAATACATTTTGTTTCTTCCCCCCCTCCCCCCCCCCCAATTTTGCATAACTATTGTTTCCAGTTTCTCTTGGGACTTACATGTACAATGGTCCCAAGTGAAAACAAAAACAATGCTTATGCAACATTTTGGGGTACAAGCAAAGAGTATTATGGTATTTTCTGAAGTGGCCTATGCATTAGGTGACATGCTTTTACTTGTTGGCCGACACAGTCATCGGCTGTGTGTTGATGATGTGTCAACCAACACGTGGAAAGGTGCATCGTTCACTAACCTGTTAGTCGGAATTGGATTCGTTACTGTAACCAAAACACATGCTATGAAAATAAAATAGCAAGATAATGGATAATAATTAAGTTCCTGAAATCCCTTTTTTCATCAACAGACATACAGTATTGGAAAAGATTCACTCAAAAGACAGAATGTTACACCCATGCACCAAACAAGTGTGGATGGTGTGGATGATATGGCCAACTTAGGAGATCTCCATGATGCAGCAATTTTACACAATCTTCATCTCAGATACAAAAATGACAAGATTTACGTAAGCCAGCCCTTTGTATTTTCCATTTAGAACCACAGCTTTCCCAGCCTCATTTTCCAGTATAATGTGCAGTTTAATTCATTGCCAGTATGGTACTGTGAAACTAATTTAATGAAGTGCCAAGATGCTGAGAACGTTGGTATATTTACTTTTAGGGTTTTGTTTAACAAGTGTCCTTTGTATACATTAATTTTTATTAGTAGGATCAAAAGGTTAAGTACTGTTGGTTTACCAAGGTTGTATAGAGATTTTCTAAACCAAGGTTCCACTCTAGTTACTATACATGTAGCATAGACCTTATTCATAAATGGCGGTCACATTTTTAATTCTTTCGTCCACGTGCATATTAGACTACCAAGCCTCATTTTAGAGCAAGAATTCTTTTCAATTCACTGTATGGTATCGAGGCTTGGTAGGCTAATTTGCACTTCGACAAAAGAACTATAAATTGGCCGCCATTTATGAATAAGGTCTATAGTGTGTTTGTCGCCGGACCCACTGGTCAAGAATTTTATGAATAATTTTTCTTCTTTTAGCTCAGACCATTGCTTGAGAAAACTCTTATCTATAGAAGGAAATGTCCCTCGTCTTGCAACCCTCAGAAATGGTTGGGACCAATCTTACAATTTCTGTTCATTCTCTATACCTACATGTATAATCACCTTCTGTCGCATCGAGGACGAGCCCTCATAGCAAATTAAGTTGCTTACATGTTCTTTGTACATTGGTAGGAAAAATAATTTGTTGGGTACATTTACTTGTAGATTCCTGTTGCTTTCCCAGTGACAAGTTTGAACTTGGTGCTCTTCATCTCCAGAAGAGTGGCCCAAGCAAAGCTCCAAGCCCTTCTGATTGGTTAGATCCCCTTATTTAGCTGGGACCTTAACAGGTGCTACCACTCTGGACCAGAGTGAACCCAGGTGTTAATGAGGGTAAGGGGTAATTCCATTCCTGTCCCTGAGGTATAGCCCCATTATGGTGCAGTATTAACATCATACCCAGTCCCTCTGCCTTTTTTCACTGTTTTTCCTTGTTTCAGACCTACATAGGTTCAATCCTATGTGCAGTAAATCCGTATTACATCATTGAAGGATTGTATGACAAATCAATGATGGAAATGTACAGAGAAAAGCACATTGGGGAGCTTCCTCCTCATGTGTTTGCCATCGCCAATGAGTGCTACTATTCCATGTGGAAGAGAGGAGAAAACCAGTGTGTACTTATAAGGTAGTGAATCCTAACCCTAACACACCAGTACTAGTAAGGATAAAAATGGAGACTACAGACTTACAATGTAATTTTGCATAATTTTGTTGTCTCATTCTTTAAACAACGGGAGTATTGATGTCACAGCTCATTTGCATTTTTTAGACATTAGCCTGTAGTCTGCATTAATTTTTATAACGACTACTCCAGTAAACTATCTTCTTAGTTGCTTTATGTTCCAAAATTGTACACTAAATACTTTTAATTATTTTGATGTACATTCTCCACCCTATGAGAGTCCTTTAGTTTGACCCTTCTACTTCCTCCAAACAGTACTTAAAGTGCCCATAACCTAATTTTTCTTCACGACATCTTAATCTACACATATCTCATAGATGTTTCGCGAAAAAAAAAATTGCGATTTGAAAATGAAATATGAAAACATTCAAATTTGCTGCCATTTTGGTTCACCATTCACCTTAGTCTTCTATGGATTTTTCCCGGTCACAATACTGCTGTGACGTAGATTAAGGAACACGTGACTTCAAGTGAAAAAGGAATAGCGATATAAACAGTATAGTAAGGAATAATTCCCTTGAAAATGCCTAAAAGATGCATAACCACTCGATGTAACAACACAGCTGATCCTAAAATTTAAAGAATCAGTATACGTAGGAATCCTTCGACTTGCAAAACGCAATACCTCAAAAAAGAAGGAAAAATGGCTGCAGATTTTGTCTTGGTAAAACTTCTTCACTGTGCTACATGTAGATTCACTTCAAAGAGTATGACTTTCAGTATTGTATGGACAGCGAAACAAAAAGATCTTTGAAGGCGGATGAGATTCGCTTACAGGAACAGACATTCTGGTAAGCGTTGACTTTAATTCCCTTGCGAGACCTTCCTTATCCTCTTGTTTTTTTCTGTAATTTTGTAACCATTCCTTGTCTGCTAATGGTTCTTCCACGTAGGGTTTTGTGTAGTTCTAGGTTTCAGTGCTAGCGCTGGCTGACTCGTCGAGACCGGCAACTACTCGCCTCAAATTTTTTTTTTAAAATCGCCAGTTTATTCACTTCCAGGTTCAGAGGCA
>NC_090883.1:31871675-31914175 GCF_036669925.1 Montipora capricornis | reverse complement strand
CTCAGGGCTGTCAACTCTCCCGGATAATCCGGGGGACTTCATATTTTGGACTGAATCTCCAGATCTCAAGATTATGATCCGAAATCTCCTGATTAATCGCCAAAGTTTGTCATTTCTAGTGAGAATCGACTTTCACAACAATAAAATTTCAAATACTTTGTGTTTTTTTAGTTATTTTAACATCTGTAATAACAAAATTCAAACGATTATTTTCCTCAAACGCTGATAAACCGTTTTGCATGCATTGCTATTGATGAATTGCAATTTGAGCAATATAATGTGATTGGTCGGAAATGAAACAATCAAATCAAATGTTGAAATGCCAATGACAACTTTCTCGCACGTTTTTTGACTGTTGCCTAGGTTATGTGATAGTGTACTTTCATTTTGCGCAAAAGACGCAATATGATGTCATAGAAATGACGTCACAAGTGTTATGACATCATCTATCATCCCACACCAGTCAATTTTCAATATTTGAAGAGTTTGGGGGTTGACAGCCCTGGATTCCTGTATTGTAATCTACTGTCAAAGATATATCATTCCAAAAGAAATTTATGTTTTAATTTGTGTCTATAAAGACACTCTGAATTGAAAGTACTTAGTATCCATACTTATAATATAGTTAACCCATTGACACCTGAACCAGCCTAGACTATCGTCACTGATGAGTAAAATCGTCTGGCGTTAGACAGAGTAAAATCTATCTCACTCCTAGGAGATAATGAATGGTTTAACGTACTAGACAATAATTTGCAAGTAAACTTCATTGTTGTGGTAAATGCAAAGAATTTTTTTCTTATCAAAATACATTAAACTTTCTCATGTACCTTTGTTATGTTGTCTTCATCAGTCCAATTATGGAAGCCTTTGGCAATGCAAAGACAGTTTACAACAACAATTCGAGCAGATTTGGAAAGTTTATTCAAGTTACTTTCAACTCAAAAGGACGAATGGATGGTGGGAAAGTCCAGGATTGTATCCTTTGGTCATAATTTCTTGTACGAGTTTGAAGGTGTTTTTTTTGTGATGCATGTAACAGCACTTGCCACTGAACTCGGGGAAGAGCATGAACAAGTGGGAGACCCATTGGGGGCACTTCCCCTAGTTTGCTAGGAGTCGATTTTGATAAGCGACTCCAGTTTTCCTGCAAACTGGAGTACCCGTAGAAAAACCCTCGGAGTCAGGTTGAGACTGACACGAACTTTAAATTAAACCCACTTACCATTGCAGAGGCAGGAGACACGGTTGATGACCACTACGCCAGCCTTACTTGAACCTCTGGCTCTGTTTACTGTTTACGTCCTTTTGTTACTTTTGTCCTATGCTATCCACTAGGCCCAGTTGTTGGAAAGCCGATTAACTTAAACCAGGATTAGTGAAAACTAAAAAAATTGTTTTGCTTATTTTTGTTTTGCAAGAGTGACTTCTTCTAATGTAAAGTTTTTCCAAATATCAGTGTTGAACAGCATTTGGGAGTAGAGAAATTAACTCCTTGGTTAATTTTTAATCTGGGATTAGCGTTAATCGCCTTTTGAACAACTGGGCCCTGGAGTTTAAGGCTCCTACACTCAAGATATTCCTAGTGGTAAAAATAGTATAATTATAAGAATGAAGAAAGAAGACAACAATGGTGGTCTACATTTTTACAAGTCATGTTATGTGTAGGATGGGAGTGAGAACTGTGAGCTGCTTACAATAATGAAGTTAATGTCTCAAATAAAGAAAGTTTAGTTTTTTGAAAGTAGGTTTTGTGGTTAGCTAAAGGGATGGGACACAAGTATAATAGCTCAGACTTCTTATGGCTTACCAAGGCCTTTTGCCACAATACTTCTAGTTTTAATTTATTAATTTGAACGGTTTACAGTATACTTTGCATTATTTAAACCTTGACTTGTTAATCTTACATTGTTACACAAAAAGTCCTCCTTGAAAAGGTAAAAATGCAAAATAATTCATTCACTTGCTCACAAACTGGTGTTTGATATCTTTAATTTAAACACACAGTACTGATTAAGTATACAAAATATATATGATTGGGTAAAGAATATCTCCATTGCATTGTTCATTACTACTGTTCACGTAATATATTTCAAAAACAAGTCCAAGTGTTTCATGTGCTCATGAAGCATGATCGAGGCACCAGATTTTGAAATGGCTTCAGAATCAGAGCCTATTTTTTTTTTAATAAAGTGGAAAACAAATAGCAAAAAAATCACATGTAAAAAATAATTATTATTAATTTTGTTGGTCAGTGTAATGACAGATGTTTTTGTGTTTTTTCACAAGTTCGGCTTTTTATTTAAAGTCTCTTGCATTGACCTCCTCGGTTGCAATTTTGAGAAATGCAAGAAGCAGCTATGGATAAGTTTTCTTGGTTTTGACTGCCAAAAAGTTGCAATTTCCAGAATGAGTACTGTAATCCACAAAATTAATAAACAGTTGTTTAAGTACTGCCTTCTTTGGCTAATCGATTTCCAAACACACATGTTTGGATATTCAAACACTGCATTTTTTACTGGGTATCAAAGTAGGTACATGTGACCTAAATATGCATTGGATTATCATTTTCATGGATTTTAATGGCTTTGAGAAATTACCAGTATAATTATATTATTGAATATTGTACTGCTTTTTTCTCTGACACAACCCCCTACTCTCTACCCTAATCTTGGTTTTTTAGGTCAGAGAGTTGCACTCTAAAAAGAACATTATTGGGGCTAAGAGGTTGTGACAGAAAGGGAAGGTTACGCAATAGTGAAAATGTTCTCTGTTATCACAAACATACATGTACATGTTGCACTTTTAAACCCTTTTTTCAGAATCGAGTTGTGAGACAAAATCCAGGAGAAAGAAACTATCACATGTTTTATGCTCTTTTGGCTGGTGCATCTGAAGAGCAAAGAAGTAAGTTACTCACTTGCAATATCTTATTAAAATATTAAGTTTTTAGTGCGGAAATAAAGTTGTTTGAATCCATAAGTAACAATTTTGAGGAAGCACGAAGATGCATTCTCTAAAATTCCGTACAATTCATGACAGTATAATTCCTCCAGGTATACAGCTGTAGGCAGCGATCCATTATCCATCTTGAACCACTTGAAATGACTGCACAAAATTATACATGTATTTTTCTTGACTTGGCTGTCATCCTCATCATTATGAAGACATGGATGAATGAATCAGTGACAAATTAATGATCCATGAACAATAATATTATTATCAAAATTTAATAATCCTTATTCTAAATTTAATTTAGGATTAAAGTACAGTAATTTAACCATTTCACCCCTGAGGGTTTCCCAATTGACATCGTAAAATCCTCTGGTGAAAGTAAGAGGAACATTTCTAACTACCCGCTGTTCTTCAGGAGGAAAACAGTCAATCTGTGTAGATCATGTAGAGTGCAGGAGAAGTTAAAGCTGTTATACTTTTTGGTAAAGTCAGGTCAAGTCAAGTCAGTCAAGTCAAGTCAAGTCAACTCACTGGAGGCCTGAAACTACATGAACTTGAAATTTGTTCAACTTTTCTGTTGCACAGATCTCCTGCTACTCAGTCCACCTGAGAAATATCACTACCTCAAACAGAGTGCTTGCTATGGTGATCCATCGATAAATGATGCCGAGGATTTTAACAACGTTTTGGTATGACTACTTCATGTCAGCCCCTGTACTCAGAAAATGGTCAAAGAAGTCTTAAACCTCATTATTGATGCCATATTTGAGTGGGATGACTGTTCATTTAATTATCACTTCTTTCTTGTAAAACTTGAAGCTCCATAGCGGCATTAGAGTAGTTGTAAGAGCACTCACCTTCCGCCAGTGCATGCGGGGTTTCATTCCTTGACATGATTATCTTGAAGTATGTATGCTGATCACTGTTATGCTCCTTAATTGCACTTTACTATTACCTATAAATCCATTTTTTTTTATCATTTATCATCAGACTAGTATACTGTACTTGATCTATCATATGTTTTTCTTTCTGTCAGAATGCCATGAAAGTGATGTGCCTGACTGAAGAAGAGATTTCAGATGTTCTTCAGGTCATTGCCGCAGTCCTTCAACTTGGCAACGTGCACTTCATTGCTGCTGGTGGTGCCCAAGTTGCAGAGAAAACCAGTATGTTTTCAACTCAACATGTGTGTATTGTTTTGTGCCTGATGTACATGTAAATTCAAGATGTCACGCAGGCATACACTGGTACAACATTTGTTACAAAATTAAATAAGAAATGAAAATAATAATAATGCACAGTTGCACTATAACTGCCAAAAATGTGTTTTTCTTTTTCAAATCTTTACATGTAGTTTTAGAAAATTTGGCGAATCTTCTTCGTGTGGACATTTATCAGCTGATGGATGCTTTGACCCAAAAGTCTATGATTCTCAGAGGAGAAGAAATACTGTCACCTTTGTCAGTGGAGCAGGTGTGTGTGTGTATTATTACTAATCTATAAACCAAGTAAAGACAACATGTAATATTTTTTCCCTGCAAGTTACATGTATAAGCAGGTTTCTGATCTTTTTTTTCCAACATTTTAACCCATTGACTTAGCTGGGCCCCCTTCTGATGAGTTAAACAACGTCTGGAATTAGACAGTGTCCACCTGAGAAATCTACGCATTTCCACTACCCTCTCGATCCTAAGAAAATACTCGCAGAAGGCTCTATCCACAAAGACACCACTTACCAGGGGAGTGACAGGCAAGACTTTTACCGACACGGAAAAAAAAAAAAACTAAAAAAAAAAAAAAATGAAAACAAACAAACTAAACGCAGACCTCGACTGGGTTTGCCATGAGGCAACCCAGTAAAAAGCCTACTAAGGGTAGTAGGGTAGTTTTAAAAGGGTATTAAAGGGTAGTTTTGAGTGGACTTGATGGGAGGCGCGATGGCCTCATGGTTAGTGTGCTCGACTCCGGAGCGAGTGGTCCGGGTTCGGGTCCTGGCCGGGGACATTGTGTTGTGTTCTTGGGCAAGACACTTTACTCCCACGGTGCCTCTCTTCACCCAGGTGTATAAATGGGTACCGGCGTAATGCTGGGGGTAACCCTGCGATAGACTAGCATCCCATCCGTGGGGGAGTTAAAAAATACTCCTAGTCGCTTAATGCTACGGAAACCGGGTATAAACACCGGTGTGTTGGGTCATTGGCTCGGAAAGCGCTTACCTTACCTTACCTTTGAGTGGACTTAGAGGTTGTTAATGAAGAAAAATATTGCTTTTAAATGGGCAATGCAGAATCAAGAATCTAAAATTAATGCGCACAGCCATCATCTTTTATAAATACACTGTAGGATAGTATGTGCACTCTCGTTGGTCAATAGCTGTGTTTAGATGAGAGTATGGAAACACGGCTGTAACATCACAAATTTTGATTGGTTGTATGCTGTCAGACATGCGTTTTGATTGGCTGGTAGGAAATATGAGCATGTGTCAAGAAAATCTGTCTCGGGCTTGCATAACTGTCTCAAATTCTCCCAACTCCCCCTCGTGTTTAGATGAGGCTATGGAAACACGGAAAACATTCTCTATTGCTTAAATAGTAATACTTTTTGTTTCTTATTTTAATTTTCTCGTTAGCACATGCTGTCCATACCTACCAGCAAATATCACCTCCTACTTTGTAGTCTTACTGTAGCTGTCCTATGGTTATCAAAACCTATATTCCATTGTAATTTCTCCTGCCAGCATTCCACTATTGAAACTTTCTGACACCCCTGTTGATGCAATAAGCATTTAAATTCCAGGATTTTTATGCTGATCCTTGTAGGTTTCTTCCATGACATATTAAGTTATTCAAGGGCACCTTTTTTTGGAATTGCGTTCTCTCATTTTACGATGCACCATCATATACAGTGTTTTCATTGATGAAATGAAATACTGTGTTGTAGGCGTTGGACTCCAGGGACTCCATGGCTATGAATCTTTATGCCTGTACTTTTAAATGGCTGATCAACAAAATTAACCAGAGAATCCAAGGAAGTCAGAGCTATTCATCCATTGGTGTACTTGACATTTTTGGATTTGAGAATTTCGATGTAAGTAAATTAATTAAATTTTGTAGTACAATAATCATGAGTCTTTAGAGAATTATGACACATGAAAGCAATAGACTTGGACTTTAATTTGAGAAATGTGAAAACCTTGCACAAGATCACTCAAGCTGGAGGCAAACCCTGAACAAGAACCTCAGGATGAGAAAGGAGAAACTCCAAATGACTTTAGACGAAAAAGTAACATAGCGTAAGGCAAATCAAGAACAACATAAAGGCAGTGACTACAAGTGCAGAAGCTGTGGAAAGGACTGCCATTCCTGCGTCGGTCTTCACACTTGTAACCAACTGATGCCAGAGAGGGGAGAGAATGATAATTAGGATAATTCAAGGACTGCATACATAATCTATTGACATGTAAAAACTAGCGCTATTTAAGTTAATTAAACTTGCGATGTTTCGGTGACCTCATGACACCATTATCAAATAGTTGGAAATAAATATGCAAATCTGTTTGCACGTTCAGCTGTGTTCTTAAGACCACTAACTACTTTTTTGTGGAATAGTTTATCTGTATCTTTGACATACATGCTTCATACTCAGTGACTGAAGTGCATTATTTTTCCTTGTATTCCTTGACATGTACAGAAAAAAAAGTCTGATTTTATATCTGACTCATTTGAATTAGGTCAACAGGTTTGAGCAGTTCAATATCAACTATGCCAATGAAAAACTGCAACAGTATTTTAACAAGCACATATTTTCACTGGAACAACTTGAATACAACAGGTAATATTATTGGTTCATGCTGGAGCATGCTTGTTATGTAATATTATATGGAGTTGAAATCTTGATCCTTTGAAAGGTCACACTAACGCTAACGTCAGGTCAGTAAGCTATATGAAGATATAATTATTAGGCTTAAGGTCAATATTTAAAGTTCAGGGTTTTATGAGCATTTTTAGAGTGATAACCTATGATCTCATTTGTTACCTGTGCAATAAAATGCCCACACTGGTCATTCTTAGATTTATATTAACTCTTAAAGGGTAGACGGTTGAAGGTTTTATTAAAACTCTCTTCTGGATTCTTTTTGACAGAGAAGGTTTGGAGTGGACAGATATTGACTGGGTGGATAATGGAGAATGTTTAGATCTCATTGAAAAGGTAAGGCAAGCCTTTTCAAAGGCTTAGTTATTGAGGATTAATTGAAAAAGACTGTGTAGATATAGATCAGTTAGCAGAGCAAGTGCTGCGCAAAGTAAGTAAGTAATTTTATTTATTGGCGGTAACATGGGGAGTGGTCACCCAGTATCCAGATCCAGAGGCACAGATGAAAACCGCTCGACCAATAAGTTACAACTCACTTACTACATAAAATATAATAATTAAATTATAAACCTACTAGATAAAAGATTACAGAGTAAGATAAAAATTTGCCGAAAAGAAAAAAAAACAAAGAAAACTATAAGATACATTTCCTACTTTACTTTTTTTATTAGTAAAATTGCTGGACAGAGTGTGCAGATTTAGTAGACAGTGGTGAACTTTTCCATATAATGTGCAATAATATAAGAAAATGAGTTGTGCCTAAAAAAGATTATTATAAGATGGTTGTAGAACGTTAACTCTACTACCCCGTAGGTCGTAGTTAGTAACCCAAGGCATAAAAAATTTTGAAATACAACTAGGGCCTTGCATCCTAAAACTTAAACTAAATCCCGTTAGTTAAGCCTGGATTATTTAGGTCTGCTTACAACTAAACAGTTGTTGATCTTTCTAACTTTCATTTCAGTGTCAAAATTATTTACTTTTTATTTGCGTAGAAACTCGGTGTGCTTGCTTTGATTGATGAGGAAAGTAACTTTCCTAAAGGAACTGATGAATCCATGTTGGACAAGCTGCATTCAAGTCATGAGGTTTACTTCTTTTCTTGCCATTCGTTTGTTTCACCTTAAGATGATTCGCCTGCAATCAAGTCGTTTCGCCAACACAATGTTTGCGCACACTTAGTGGGCAAATGATCTTGAGGGCGCAGGCCAAAACATCTCAGAACATTACTTTTTACAAGCAAAACTGTTCATTCCACGTTCCGGATACAAAGCCGGTCTAATAAACGGGCTAAAAACTCAGAACGTACAGTAATAAAATTAAAAAGAATTCACTGAATTGAAAAACATTTCGATTGGATCCTTCTACGTTCTTCAGTTTGAATCGTGGTGAGTGGTTACATAGTGGTCACATGACCGATGAGTGGTCTTGTGACAAAAGCGCACTGCATTATGGATGTTCTCAAGTTCCAACACCTCTTCCCTGTTGGGGAGGGGTTGTGTGACCGTGATAATTATAGCCTCCTTGATCTTCCTTTTGACACAGGGTAACGCCTTTTACATAAAACCACGTGTTGCAAATACAAAGTTTGGAATCAAACATTACGCTGGAGAGGTAAGTAAATTTCCTTAACTTTTAAATTTTTGTCCGTTTTATTTTGGATTAGTAGCTTCGTGGCACTAGTAGATGTAAGCAATTTTGGTGAAACTTTCTGTCTCGGTTGTCAGGTATTCTACAGTACAAAAGGTTTCCTGGAGAAAAACAGGTGACGTTTATTTTAACATTGTAAGAGTGACATTTGTTGAATCTTGCTGAATCCATTTTTTTAATGGCTCATCTCTGATCTGCCATGCCTGAAAGTTTTTACGAAAATTTTTTTTTTTAAACAGAGATGCCTTTCGTGACGAGATTCTTAACGTTCTCATGGAAAGCAGGTATGATGATGAAACAAGCAAATACATGTAACTGATATATTGTACTTATATGAAAATGGACGCAAGGAATGCAGCTTAAAACGGATTGTGCTAATACAATTGGAGTTCTCGTCTTCGTTTACGTGAGTTGCGATCTTAGTGTAAGCCGCACTCAATTAGCGAAAGCTACTGGTTAAACAATTCTGATCTTTTTAATTTAGTCTCCAAGGTAATTCTGCGATTGGTTCATTTTACCTCACTTCACTCGAAAATTGACTTGGAAATCTCATGCTTCATTCGTTACCCAATTAGATGTAAAGCTAAGCCATTTGTCACTTGCTCGGTGCAGTCTGAAGAAATTCAATGTTTTCTTACTGCATCGCTGGGTGGGTGTATTTTCCTTTCATTTTTATTGTCTCATTTGAATTTGTGAGTGTGTTGTCAATCGGATTGGCTGAAGTGAAAATTTCCATTTTGTTTCAATGCATCCATAACTGCGGCCTGATGTCTTTGTAGTGTTTCTGACACCTGTCAATCAGCGACTCCTCCCATGTGACTAAGTTCGGGTTTTGAGATCATTAAATGGGAGAATTATTTTGTTTGTGTTCAGAAACTTTGTTTCAGTGCCTGTCAAGATTTTCAAACACCAGTCTCTAGGAAAGGTAGAATATTTCCTGGCCCTCCTTCTCTTGTAAGGTTTAGCCTTCCACCTTTCGTTTGATAGATCAGATTTTATTTATGACATTGTCGAGCCTATGAAGCCATCCATTCCTGCCGCCGGAACCAAGAAAACTTCAAGGAAAAGGCCCACAGTCAGCTCACAATTCAAGGTTTGTTCCCTTAAAGTTTACCTTTCTTTAGGAGCTTATAACAAGGAGAATACAACTCCAATATACCGGTCGTTGTCACGGGATTTGTCACCTTTCTCTCTGACCAAGGGCTGACGCTCGAAACGTCAAGTATCACATGACCATTTCGCGGGCTCTAGTTTAGGTCAGCTGTTTTTTTTAAGTTAACCGCTGACCAGGTACTCGGTTTCGATTGGATCGCAGGGCAACGAAAGATACCAATGATCAGAGAAACAGAATGCCAACTTAGAGAATTCCAACTAGTCGGAGGCAAACCAGTTGGTTGGTTACAAGAGCAGCTACATGTACCAGGATCAAATTTAGCTTGGTCTCACAATGGATCTTGAACCTGGGATCTCCTGATCTCAAAGCTAGCGCTCTAACCACGCGGTCACGCTGCCTCCTTAAATTTCGAGGCGAAAATGGCAAGATTTTTTTGTGGCGTGAGGAGGAGAGATTATTCAAAGAAATGAAATAATTGAGGTTAATTACATCCCATTTTTGTATTCTCTCGTTTTTTGTTGGATAAATTTTTTATTTTGGTTGCAGACGTCATTGGCATCTCTAATGAGCACACTGAGTCAATCGCATCCATACTTTGTACGCTGTGTGAAACCCAATGAGAAAAAGGTAAGGAAATATAACCCTTCGATCAATCGCCGAGTTATAATGTGGCTTGACTTTGAGTTTTGAGAGTAGGTAATCATTTGTTTGGTTTACGTTTTCCCGATTCCATGTTTATTTTCTTTGTAGCTCCCACAGTCTTTCAACCCGAAAGTTGTCCTCAGTCAGCTTCGGTATTCAGGAATGTTGGAGACTGTGAGGATCAGGCGAGCTGGTTTTCCAGTTAGACGAATTTACAAAGACTTTTTGTTCAGGTACCTTGTGTTACAAAAAAATCACAGCCTTGCCATTCTCTCTCTCTCTCTGTGATGTACTTTGTTTGAAGATGACCGTTTAATTAGTTGTTTTCTAAATGTGTTTTACTCGCCAGATACAAGGTTCTTCTCCGTGGAAAGACGAGATCAGGAGATAACAGTGATTGCACGTTGCTTCTTCAAGAGTTTGACCCTGAAAAACAGTCATTTAAACTAGGGAAAACAAAGGTACGATATTTTTAAAATGCAAAGATTGTTGCTAGTGCACATGCTATTTTTTGTTTCCGTAAAAGATCATTAATGTAGCAGTTCTCGTAATATTTCAATGAATCGTTGAGGTTAAGAACGGGTAAGGAGGCATATTTGAATAAGGAGTAAAGGAAAGGTATGGAAGTAGTACTTTTAAAGAAGAAAAAGATCTTCAGACCAGAATTGGGTCGACAATTATTATTCGAAACCCAAAACTTTTCGTACGCAATGCTCTGTGATAAGTACGACATTGGGTCGGTATCCAAATGTCTTTTATCAGTGAAGACACTTTCTTAATGTGAAACGTTTTCCTTTTGAAGTTTTTTTTGGCCTAATTCGAAGTCGTTAGCATGTAAAATACGCGCAGCCCCTTCAAACTAAATAGACTACGTCCATCAATGCTCAAAATAGCATTTACTAATGTAATGGCCACAGTCTACCCTATCAAAATCTATTTGTACTAGATTAGGTTGTATCATAAACTTGGTATTTTTATTGTATCGATGTTATTTTCATGGTTTCCCGTTTTTAACAGGTTTTCATGAAGGACAACTTGGAGTACAGGGTGGAGCGTGAAAGAAACGCTCAGCTTGAAGCTGTTGCCATATTGATCAAGAGGAGAATCATGGGATACCTGCAGAGAAAGAAGTATCTGAAGATTCGTGAAGACATCATTAAAATACAAAAGAACTACAAGGTACTTTGTGGACTACGCAAGATACCAAAATGTGAAACGCACCAACGGCACATGCAGGGCTATTGTTTTTGTGCATTAAATATTTTGATTTTTAGTGTTCTCCTAGACGTCGTTGGGTCGTCTTCGCTTAAGCTCCCAAATATACTTACAAGAACAGGGACAACTTAGTTTTTGCGCAAACGTTACGCCTTTTACTATCGCCATCTCCAATGCTATGAGTGGCGAAAAGAACTCGCAAGAATATACATAGTCTGAATGGAAATTGAATTGGCATGTACATAATAATGGAGGCCACAATGATGATAGTTACTCTTGCAAGTTAATGGCATTACTCGCCCCACTAAAAATGGTAAGAATAGTGGCCGAAAGTGGCTAAAAAGGGACAGTAAGTGGCCCAAACGTGTTTACACAAAGTGTCATCTAAGCAGTCTAAATTCCGTTTATAATTTGATAAACAATGTTTTCCTTCCGATTTAGGCGCATTTCTACCACAAGAAATACATCAATATGCGATTAGCTGCTATAGTCATTCAGAAGGTAAGATCATTGTCTGTGGTAACATGGATTTATTTATTTGACGTATAAAGAAAGGGAGGTACATGTTCCACTCGAGTGCTTTAAGTAAAGAATAGTTGGTTGGGATGGGTTACAAATGATTCATCAAGTCTACATAAAACGATAAATATATGTGCGTGCTGTGTTAAGTAGCACGAAGCTTACCACTTAAGCTTCCCGTGAGCCATGTCTCCTGGAGCTGGAAACAACGATTCAGTTTATGTCGTCTCTAGTTATCATTAAAAAAGTGGACTATTTTCAAACACATTAGTTAAAGACGCTTGAAAAATGAAAATCAAATGGTCCTGTATAATTTTTCGAGTCAACCTGACTTCATGCAGCTATGTGCGAAAGAAAAGTGCAGGATTTGAAGGACTTTAAGCACAAAACTTCATTTGCCCTTGTATGACTTGCCGGAAAAAGTTTGGGTTATGTAGCAGCTGTCGTAACGCATAAATGTGATTGTCTCGCTGCCCTAGCCAAAAACAAAAGACTAAACAATAGAAACTGCTTACAATACCAAAGAACAATTTTGCTACACTACTGAAAAGTTTTGGTGAACTTTTTTCGACAATTAACAAGTTATCTCTAGGAAAAAAGGCAAAGAAAATCTCAGAATTGCCGGGAACATGTTATTCACATGGTCACTGTTGCCGTGCGCGCTGAATCTTTCTGTTATCTGAGTGGATGACCAACGTTTGCTCGAAGAAAGCATTTTAAACTTGCGTGTTTTGTTACATCACCTCAGTTTGAAAGAGGAAGGACTGCACGGGCACTTCTCAGAAGACTGCTGGAGGAGAAAAGAATCGAAGAAGAGCGACTAAGAAGGGAACGTGAAGAGGAAGAACGAAGGAAAGAAGAGGAGAGACAAAGGTAAAATGAAAGCTATTTGGAAGAAGGGTCCATGTATTAGCGAACGTTAGATTTAAACGCGAGTACACTGAAGAGAAAGAGTTTTTTCTGTTGTGGGCATGCGAATTAGGTTTGGAGGTCAAAATTTACTTAGTGCGCCTGCTCAGAACTGATCTTTTGTGTTTCATTATAAAGGTCTGTGATTATGAGAATTGGGTTTGTGCAATGATGAGAACAGGATTGGTGCACTGATGAGAGCAGGGTTAGCGCAATGGTGAGATTAGGGTTGGTAGAATAGTTTGAACGGGGTTGGTGCAATGATGTGAGCAGGGGTGGTGCAATGATGTGAGAAGGGTTACTGCAATGGTGCGAGCAGGGTTAGCATAATGGTGAGAATAAGGTTGGATCAATTCCCTTAGTCCCATATGGGTGGGTCGAATACCTTTCTGGTGAACAACCCTCACTGGAAGTGGGCAAAAAACAGATACTGTGGCAGACGGACATTCAGTTACGTCATCTTTCCTGTTACGACGCCTTGTCCTAGTCAATATTTCTGCATGTAAACCAAACGAAAAGAAACTTTCTTTCGCCATGATCTTTTATCTCTCCCAACATGTAAAAAGTTCCTAACTTTGAGTAAATCATGATATGCAAGTCTGCGAGCAACTTCCCCTCCCAGTGTTGTGGAGGCCTTCATATCAGTTTAATACCTGGTTTGTCCTCTCTTGCAGAGAAATGGAGAGACTCGAACAGGAGAGAAAGATCCAAGAGCTTGAGGAGTTGCGCCGCAAGGTAAGATCACTCCATGGGTTGTTAGGGAGGCGGCATTACAAGTCCAGTCGTTGAAGCGTTGAATTTGCAGATGCCACAAAAAAAAATTACAGTGGTCAAACTCTGCTTTGTGCATGTGTCACGTGTTCGTTGTTCGCTTGATGATATAATCACTTCTTCTTTCTAAAAGGCCGACGAGGAAGCACGACAAAGGAGAGAAGAGGAAGAGGAAAGACTTAGAAAAGAAGAAGAACAGAGACAAGCTGTGCTGGCAAAGGCTCGGGCCTTGGAAGAGGCTAGGAGACTGGAGGAAGAAGCCAAAAGGAAGGCAGAGGAGGAAGCGCGCAGAAAGGTACGTATTTGACGTAATTATTTTGATGATGAAGGCGGTGATAATCATGATGGTTATGGCGATGATAATGTTAAAAAAACCTTCAACTAGAACTTTGTGCATTTCTCGCATTTCCTATTTTATTGCACTCGAAGTGGTTCCCTTTATTTTTTCTGCAACACCTTTGGTGTTGTGTTTTTCCGGCTAAAACACGCGAACTAAAGATTTGACCGCACCGAAACTACCCTGCGAGCAGAGTCTATTTCGATCTTCCTAGATAAGTCGGGAAGAGGAAAGTAGCCTCTGCTCGCCGCCTGCAAATTTTGTGTTGAGCATGCGTTAAAAATTTTAATGTATTCGGTGTCAGTCACGCGTGACCAGTAGCCACAAAACTACAAAACGAAAACAAACAGTCGGGATATTTTCCAACAACTCTCGCAAACACACGACAATCAAGGAATCATTTCATTGGAAACTCAAAATAGGCCATACTCTTAAAATGCCATTTTATTTTTTTTCCTGAAACATTCATGCGCTTCTGTCAGACTAGTTTCTGTAACCGACACATAGGAAAACCTCATGGGAATTCTAACAGTTAAAATTGCCAAGCTGTTGTAAATTTCAAAACATTGATGACGCGTGGCGATTGATCATGCGCAAAAAGTAAAAAAAAAAAAACAGGTTTGACAAGTCGAAACTTGACTGACTCATCCAATTCTTTGGATGAGCGGCAAGTCAAAGAATGTGGAGGCGGCGAGCAGAGTCTAGTTTCCCCTTCCCGACTGATCTAAGAAGATGGAAAGAGACTCTGCTCGCAGGGTACACCGAAACAGAAACAAACATCAAAAAGACAAAACAAAAAACAGTAAGATGACGCATTTATAAAACTGAAAGTCAGGGATTTGTTACCCTGAACTCGTCGAATGATAATTTTACTTGAAAATCCCTCGAGGCTTTTCTTCTCGGGTAAATGTTTGTGTTAAACAACAACAGTAAACACTTAATGACTGGTCCCGAGGGAAACAGTTCATTTTATTTCCCGAGAATCTCATTCTTTCCCCGAGGCGCAGCCGAGGGAAACATTGAGATTCGAGGGAAACAAAATGAACTGTTTCCTGAGGAACCAGTCATGAAGTGATTTGTTATATAACACAAAAAGAAAAACGTGCAACGGTGGTCGTCGGTCAGCATTAGCGGGAAACAGTGCACTGTTACCCTCTGACGTCATAGATTTTGCACTGTTGCCCTCTCAGAGGCGGGAAACAGTTTTATTGTTAGATGTCATGTGACCTCGAAGTAACCAATGAGAGCGGGCGCTGCTGGGGGAAAAAATCAGCTATATAACAACAATCATTAGATAGTTTATGGTCAAAAACACTGTTGTGTAAAGAATTCTGTACTCCAGTGCTAGAATTACTATACATTTTACGGTGGCCATTACACTGGAGTTGTCACGGCACAAACAAACCTCTCGCTGTACGGGCAAAGACGTAGCACTAATTAAAAATAGAAGTGTCAACAATATCTTTCGTTTTCGTGTAACTTTGTCTCATCTCAGCCTCTAAGTTCTTATAAACAAAGGCTTTTATGAAAAAGTCCGCTGTTTCCAGTTGAATTTCTCATGATTTGTTTTCAAGCAGGCAGAGGAAGAGAAAAGACTCAGAGAAGAAGAAGAAGCAAGGTAAAGTGGTTGCAAAAGTCACCCCGTTTAAAGCTTTGGACAAAAATAGGTTTACTTTTAAGGCAATCAATTACAGCCTCGAAGGTGTGAACTTTAACTTGACTTCCTAATTTTGAGACTATGTAGCTAGAGCGGTTTAACCCCATTAAATAACCCGATCAACGCGTTATTGCATTGATCAAGGACTCCAAAGTGGATCATGCATTGTTATTTCCCTTCTTTGAAAAGCGATCAATATAGTTTCCAAGTGGCAGCACTTAGTCACTTGATTCCTCTAAAACGATATACTACAAAGGATTTGTTTAAAGTGGGTTTTGTGACATCAAGAATAAACGAGGTCTTCGCATGAAGACAATGATTGCTTTTGCTTAGACCTTGATTACTTGGCGTATCACGAAACCACTATCCAATATTCTTTTAGAAAAAAATATTATTCCTTTCTGTTACCGGCAGAAAGAAAGCAGAGGAAGAAGAAAGATTACGCAAAGAAGCAGAGGCTGAAGCAGCCGCACAGATTGCTGAATTGGATAGACAGCTTAAGGTACACACGTGACTTAGAGCGGCCAGTAATGGATTGTCAAAAGTAATGGTGAGATTAAACTAACGATAATTGCAACGCCACAAAACGTTATCCTCTCGAATAATGATAATAATGATGATTTTTTTTTATGTATCAACTGTGGACACTATACATAAAGTCGATTTAGCTCAAATGAAAAAAACCTCTCTGAGCAGAGTAAAGAGTCAACAAAATCAACCCACATATGACGCCGAGTCTGGGAATCGAACCCGGGCCACATTTTCAGGAAGCGAGTGCTCTTGCCACTGCGCCAGCCCTACTCCTTAAGGGCGATAAAACCGTAGGCCCCGTCTCACAACTCTTCAATGATCTTAAAATTCCGTTGGACATTAAAGAATACACACACTCTTTCCAAAACGTAGGGTGCTGAGTTCCCAGTTCTGTTCTTTCCACAAAAAAAGTGGCCAGCTTGGCGATGATCTGTCAAAGAGTATTGTGGTGCACGGGGCCACCTTAACAGAAACAGCCAAAAGTCAAGCGGACTTTGCTGAGTGCTGGAACATGTAGATGTAGAATACGAAGACCCGCTAAAGCGAAGCTATTAGGATGCTTAAAAGCACGCCACGTATTGGGTCGTGTCGTACCTCATTGAACGGGTCTCAGGATTGGCCAAAAGAATAGTGGAGCGAACAATGATAACAATTGATTTAGCACAGAAAACAATAGGAAGTACGACACTATACAGGGCTCCAATGAAATATAGTGTTCAGCAAGAGGTACGACTCTACCCCACGTTTTAGACCCGCGGAAGGAATTCGGAAGTGAACATTTCGCATTCCGGAACAATAGTGTCTCTTAGATAGATTTTTAAACTAATCCTCTCTCATGGAGAAAAGATACTTAGCAATGTAAATGTGGTTATATGAAGACGAGTTAAAAGGGAAAACTTGTCACTTCCGGTTGCTGTCCGTGGCAAAAAAACCGGCGTCGCGGGTGTGAGTTCCCTATTGTTGACATCTCTTATTGTAACGACTGTGCCAACCAGAGTCTTATTTGCTGTCGAAACAAAGGGTTTCTTTTCTTCAAGTGGTTTGCATATTCGAATAACAAAAACGTTGTTTGTAAATAGAGCACGTTTCAATCGGGTGTCGTAAAACCAAAACCAAAGTACTTACTTTGGCCCATAAAAAAGGACGGAAACAATCCAGTAAACGAATCAAAACTCGAAGTAATAACACGTAGCCGACACAAAGCGCGGGAAAATGTGCACATTGGTTGAAAAAGTGGGGCGAGAACTTTGAACCAATCACTGAGTGAAGTAATGAAAAACCAAAACAATTCGCTCATTACTTTCGACACTCAATTGAATTGAAAACCGCTCTAAGTATCTGTCAATTAAAAGGAGACACTTCGTTGTGTGCCTGTGCAAAACAGAAACGAAACTCGTTGAGGATATTTCTGTTGGCAATAAAAATTCCCGGGAATCATAGAAATAAGAACGACAAACGACATCTTTCATTATTTCGGGCACATTGCTGTTAAAAGCAGTTTTCTCTTTTTTAATGTCGTGTGGGTTTCTCTTGCCACTTTTAGCTAGAAGACAGTGACGAAGAAGAAGACGATGTTGAAGAGACCTGGGACAGACCGCCGAGTTTGTATGACACGCAAGATCTACCACTCAGGGAAGGATACCTAATGATGAGAGGTTTGTGTAAGAAAAGAGACACTGTTCCAAATACTTTTGGTACTTTCTACAACGGTCGATGCAGTGTATGAATTGTCTCACATTGAAAGTAAATGACCCCCACTCCAAGAACATTTGGTGATGGGTGGTACACGTGTGGTACACGTGTGGCGTTTCTGAGATTGTTTGGGTGGACAGTAAGTACACGCTTGCATTCGTCTTCGACCACAAACTCGTTCTATTGGAAAAAACGAAAGAAAATGCTAATTTCCAAAGCTATTGAATGCAAGACTGAACCTGATTTTCAATTATAGATGTTTAAAATGTAAAGCGCCCGTGGAAAGGTTGGGAAACTAGTTGCTTGACTTTGACAATTTGTAGCCGCTTGACTTTGCAGAGCCCGCAGACCAGCTAGACACATTGTCCATCAGGACCCACGTAGATAAACGACCATCTTGTCTCCATGATTTAGCTAGGCATTGGTGGATTACGCTTCATTCCAGCCCACTCATAGAGCATGGACCGTTAACTATTGTTTCCCACCTTTTGGAGGTGTATAGTTTATTCTCCTTTGTGGTGACGTGTGGAAACTATTAGTTCTTGCCGCATTGAGGCATCAATGGACAATCGTCGTCCTTATTGTTATCGCTAATCGTTATCGGTGTCATTATTATGTCTGTCAGGTGGTCTGTTAAGTTTGTGGAAGAAACACTGGTGTGTGTTACGTGATGATACCTTCATGTGGTTCAGAGGAAAGCAGGTGTGACTCAGCTCTTCAGGTTGCAGAATCGCCTTTATGAAATCGTCATGTACTTAAAGCACTCGTATGACTTTTTTTTATTTTTCTATTCACGAATGAGGGCCCATGCACGAATATAGTCCATACTGAGTATATGAGTCCAAGGCTTTCAAGGAAAATTTCACGATTTGGCCCTCATTTCTATTTGCACTCAAGGCAGACTTTAAAACAAACTGAATTTTGATTTTTCGCTTAAAAGCATCGAAGTCTTTTTGGAACATTGTTTTAGTGATCGTGGGCAATTCCGAGTCGTTACAGGTATGGATTTGCGGTAAACGGCGAAGTTCGGGCTAAAATTTGCTGTTTACTCATAATCAATAAAGAAATATTTGATTTCAGGTCGTATAAAATAAGCTAGAATAAGTGGATTTAAAGGTGTCATTACAAGAATCAGTCTTTCGTTTGCTTGTCTGCCGTTGACGGGAAAGGGGAAGCTTAATTGAGCCGTTGTTTGTGTCCTACCGTATCCCTAATGGTATTTAGAAGTAATATATGGCATTCAATGTTTCAGGACGCACTTAAGTGTGGCTGGTTGATGAAGAAAGGTGGCGGCACCACAACCCTCTCTAGGTAAAGTGAAGCACTAAATAATGTTGTTATATAGCTCAATTTTTCTCCCAGCAGCGCGCGCTCTCATTGGTTACTTCGAGGTCACATGACATCTAACAATAATACTGTTTGCCGCCAAAAGTCTCTGAGCGGGCAACAGTGCAAAATCTGTGACGTCAGAGGGTAACAGTGCACAGTTACCCGCGATTGTTGACCGACGGCCTCCGTTGCTGTTTCCGTTGCAAGTTCTTTTGTGCTATATAACAAATCACTTAATGACTGGTCCCTCGGGAAACAGTTCATTTTGTTTCCTGAGGATCTCTTTGTTTCCCCGAGGCGCAGTTTCCCTCGGGACCAGTCATTAAGTGTTTACTGTTGTTATTTAATGAAAATGCTTGGAACCCGCCAGTGACATGGGAGTTCTTATCTCCGGATGAGAAAAAGTCTCAAGAAGCCGTCCCTTTGTTAGGGAATGACGAGAAGGAAGTCTCGTTAACAGTTGCCACAATCTCTTATGATAAAATATCCAATAAATGTTTCACTGTGTCCATATTTTCTTTCTTATGTATTTCAGACGTAATTGGAAGCGTCGGTGGTTTGTTCTGAAGGACAATATTCTAACGTACCATGAAACCGACGTGGAGGGAGCAAAATCTCTTGGAACCATTGACATCAGAAATGCAATGTACGTTGATCACTTGTAAACTGACTTAAAAACTAAATTGACAAAATGAAAGAGAAAAAAACAGGCGGAGTGTAGTCTTTTTCAAGAGGCTCTAATTTTGGTAAACTTCCTCATTTTAGTAGCTCCTATTGCCATAGCAACAGTCGCAATGGTAACATTGGCTTGTATGTTGCAAATAGGCCCGCAAGGCGTGCACGGGTTTCTTTACCACCGTGACGTTCAATCTGAATCAGCGTGTAGAAGTAGCTCGGTGGGCCAAAATCTGTCACAGCACATTTTTTTTCAAACAGTAGTCACTTACAGTTTTTAATTTTGAGCAACTATGAAATTAGGTTCCAAATCGTTTTGACTTTTCTTGCAGACGCATAGTTGACGATGGTGTGAAAGAAAATGGATTTAGCATTATTACTGAAAACAGAACGTACCATGTTATAGCAGAGAACACAAATGATTGGAAGTGAGTGGCATTTTATTTTGTTTGTCCTTATTTCTTCAATAAAAGCGTGAACGTGGAAAATGTCATTTCTTTTCGTGAGTACATCTGCATCTACTTGCAACATTTGTGCGTCAACTGGAAGAAGCCGTAAAAAAAAAAAACTTGTGTGTTGGCCAGTGAAGCCCGACATTTCGTTTCGTCGAAAACAAAAACTATCAGCAGAATAGCCCTTATTCACGATAGCCGCCATGTTGGTTTTTAAATTGTCATGCAAATTAGCCATGTGTTATGCTGGGGGGCAAACAATGGAATAAAGGCAAATTGCGGAACATCGGCTCGTCGAAATATTGAATTAACATTGGTAAAAGTACATTTTGGAATTTAGAATTAATTAGCTTTTATAATAATTTTCTATCTTTTGATTGCCTCCGACATTTTGACTGTCTACATAGTTATCTGCTCATTTTTCACTAAAAAAACATCGAAGTAACTTGTGTAATCATTCTGTTTTACTACTTAGGTGATAAACATTCAATGAACGTGAAACAAATCATATTTGTAGCTAAGATGTTCGTTATAACCTCTCGAACTTGTGTTGTTTGCGCCCTCAGAAATGTGTGGCTAATTTGCATGATAAAGGCAAATCCAGCATAGCGGCTATCGTGAATAAGATCTATTGAAAGAAACGAGATGAAGTCCTGTTTTGAATAAGCATCACGAGGTGTCCTCTTACCGTTCTCCTCAACTTTTAAGTCACTCGTGTCTGGTGAAAACGCGTATGCGTCACATAATGTCCCGTCCCCTAACTTGACTCAGATCCTCGCGAGGAAACTTGAACGGTAACGAAAACTGTAACTTAAGAATAAAACCAACGCTGATGGCAACTCTATTGTTGTAAATGCGGAACTCAACGTGATGATTACTGACGCCGGTTAAAATTAGGACGAAGAGAGCGGAGAACTTCTTCCCGTTTAGATATTTCAATTATTATTATTATTATTATTATTTATTATTATTATTATTATTAGTTGTTGATTCTATTATTTTAGTATTACACTTTTAAATCCTAGCTCGTTAATTCAGTTTTTTCACTGCAAGAGGGTTCTTAATAAACTATTTTAAAAAAATTAAGCGTTCACCTCATTTTTCTGAGGTTAACGTTCAGTTATATCAAACTTTTGCTGACTATACATAGGTATAGTTTTAAATTCCATACAGAGACTCTTCACTGATCAATGAAAAAAGCCTCTCGTATTATACGAAACCTACAGTCCCATGGAAACCAACAACTCCCACCATTGTTGGGATGCAATGGACGCAACATTGTTGAGAGTTGTTGGCCAACAATGTTGCAATGGTCGCACCATTGTTGAGAGTTGTTGGCCAACAATGTTGCAATGGATGTAACTATGTTTGGAGTTGTTGGCCAACAATGTTGCAATGGATGTAACTATGTTGGGAGTTGTTGGCCAACAATGTTGCAATGGACGCAACTATGTTGGGAGTTGTTGGCCAACTATGTTGCAATGGACGCAACATTGTTGAGAGTTGTTGGCCAACAATGTTGCAATGGTCGCACCATTGTTGAGAGTTGTTGGCCAACAATGTTGCAATGGTCGCACCATTGTTGAGAGTTGTTGGCCAACAATGTTGCAATGGACGCAACTATGTTGGGAGATGTTGGCCAACAACGTTGCAATGGATGCAATGCAACATTGTTGAGAGTTGATGGCCAACAATGTTGCGTCCGTTTGCACGCAGCTAAAAGTAACTCTTGTTTTTCGTTTTTCAGTCACTGGTTTAACATTCTAAATCGTGTGCACCGAGCAACTGATGAAGAATTGAAAGGAATGAGAGAGGAATCAGCAAATGTCAAGCATGCAGCGGTATGCGCCAATATTGTTAATGGACCATATGCGCGATGACCTTTGACCAGCAAATTTCACCACCGAGCCTCGTTTGCACAAAATTATTCACATAATTTGGACATGCAATACTGTTCGCACTTGGGTTTCCTGTTCAAGTTTGCTGCTGTGGGATTTAGCTCATGCTAAAATTTACAAGTTTTCATTTTCGAATTCGAGGCTTGGTGGTGAACTGATTAGCTAGTCAGGCGCCCTATTAGGGACATTTGCCATCGCGTTTTCAAAGTCGACCGCAAACCTCAAACCTCGGTTAGCTGTTAGCGGTTTTGAGTTTGAGGTTCGGCATTTGGCGGAAAAAAACGCGCCATGTTGGATTATTGTTTTACTTTACGTGTTTTAATTCAACCGAGCCAGCATCCTCAAGGCTGTGTGAATGATCAGCAAAAATGTGTTTATTCAAGAGTTAAAGCATTTACGAACATAACTTATCACTTTAAACGTGATTCCCTACGGAATTTTAAGGTGAAAAGCGATGCGGTAAATCACTAACCGCAAGAAGATTATCCAGCTGTCAAAACTTGAACCGGAAACTGCAAACTCGACCGCAAGGCCATGTCACGTGACAGTCACAGTTTTACCGTATGTCGTTTTCCGAAAAAGACACGGTGCTTAATGTCTCTATTCGGTCTTTTGTTTCGCGTTTACCACAAACAGCATACCTCGGGCATATTTATTCCTGTTTTTCCCAAAACGCATTAAAACTAATCTGATCAATTTAAACGGATTTCTTGCATGTTAGCCTCAGCTATCGAGCAAGAAAAGAGCTATTGCCATTTTTCCAAACGCAAATCTTAATCTCTCAAATGTGACAACTCTCAATTGTGACAACTTCAGAATGTTGGATGTCTTTCTTTTGTTGTTTCCGTTTAGGGCACTATTGACGTAGCCATGATTGAGTCCTGTACCCCTGGAGGAGTTGCCAACAAGTAAGACGGACAATGCATTCTCAGTTCCGAAGTCACTTTCAAACTTGCATAGGAAACGTTATTTAGCCCGGCAATTCCTTTCCTCGGGTCACGTGCGCCCCTCGCATCTCGCTTTTTCGTGCATCCTTTTCAAGTTTCATATTTAAGTCGCTTTTAATCTGAGAAACAAACTATCAACATTGAACCCTGCCTCAGAATTGATGGATGAACATTTTCCTTTCAGGACCAATTCCTTTACTCTAATCACTGCCAATCGAGTGATGAATTTCATTGCCGACACTCCAGAAGACGTTAATGGATGGGTTGAAGGTACGAAAATAATATCAAGTTAGTCCCATGGCATTTGCGTAGTTATTAACCGCTTTTCGTTTTGTTTAGAAAGTAAAGAATCTCAATAGCTCTTTTAACGGCTCCAAACTCTCTGCCACATTTCTAGCCAATCAAAAGGAAAACGGAACCGTGTAACGTCCCTCCGTCGTTTTAATTCCCGCGCTTTTTGCCAGTTGCATAAATTTGTTTTTGTCCTGATTAGATTAGGTTGTGGTGTGTTCGGCTTAATGGTGAAGGCAGGCCAGATATCGCAAAAAGTGGAATGTAACATGCGAGGAATAACGAGGAAATTTTGTTACTTCTTTTCAAACAAGGGAAAAATATACGAAAGGCGATTTGAAAGTAGCTGTCTTGCGCCCTAATTCGTAGCGTGTGTAGCCAACACAGCAGTGAATTATTTGCTCGCGGATTATTCCCTAATTCACTAATTCCCAAAATTAACAGTTGAATCTTAGCCATCCAAATTCAAGATACTGAGTGTAATGGATGATAAATAGACCAAATCGGCAAACTCAATTGTATACCCAATTCAAGTTACCCGGGGTTAAGACTCTCTGTGTATTGTATTGCATTATAATGTAACATTCACTTTTAAACGATATGGAAATACCTGGAACAAAACGTCTTATTCCCAAAGGGTTTGAATTGGGTACCACATTGAGTTAGACGATTTGGTCTATTAAGTTGTCTGTCCCTGTTGTTATTCTTGGGTTTGCTGTTGCGACACAAGACAAAACTGAATTTGTTTTTCAGCTATTCAGGAAAGCAAAGAACGTGAACATATTGAAGGTTATTCGGATGTTATTGAAAAAGGTTGGCTCATCAAAGAAGGAGCCAATGACGATTCCAGAAGGAAAAGGTGAATGAATTTTACAAAATTGTGTATTTTTGTCCCATCCATACAATTTTGCCCTCCAAAAGCGTGTACATGCTGTGAGATTGCTGCTTATCATACACAAAGTCTGAACGGTTACAAAAGTGAAGACTTCTGAAAATTTGAAAACACTCAGTTTCGTGTAGTCTGATCACCGTCGAAATTTGAGATTTTGACAACTAGGTGAGACTTGGTAAAGTATAAAAGATGTTACACTGGTTAAAAAATATTATTGAAAAGATCTTAAAATCCCAACGTTTCGGCTACTAACATAAGCCTTCTTCAGGGGTAATAAAAACATATAACGAAGTGACAAGTGTATTTAAAATCGCGTAGGTGTTAATAAAAACAGAATATATTACAAAATCAGTTCTTGTCCAATAACGCCATGGCCCTGTACTCTTGGGGCAGGTACATGCCATCATTGCGGTTGAGCGGACTTTTGTATGTGTTAATTTCCCATGCCTCTAAGAGGCGTCGGGTTCGCCAACCGGGACTGGTACGTAATATTATAGACGATTCCCACGAGATTGACTGGTGAGACTTGCAAGAGACTTGTAAGAGGCTTTGAAAACGACCTTACTCGTGCGGTATCTCAGGTACCAGTTTTTTAGACAAGTTTCGATCCTTTTTCCTTTGATGAGCAAAAATGATGGGAAAATGCTAGTATAGATGGAAATATTTAAAAAGACTTAAGTATGGACGGAGTCTGAGGTAGTGCTGTATGGGGGTGAACGTCTTTATATTTGAAAAAATATGTTTTACGGTGGTAACTTAGAGATGCATGCAAAAAAAGAGTGTTCCTCCACACGAGTCGAACCCTTGATCTCCTATTACTCGTTCGGATGCTTTGAGATAATATGAGACTCGTGAGAGCTAGTCCATTAAACTTCGTTCTGGTGACAGCTGTCCTGCACTTCTAGGAGCGCTTTCCTTTTGTATGGAAAACCCGTTTGTTCCGGTGGTAAATCAGATGGAACAGACTTTTCATCTAGAAGGTTTTCAGAAAAATGGAATACCTTCAGAGGTTTTTTTTTCGTCGAAATCATCGGAAAATCCAGAATCATCTCCTGCGTCCCATTCTCCTGGATGAATTAAAGGCGCGGTTTTTGTCCTCAAAAAGGATTGTCATTGTAAATCGTTAGTAGCCAGTCTCTTATAGAAAGAAAGTGACTCCGTGCAAAAGAAACACGCTTGTTCCATTCCGTTTGATTGAAATTGTCCTGTTTCTTTTAACAGGAAATTCTTCTCGGGTTTTCCGTTCAAATGAATGCGCCGTAGGACTCTAGGACTGAAATTGTAGAAAAATGGCATTCTCGCAAATCTAGTGGAGCAGATGGAGTATGTTAACTCCGGTAATTGCCTGAAAAAGTTCTTTTTTCGATGTCCATTCGGGGATACTCGGGAACATTCGGAACAAATCCGAGTGCCCCTTCAGTGATAGTTGTCAAACTATGACCTTCCGATTTGTAGTTTGGATGCTGTACCACTGAGGCTCTAGGAGATTCGTGGAACTTGGGATTTTCCGTGTATTTTGCAGATGGTGTGTCTTAACTGGAAATTCACTGGATTACTACAAATCATACGTGAAGAACAGCCCCAAATTTGGCTTCATTACTCTGAACAGTCTGTGTTCTGTTCTGCCACCCGAGGAAAGAGAGCCTGGTAAGATCCAGAAAAGGCAGTCAACCGCGCGTAAGACCGATCTAGTATTCCATTTTCCCACCGCAATTCATGTAAAATGTAAATCCTGTGTTTCAGAGTCTTGTGGCCCGGGGCTTACAACTCCTTTATCTCACCTCTGAGTTATATGAGAGAGTTTAAGAAGCAACGAGTGCAATGGCATTGACAATGCCCCAAAACAATAATCTCTTTGGTTAAAAGAGAAACATAATCGTGCTGCGCATAGCAGCAGCGTGAAATCATCAAATTTGAGGTTTCATCGACAAATTGAGCATGCAAATGTAAACCTTCCATTCTTTATTTTTACTCGGCTGGAATCGCTCGAACCAATCTCTTTAGGTTATTTCGCCCATATTGTACAATAATGGAATAATTGCGGAAGACTTACGATAGCGCATGCAAAGTTATATTTCAAGATGACGTTGTAGACGCTTAGGTCGGGTTCTTAGTGAAGCAAAAACACCGGACGGCAACGGCGTCGAAAATTTTGTCGGAAAATATAATTTCATGCGTGTTATTGTGATAATTTCGCGGTTACTCTAAATCGTTCGGCATGGAAAGTGTGTATCAGTATTCTAGGATTAAACGTGGGAATGAAAGATGTGGGTGTTTCGAGGGTAAATTGAAAATATATCGTCAGGTGCTTGCGTCCTTCACATAACCTCAAATATGATCATTTCACGTCGAATGGCAATGTACCAAAATGCAAAACCCTTCTTCAGTGTACAAGGCGTGCAGAGCCAATTGTTTTGCTCATCAAACACATTGTCTTCTGTCGTCTTTTCTGTGGGACATATTTAGACGTGAATGGTGGATCGAATGTAACTGCCAAAGTATCCGGTGACTGGAATAACGAAAGTTAAAAGTTGGTGGGCTCGATCGAAGCCTACCTCTGAAAAAGGCTCCAAACATTACTAAGTTTATGAAATTGTCGAAGTAAGCACGATTTAATGAGGGAGAGTCCCAAGCTCAGTACACAATAGTCCATTTTAGATACACACCAGCCGGCGTCGGCCGAAAAGGAAAAAGGGTATTAGTGTCCTTTCCCTTTTTTGAACTTTGCTAATGACAGTGACATTTGAACCGATCGGAAGTTACAGTGGTGAGCATGTGGCTCAAAATACTGTGTTTCTGTTACTTTTTACTCTCATGAATTATTAATAATTTTTTCATTTTGGCTTCATTGACCTCCAAATGTGGGAAAAATAATGACAGGCTGTCATTTGACATTTCAATCTATTTTTTATTGTCTTTCCGACACTTAACCCTTTGAATGACGTTAGTTTTGTTCCTTTTACCAGGCGACTGGACATTTATTGTCAATGGCAGAAAGCGATCTTATGTACTGCACGCCAAGCTGCAAGAGGAAGCCATTCGCTGGGCAAACGCCATCCAAGAGGTAAAATATACCGTGTTAGGTGCATTCCGGTTAAAACGTCTTGATGCTCTTATATTTATTGGCTTCTGTTACTGTTTGATTATGGTCAATGGGTGGGAGACAAAGCCTACAGTTTAGTAATTATAACCGTGATATTTACCCAGGAAGCTCCACTCACCCGAAATGGTTTTCACGGAGTTCCTGCATCGAATCAAATTGGAATTTACAGATGTTTTTTTTTAGGAGAGTGGAAAACCGGAGAACCGGAGAAAAATCTCTCGGAGCAGAGTAGATAACCGACAATAAATTTAATCCACATTTGACCACGAGTCCGGAATCGAACCTGGGACACATTGGTTGGAGGCGAGTGCTATAACCACTACGCCATCCCTGCTTCCTCAATAGACCCATTTATAGTCCTTATAAAAATCTTCAGTTGTTTCGAGTTTCTGTGACTCAACGAGCCTGCCAGCTCCTGCACGCGGTAGCCCAATGTTCAACCAACGCATCCAGCCGAACAGCGAGCGGATGGCTTGTAAAGTAACAAAGGGACGCCAGCTTGCACTGCAGAATTTTGTTTCCTGACCTCTTATGTTCACATTCAGTCTGTGAAAGTTTGGCTTGCTGACGTCATCCCACTTATTCGACCTTTGAGCTCTTACCTTGAAAATTTAGAATTTTTAGTGCTTTTTCACTTAACTTTTTCTCATTGCGCTAATCCATTGACTTTTCCAGGTTATAGATTCCAAACCACCTGTAGAGACAGCTTTTGAGAAGTTGGTAGGCGAATTAAAGGTTAGTTAGCCTCTTGAGATCATTATCTCGTTGTGAATTCTGGAACATAAGGCCATTAATGGGTAGAGATGATCTTTAGGAGCAACATTTGTTCGAACGATTGAGAATCTTACGTTGTTGCAAATGCATGTAAAACTGAATTGGAACATATACCGTTTTATGCAAGTCCTTCAAAAGCGACCTCAAGGTTGCGGAACGAGTTCGATTAGCTGTCCAATTTGAAAATAATGGGACCAAAGAATTCCGAGGACTTCCAAAATTTGGCAATTAGAGGAAGTCTTTATGTCGAATATTTTCAAATTGGACAGGCGTGGTTGTGTTACTTACTAATTACATAACTGTCTCTCAATCTAAAAGTTCGCAATTGAAAACAAGCAATTCTGTTCACTTCCATTAAATACACTGACGCTGACTGGCCAATACTCAGCTTCATTGTATTCCTTATATTCCTTAGCATGTGATTAGGTATTGGGAAGTATGCGAAGTATTTTAATTTGACTCCAATGTAAGAAAAATTGGTCAGTTGACCAGAAGTTAAGGAAAATCCGTCTGTTGGCAATGTTGGATTTTGAGACAGCTATACAATTGCATTTTATAATACTCGTCTCAGAACGGAAATCTTGTATTCGTTGTCACACTTGTTCTCCAATTTAAATGTCGCAGTTTTCAAATCCTAGCCCAGTCAGATTGCAATTTCACTCGTCCATACTTGTTCACGCGCGCAAGCTCACGTTCACGTTCACGTTCACGTTTATGCTAATACCTACCCCTTCGCTCGCATTTTCACGCATCCACGCGCGCTCTAATGCTCATTTTTCGGCCGATGCTCACTCTTATGCTTGCATTTGCATTCATCGACGCGCGCTTTCTCTTTCGTGCCGACACCCACGCAGACAATCACGTTCATGGCCACACTGGCACCTACTTTGCTTACAGCCTGATCACATTAGAAACGTAGATACACACGTGAATGGAACTCCCAGACCAAACACAAGCGAAAGTGAAAAGAAATAAATTTTTTCTTTTGTTGCCCCCGCGCTTGTATCTGCATTTGCACACGAATTCTTTAGTGTAAATACTTTACTCTAAAGCAAATTCAAGCCTAAAACCATATGGAGATAAGTAGCGCTCCACAGTTTGCATTTCCCTCCCCCTGCTTCTGCGTATTAAGTGTAAAAGACCGCAATCAACGTTTTTTCTTCCACAGAATGTGTCGACTGAGAGTGAAGTGGATCAGATTTATCGCAACAATCCAGTGCTTAAGTATTCCAAGATACCACTCAAAGCACCTCTGCTACCCGTCCCTTATGGACAATCACAGTCATCACGTGAGTCTTCCCATCGGGTCTACTGTGATATATTTTTTGAATTCTCGATCGGTTGCAATGTTTGCAGCTTTGCATGCGTTTTACAATACCGACTGAAGTGGTTGCCTATTTTGATCGTGTCCATTTACTACCAACCGAGCTAGAGGTCCGTACTGTAGAACGTCTGAGCCGTACTGTAAAATACAAATCCTGCTTTTCCATTTTAATTCTTGAAGAATTAATTGAACTAAAGAAGATAGGGTTGTACGAATCGAGAAAATCACGTTAGCAGCATCCTGTCTTGGTGAATGGGGCGCTGTATTTCGGGAATCTGGGAGTGGAGTGAGGCGGAATCGGCGAGGAAACGAGCCGAGCGGGTCGTCCGATTTCCCAAAATCGACCTGGTTACCGTCTAGATCTGGCTAGAAATCAGTGTCATGGCAAACGAAAAATGTCAGGTTTATATTATTTGCCTACGTTTAGGTGCGAAGGGAAAAGGTTATGGCACTTTTCATGAAGAAGCCGTTCGCGTGTTTAGCTCTCTGCTCGAACAAGAATCAATTGCAGATCCTATTCCTGTCATTCAGGTATGGTTTTTCTCGTCATCTGGAAAGGCTTACAGTTTCTTTTCATCTTTCATTGACCCATTATTTTAGGCGTCCGTCCCCTTTTCACAGAATTTATGAATTTCGAAAAACTTTTGTCCCCAAAGATGTTTATCTAGAATTAAATCCCATTCTGTGTTCTGACTGGTTTTATCACAGGAAAAACGTTTCCGAAAGAGTTCGTTTCTCGCCATTTTCAAGACTAGAAATAAGCATTTTGAACATGTCAACCTGTTATTTGGACACTGAATCGTAAAAACAATGGATCCTCGTGGTGTACTAGTGACTTTCGGTTTTCTTTCGGCCATAATAGACCATTTCCGAGTTCATGTCTGCCTCCACTTCAAAGCGAGTCTAAGTGCGAAGTTTTTGTGATGGTAATAGAGACTTTTAGATCCACGTTTGCGGCTAACCTCAAACTGCTGGAAGTCACATGACTAGCGCTTGCCGTCACGTTCGAGGGTAAGTTTTGACGTTTTCAACGGCGGAAGGTAGGTTTTCACGTAAGTAATTTACCTCAGCTCTTTATGGCATGGAAGTTACCTTATCCCACGTATGAACGGGGCAGATATAAAAAGCAACTTTTTATCTTTCATTCCATGTGAATTAAACAATCAAAAGAGCCGTGGTTTTATTTATTTCGTTGACTGAAACATCAACGCTGAGAATCGAGGAAATTCAATATGGCGGCCTCCGCCGCTTTGCACTTGTTTACTTAAATCTAAATGCACGAACTATCACAACTTCTAACGTCAAACCGCAAATCTCAAACCTCAGTTTGCGGTTAGCCGTAAACGTGCATCTAAAGGTCTCTATTTAGTTCTACTTTACATATGAATGAAAACTAATTTTCATAACAAAAACTTCGCACTTAGACTCGCGTTGAAGAGGAGGCAGACATGAACTCGGAAGTGGCCTATTGTGAGAAATTCGTCTGGATTTCACACTGAATGAGCAACCGAGTTGACGTCACAAATGTGTTTCTTTTAGGTGTCTAATTAGGTTGGTATTAATTCCCATTGGGATAATTAGGCCTTTATAAACCACTCCTCGTGAATGTCACACCACTTGCCAAGTTTACTCGAGGCTGTTTTTTCCTTACTATTTTGTATTGTCGTTTTAAATAGCGTATGACTTTTTTCTTATATTCCTTGGCTTGTAATCTGTATCCAGTGTGTTCCCGGCTCAGTTTTTTTATAAATAAACTCTACCATTCCTGGCGGCTTCCTCCATTATTTGTTTGTTACTTGTCTCTTCTATACATATAATAGAAATGTTTTCTATTCGGCTGAGCGAAGCGAAAGAAAATAGAAATTTTATTAACACCAGTCTACTTCGCACGCGGTGTTGAATCCGAGAACCAAAATTCCAATCGCGCATTGTTACGCCTACCTTCAAATCCTTTTTTCCTCTTTGTTGTTCCTTGTCTGCTATGTCTACTTTCGAAAAAAAGACATCGCTGAAGGTGACATTAAATTTTCGGGATCAACTGTTTTATGCTCTCATATTTATCACCAGGGTATTCTTCAAACCTGCCAGGATTTGAAACCTCTGCGAGATGAGGTAAGGTGGCTTCTCTTCTATCCAAGCCAGCTTTGGATCGTTTTTCTGTCGATTTGTTTTCAGTGTTGATCAACCAAGCGTTTTTTCTCTTGTGTTTCATTAGGTTTTTTGCCAGCTCGTAAAACAGACAACAAATCATCCACAGCCCGATTCAATAGGAAACTTACGAAACATGCAGGTACGCAGTTGGTCTATACAGATACTTCATCTTCTCCTCTCTCCGCCCAGATTGAGGTCTTTGTGCACCGACGAACACGAATGTCAGTCTGTGACCACTAGTTTCGCAAAAACTGAACGATACAGTTATTCTTTTCCTCCTACTATGCTTAACGTGCCACATTAACGAAATGAAGGTATCATTGTCTGTCGAGTGAAGCTAGTGATTGGAGTGGAATTAAAACTTGAAAAAATCGGCCATTTTTTTCGACTTTGGACATGGTAATGTTAATATATCTTTAAAAATTATGCGTGGATACTGAGCTCATCTCGTTTTAATGTCTTCTCGTTTGGACTGCAAGGAATGTTACCCGTGTTCACGTAAAATTAAGTACCAACTGAGTTATTGTTCTCTCCCAGTTTTGACATAAACCAGGAAAACCTATCATTAATGACAGTGCCCCCTTAAGTTACGTTCAGTTGTTATTTTAGGTGCTTGTTTGCATGTGTTGTACGTTTGTCCCAACAAGAAAATACTTGCGCTATTTACGATTTCACCTGAAAAGGTAAGTTTGTTTACCAACGTAAATATCTTTCTTTGTCAAGCAGAGCCTGCCACTCCAGCTTGAGTTCATCGTTCATCCAAGATGGCCGCCATCTTAGACGGCTGTCGCAAAATTCTTTCTTGGCGAAAAAAGTGACTTAGGATTTGAAAAAAAACATGAAGCACAAAACGCCGTATTGCGTATTACCAAGGCAACGACGTTGAAGGCAATGAGAATGTTACAAAACAGTGGTTATAATGAGTAAAAGCGAGAGCTTTTACACGCTTTAAATGCGAAGACGTACTATAACATGAAGGGGTCGCTTCAGTCTCTGGTTTTGTTCGAATTCATTCAAACCGTTTGATAATCCAAAATGGTGATCAACAAACAGCAACGCAGAGACGAAACCGTTAAAACATATTAACACAGAGAGAAAAGCGACTGGGGATTAGGACGAACCAATGACAGAGAACGTCTTATAACCTATTACGGACACATTGCAACTTCAAACAAAGCAACTTCATTTAAATTTTCGTTGTTTTACATGTCCCAGTACGCAATTTGCTCTCCAGTGTGACGGTTTTTGTATCATGTGATCTCCTGCTGCAAAGGGGCCCCATTGTAAAAGTATCAGTTCACACGAGGGGACATGCCGCCGCAACATATCCCTGGGACATGTACCCGCAACGTATCCCTGGGACATGCCGCCGTAACATATCCCTGGGACATGTACCCGCAACATTTTCATATGTGTGCACATTTGTGATTTTGTCCCTGCTACTATACATGTTGCCTCAGTGTGCACTGCGCAAGTTCTGCAACATGACCCCTCGTGTCTGCCCACCTGAACTCCCTATTTTGATTCTTCACCACCAAAATTTAGTTTTCTAATTAACGTACTATTTTTATTCATGTAGGAACATAGAAAAACATCCCACCACAGAAATGGCTAAGTTTGCAGGGTTCGCTATCGAGTGTATGAAGAGAACAAGACCCAGGTGTGTGTCGTGAGTTAAAGAAAGGTTTTTGTAACGTACCAGTACCTGTAAGATAGATTGTGTATGGAAAGCTAAAATTTATCGCAAAGGTTTTCTTCAAATGATGAATTTATGATAGAGCGGTTTTCAATTGAGTGTCGAAAGTAATTAGTGAATTGCTTTGGTTTTGCATTACTTCACCCAGTAATGGGTTAAAGTTCTGCCGCCACTTTTTCAACCAATCAGAAGTGAAACCAAAACCAATCGTGGCTCGCGCGTGAACATTTTCCTGTGCTTTGTGTCGGCTACGTGTAATTACTTCGAGCGAGTTTTGATTGGTTTACGGCATTGTTTCCGTCCTTTTTGATTGGCCAAAGTAATTACTTTGGTTTTGGTTTTACGACACTCGATTGAAGCTCGCACTAGTAACGGGTTTCTCATTCGGATGGTCCACTTGTAAGCTTGGTAGCCTATTCATTTCGCTTTGCTCAGGTGCCTTGACTTACGCCTTGCCAATAAAACTCACTCTTAGGCTCTTCGGCAGTCACGCAGCGCAACACCCAAGGGAGCATGGCGTGGCGTTGCGTTACGTGATAAAGTGAGGGCTAGAACTGGCCTACTTACAAAGGACAAAGACTGGAATACCAAACTAACGGTCTCATATTCGTTGTTATAGTGAGTAAGGCGTTACTTTGTTAGCCGATGAGCAGTTACACCCTCATTTTCGGGGAAAAACCCAAGTGGTCGAAACAGGACTCTGACCTTTATCCTTCCGATTCAAGCTAAATTTCGATATTCTTGGAGGAAGAGGAGATTGTTCTTTATTTCATGACAAATTTCAGACACCACAAAATGCTAACATACGGTGACTCGACCCCCAGTAGATATTCAAGAGCGGATCTTCTTAAGTTGCCTTTTTTAAACCTCGAAATGCTTCAACCCGGCCACGGACACAGGGCTGTTGTCTCTCCTTATGTACTCACCAGCTTTTGACGGACAATATTCTTCGTAAATTGCAGAGAGTTCCCACCATCACGAGAGGAGATAATCTCACTTTTGGTAAGTAAATAGAGAATGTTTCATGGCTGCGCGGAGATACGAAATTTCTCTTAAAGTGTTGAAAATATTTTTCAACGCGAGAAGAGAAATTTCGTACCTCCAAGCGGCCATGTAATATTCTATTTATTGTATAAACACCAATGAAGTACTAGATCATTTCAAAAAAGGCATCGAAAGGCGCGGGTTTTATATTTAACCATAGCAACAGTGATCTTTTCACGTGTGAAGATATCAAGTTTTCGCGCGAAAGCTCGCTTGGTATTTCATTTGTGTTTATATAATAAAACCTTATTTTCTCTTTGACACCTTCTTGCCTTCACCTACATTGTGATCTATATATCCTGATTGTTTTCAGGGCCGCCGTGAGCTGTCAGCAACCGTTCACTGTTATGGAGGTGGATCGTGCAAAATTACCATCAATTCTGCAACCACTGCGGGAGAGGTGGGTGTTTTTCTAGTTTTCGGACTTGAAGATCGACGACAGCGTTGTCAACGAAAACGTCACCTCTAAATGTAACTTTTCCCTATCATAAGTCTTTGGCGATTATTCTGTCTCTTTCACGTCGTACAGTACGGGCGAAGTATCCTTAAAATAAATTGGTACGAGTGGTTTCAGAGTAACAATAGACAATGAGAGCTACTCTGTTGCGTGTCATGTTGTCGTCAAAACCTCAAATTGGTTAATTTCTCGGCGTTGTTATGCAGGGTACCGTAAAAATATGTGGGAAAATGCCTGCCGCACGCGCAGAACGATTATTTTTCTTATTTTGACCAGGAGCCTTAAGATCTACGACGGCGACGTTAACGGAAACGTCACCTCTAAATATAACTTTGCGATCCATCCATCATCACCATCGCGATTCACTATTTTAAGGTAAAAGGTAAAGTCTGCATACGAGCCAGTGACCCATCAGGCCGGACCTGAGCTTTTTCCGGGTTCCGTAGCATGAAGCGACTAGGAGTATTTCTACTTCCCCCTGGATGGGATGCCAGTCCATCGCAGCATTTCACCGGTACGCATTTATACACTTGGGTGGAGAGAGAGAGAGAGGCACCGTGAGAGTAAAGTGTCTTGCTCAAGAACACAACACAGCATCCCCGGCCAGGGCCCGAACCCGGACGGCTGGCTCCGGAGTCGAGCGCACTAACCATGAGGCCAGCGCGCCTCACACGATTATTCCATCTCGTTCACGTGATACGATGTGGGTGAAGTATCCTAAAAATAATTGGTACGAGCGGTTTCAGAGTGAAAATAGAGAATAAAAAATTTTACGTCGTCGTTATGAAGAGTACCGCAAAAATACGTGCTAAACTCCGTGCTGCACGCGCAACACGATTATTTATGCTCTTTTAACCAATGATAGCATTTTTTTTGTGGCGGCGTTGTTGTTGCTGTCGCCGTCGTCGTTCTTGAGCTCTCATTATTTCTTTGTCGTTGCTGTGGCTGAGTCGTCTCATTTGGATTTTTACTATATAAGCGCTAATATGATATCTCTCACCTGTGAGCTGCGCTTACTCGTGAGACACCATTAGCATTCAGTGGTAACATTGGTATCTCGGTGCGGTCATGTAATATCCTTTGTTCAACTTTGCCTTTTTTCAGGTTGTTGAAAAACTTTGTAAGGGACTAAATATTCCACAGAAGTGCAACATATTCAGCTTGTTTGAACAGTGTGGTACCATAGAGAAAAATATTGAAGACAGAACGGTCCTCGCAGACGTGTTGTCCAAGTTTGAAAAGTAGGTTTTACTCCTTAGCCCCTTTCGGGAGGTGTACTGGACGTTTGACGTGCGTATCAATGAATTTGACGAGCGCCCGGGAATCATTAGTCATGGTCCCAAGCAAGCAAGAAAACAAACATATAGACGTCGTCTTAAATCTGCTGCTGAACATTTAATTTGTTGACGAGATTAACTTCTCAATGATGACTCGGACGTACTCGGAAAAATCCGACAGTTCGAAGAGGAGTCGAAACGATGACCGTCTGCTTACTAGTGCGGATTCTCAACCATCGAACTGCGCGGGACTCTTAAAGGCTTCCGAACCAGAAATTGAAAGGTTCCTCTCCTTTAAAAGAGCGCTCGGATTTCCTCCCAGTATGCTCCTGGTCATCAGGGACAAGTCAATCTCTTCATTAACCTGGCCGAAAATTCAACATTCAGCAATTTCATTTCTGGTAAATTACAGTTCACCTAAGCGTTCACAAAGTAGCCGCCAGGTAGACAATCAAAATTAACATACATTCTCCCTACTTTGGCTTGAAATGATTGCACACTTAAAAAGTTACGATTCACCGAAGACCCGACGTTTCGACGCTCCCGGCTAGTGTCTTCTTCAGGGGTGATCTAAATCTGTTACAAGGGTCCTTTTATGCGCTCACTAGCATCATAACTTATCGATAAGATGTAATCAGTAAGCCGGAGTAGCGGGAGTAGCGTGAAACTGTGTTTGAATTTCATTTCTTTTTCTCGGATGGATTGATTACATAACACTTTTGATTGATTGCATGCAACTGCAGATGTGTAAGGTGTAATGAGCCCGTGGGAAGAATGCGAAACTTGTAGCAAGGCGATCGGAAGAGCGAAAGGTCAACTGAAAAATCAGAGTCCAGGGTGGGCCTAATTCAGTTGTCCTTTAACCCGTCGCCAATTGCAAGCTACTGAGTTTCCCACTATGACCGATTGATTGGTTGGTTGGTTGGGTGGTTGGGTGGTTGATTGATTGTTTGATTGATTGATTGATTGATTGATTGATTGGTTGGTTGGTTGGTTGGTTGGTTGATTGATTGATTGATTGATTGATTGATTGATTGATTCATTGATCGCTCGCTTGCCGATGTTTTCCCAATTGACAATTCTCAATTGACAACCGTACAGTAGATTTTAGAAAGGCAAGAGTTCTTGCAGTTCGATTGGTGCAGAATCCGGCTTGCGGACGTATGTGGGTCAGGTGTTACGCCAGATACGCGCGTATCAGAAAACCAAAAAGAGAATATCTTTTGTGGACATGTTTCCGATGACGCTATGTTTATTAATCTTGTCTTGGCAGATACAAAGCGCTAGGCCTTACAGAAGTTGGTTATTCTTGGAAGCTCTTTTTCAAAATATTTTGTTTTCTTCAACCTGAACTTGTGGAAGTTGACAGCATTGAATATGGATTTCTCTATGAACAGGCAAGCTACATTTGAGAAATTTGTGGTCATTTGGTAAAAAATCACTGTGGATGGAACTAGAGGAGCAAGGACTGTTTGCAAAGTGATTAGAGTTTTCCACCAGAGTGTCTCGCACTCGACGCAATAGGCCATTTGCATTTGAAAGAATTCCCCCCCCCGGCCCCCAGTAGCCTCCATTGCAAGCTAGTTCCAGTCCAATACTGAGAATAGGAATATGGTCAATTGAATTGAATGTTTGAATTACCGAAGCGAATATTTGAATTGTTGAATTTCCAAACGGAAGGTTTGAATAGGTAAATTGGATGTGTCAGTTGCCGAATACATGTTTGAATTTTGACACTAAAAACGCGCCATACCTGGAGGCACCCCACAAGTCCACTTTACCTGAATATTTCTGGGCAATTAGTACAATAAAGAATATTATTTTCCGTTAATATTACTAGTTGTTAGTTCGCATCGGTTTCGCCGACTTGAAAACAGATACTTTTGAAAAGTGCATTTGAGTGTATGAATCCTCAGACTTCTTACATGATTTCAATTTGTTTCTTGCAGGCCTGTGATTCGATTGTTCTTGGAAAGTACCCTGCCCCAGATGCGACTCTGTATGTTTTGGCTGCTCTTAGACTGCAGTTCAATGAGGGAGATTACAAACCAGGGGCTTGGGTGTAAGAAGATTTACTTTGATTTTTATTGATTGTTGCAGCCATTTTCCATCCATAATCACTGAAAACGCAGTTTAAGAAACAATGACAGCTACAGCAACGACAACGCTACCAAAAGAGGAAAAATAATCGTGCTCCATGTGCGGCACGCATTTTAGCACTTATCCTTACTTACCCTGTCAGCAGAGCCTTTCTTTGAGTATGCGCAAGCCGTTGCTTGGAGACAATTTCAAATCCAGGCCAACTCTCGAGCGTACTCCGGTAAAGACTTGTTTTCATATCTCAAAGTGCCCTTGGACGTGAGTCGCCTGGGAATGCAATTAAATCACTGGAATCAGTCAATGTAAAATGGAGACTGAGGTTACAATGTAACTGTTGAAAAAGCTCAAACCCCTTAAAAATGTTAACCTAAAGCCTATTTAGGCCTCAAACAATATTTAGGCTTAACTGTTAGCGTTCCGATTCCAGTGATTTAATTTCATTCCCAGGCACCTCACGTCCAAGGGCACTTTGAGATATGGAAACAAATCTTTACCGCGCACTCCTAACGGCCATATTGATTTTCGAACTGAAGGCTCGATTTTGACCTTCGCCTTTTCAAAAATATGATGCGCACGCTGCCTAAACCGGTCTGACGGGAGTGACTAACCCAGAAACTTGGGCTGCGGCTACTTAAAGGGGCTGGGTCACGCAATTTTAGGCAATTTCAGCATTGATCAAATGGTCATAGAATTAACTGAAATAACAAAATAACGGCTCAAAACTATAGAAAAACTAAAACAAAACACCGGAAAGCTAAGAAGGGACAAGGATGGAGAAAACTGGAGAGGATTGAAATGGATTGCATTTGGGTAAATTTGAAAAACGTCAGTTTATATAAAAATGACATTTAAACAGCTGGAAAATCATTTTCAGTTGTTACGTGGTCGTGATTTTGCAAATGAAAGACGCTTGCTCTGCCAATTTGACTTTTAGAGCTCAAAACTAACAAAATTAAACAAAATTACCTAAAACAGCGTGACCTAGCCCCTTTAAAAGACTTGACACGATATCTGCAGAGCCTCTGGTGTTCGCCCTCTGGTGAGTTTTAGAAAGGCTCTGCACGCAGGGGAACAACAAACGTGAAATCACCAATTTTGAAGTTTTAACGACAACGTGAGCATAAAATTCGAACCTTTCATTGTATATTTGTACTCTGAAACCGCTCGTACCAATTTACTTATAGGATAATTCGCCCACATTGTACGACGTAAACGAGATGCCTAGTCGCGAAAGACTTAGCAAATTGTTTTTCAGGTTACGTTTTCAGGTTACGTTTTCATCGACGTCACTGACGTAGATCTTAAAGTCCCCAATTAAACAGCAGACGACGACACATCAAAATGGAGGGTATAAACTGCAGGTTGCAGGTTAGGGTCGCAGGTCATTGTTTCACCATAGCCGACTGAACAACCCAAACCTTTACTATATAATGCTAACATTAGGCCCAAAAAAATAATGTTTAAGCCTAAGGTAAGCATTTTTGTAAAGCTTTGGGTTACTTGAATTATGGTAATTACAATGACGTGCAACCCTGACCTGCAACCTACGAGCTGCACTTTACACTCTCCGACGTCAAATTAAGTAGTCAAAGCTCAAAGGAAATAAACGTGACGAGCGCAAAGAGCAAGCAAACTGATGACGTGGGAGCACGATTGCTTCTGGTTGTTGCTTCCATTTTGGCAAGTGGCACGAAATCGTTTTGCCAGTCTCCAAGCATTGTCGATCAAAACCCTATGAAAGCAGTCAAATAAAACCGCTAAAAACACAACTTTTCAAATGTTTATTTTTGAGCAACATGCTAACCGCCGCGATTTGTCGCGTGGCCATCGTTTTGCTTTTTCGAGTTTCCAAATCTGTTTGTGTCTTTGCTTTTTATCTGTAGATCCGACTTAGATTCTGTTTATCCGCTTGCAAAGCTGAAGCAGAAAGTGAGAAATGATACCAATGCTGCTCCCAGAGAACGGCACTTCAGCATCAAGGTAAAACTAAGATGGAAGCGCGGCTAGAGCTTACCTAGATTTGATGCACGCCACAGCTTATGGAAATGCATTAATTGAGAACCGGCCTAACAAAAGAAATGCGACCGATAATGAAAGTGAATACACGAAGTGAGCAGTCTGTAACCCAGAAGTGTCGATCTCTCTCATTTGGCCTTGGCCCTTCAGTTTATCTAAATTTAGACTACAGGTCCCGCCAAATAATGGCCAATCACATTGGGCCTAATGACAGTAACTCTCCGGATTGGTCCCCAACCAATTAGCCGCACGAGGGATTGCTCGTGCTAAACGCAAAATCGTGCGCGGAACGCAATTCCGCTACATTTTGTTCCGAAAAAAATTTGCAGTAGCTGTTCTAAAAATAGACAATACCGTAACTTGATGGGGTTCATTCCATCGCAGATCTAGACTATTCGGTTATGAACATCACACGAATGAAACTTCCACAGATCAATAGTACAGTGGGGAAGGACTACAAGGAAACATAAGAACTATTCGAACTTGTTCACACATCGTATGATTATGATAATTGTTATTTTTTAACTTTGGTTTAGGGGACGATAAGAAAAGCGGTGTCACCATTCCGATCAGGTTCGTAAACAAAAATTGTGTATTTATTCTTGGATATTTACGCATGGTTTTTAACACCGTGACATTCCAAGTACGTCTCGTTTAAGAAACTAAACGAGGGAATGCTGTGTTCTATTCTTTAGCTGGTGTTGGAGAAAATGAGGAAGAGACGAACAAGAAAGCTACAGAAGAAGAACTGTCGTTTATCAAGAGCTCCATCTGTGAACAGTGGAAAAAATTTGGGGTTGGTGTTTACCAAATGTTTTGTATCATTTTTAAGAACTGCAGGTGCTTGTTTTGAAATCCTTTCTTCGTTTACTTAGGATATAATTGGTCTTCTAATGAACTGAAGTCAAGCCAGGAGAGGCACGATACCCTTTTCGCCGATTAAATGACTCGGTAAATGTGCAAGGAGCTTCTGTGAAAACAAGGAACTGATGTTGGAGCTAATAATTTGCATGCCTTTCTAACTAGTTCTCGCTTTCTCATACCATCTATAGGGAGTTTAAGAAACGTCGATGGCGACGCTAACGTCAACTTCACACTGACAATACTAAGAATATTGATTAAAAGAGGAAAAGTAATCGTGCATCTTGTATTCTAGCACATATTTTTGCGGTGCTCTGCGTAACAACGACATGAAATCACCAAATTTGAGGTTTTGACGACAACGTGCGTACACAAACGTGAATCTTTTATACGCTATTTTTAATTTGAAGCCCATACCAATTTATTTTTAGGATAAAAAAATCACTTAAAGGGGCAATGTGACACTATTTTAGTCAAACTTCAAAACACTAAAAGACGTCCTTGCATCAATGAAAACCGAAGAATGGTGCTTCAGTTTTGTTGCCAATGACCATTAAGTGCACTTAAGCTATTTTTTTGTTGTTTCCAGCCAAGGATGGTGAGAGGGTGGAAATGAATTGAAACGGCCAGTTTTTTCAAGTTTGGAGACAGTGTCTTCAGGAAGACACCAAAAATTAAATATGAATAGCTCTTTGTACCATGAATATATTTCATGTCTTGTCAGTGGGTTATCAGGAATGTTGTACGTGTGAGCTGAAGTACTAATTTAGATTTCTACCCATTTTTGACCTAAAAACAGTAAATTTGGCATGACAGGGCCCCTTTAAACCATATATGGATACTTATTGTTGACTCCTAATCGTAGACTCTCATGAACTTGAAACGAAGTCAAAGTATATACTGCCTTGTGATTGGCCGTTGCTAAGCACTGATAAGAAAAAGGTTTCTTAAAGTGTCGCTGTGATTTAAAAAAAAAATCACTTACTTTTTTTCTTCAGATTTTGAAAGTGTGTTTGCTTAACACCTGGCTGGCAAAATTTTGAGCTTTGATTTTTGTCCAAAGGCCGTTTACTTTGAGCGCAAGTTTTATGTTTCACGGTCCGCCATGACTCACGTTCAAAACTGACCAATTAGATCTCAGAGGGTTGGATCCAGGGAAAAGTGACGTCAAAGACTCACTAGCTTAAAATTTCAGCATGTGAATGCAGCGTATTATATATGCAAGACGCGAGTTTAGAAGTCTGAAAGCCCAAAACTCCCGTGCTGCATATTAAATCTGCGGCGTACACACGCATTGCATTCTTAAACTTGTGAGCCTTTGATGTCATTTTCTCCTCGATCCAGCTCT
>NC_090883.1:31861675-31866675 GCF_036669925.1 Montipora capricornis | reverse complement strand
CATTTCTCTTCCGTGCTCGTCCAAACAGCAACGCAAAATGACCAATTTTCAGGTGTTGACTACAACGTGGACAAACAACAGTGGATCTTTCCTTCTCTCTCTATTTGCTCCAAAACCGTACGTGCCGATCTGGTTATAGCATACTTCGCCCATATTGTACAACAGAGACAAGGTGAAAATATCGTGAAGCACTTAGAATAGCTCGAACTAACAGTTTGAAGTGACATTTTCGTCGCCGTAGCCGTCGTGGTTTCTAAAACTCCCTATACTTTCCAGTGAGCAAGAATAGACCTCTTTTCAGTTTTGTGTTTAGTTACCTGGCCTTTAAATGAAAGTGAGGCTGGTGTTGACCTTGTTTTGATACAGACCTCCCTCCTTTTCTTATGTTAATGTTGTTGTCATGCTAATTAGTAACAATTTACATAAGAAAAGAAGTGAGGTTTCTATCAACACAAGGTCAACTCCAGCCTCGCTTTCGTTCATAGGCCAGGTAACTAAGCACACGACTGTAAAATGGATTTTTGCGTTTTTCTGTGTCCCCTCCCTCTGCGCGAAGATCCCATGGGTTGGTTGGGCTTATTTTGTGCTATTTGATTTAGTCCAGCCCGCTCGGTGTTTTGTGGTCCACAGGTCATCGAGGTTGCCAAACTGATGAAAGCTTACATCAATCAGATTGTGAAACTACGGCGGGCAAGCTACTTTAGTCAAGCGTCGTCGGAGGCATCAGATTCCTATATGTAGAGTAAAAATTTTAAGTTGCATGTAGCTAGGGGACCACTAAAAGCTGTTTCTACGTCTCATTTCAATCCCATTTGGTGCTGTGTTATGATATTATGCGGGGTGCTTCGAACTGTTTTGCTCAATGTAATTCAAATTGTGACCTCTGGAGAGAGAGGAATATCCGCAGTACGGTGAAATTGGAGATTCCTTTCCATACCTTTTCTAGTAAAACTAGGGGGGGAAAATTCGTTCGTTTTACCGAATGTATTGTTACTCAGAGTTTCGTTTAAAGCGACAAAACTCTTGGGAAAACCGGCTTAAACATCATTGGACATGCACTCACAAACAAAGCCTATTTGATCCCCACCCCCTCCCCCCTTCAGCTCTCCCCCTTACCAATGTTGATAATGTGGTGTAAAATACTGACAAGCCTTTGGCCGTTTCTAAACTAACATTGGCTTAGGGGAGGGAGGAGTAGGGAGAAATTAGTCTTTTTATCACACAGAAAAATTGGGAAATGAGAATTTGTAGTGGTGTGTCACATTTTCCCAACAAGTATTGAGATTAGAGGTCCCACTTTATCGCTCTTCGAGGGGCCGTCTCTTGTTGTTCTATCTTTTTTGGTTGTACAGAAAATCTTAGACTCAAAATTATGAGTGCCCATAATTGAGGTGCTGTAGCATGAATGTCTGTTTGCAAAATGAAAATTAATTTGTATGTTTAACCAAACGGGAACACTCCAATGTATCACATGCATAAGTATCCCCGATTTTCCCCCAAAAAAATCCAGACAGGATCCATACACCTTGAATGTCTTATCTGCTTGACCAGAAGGTTGTAGGATACATTTGTTGTCCAAAATTATTGTTGGTAGTTAGGTAGAGTTTTAGCGATTATAAGAGTATTTACCTTGAAAAAAGTTTTCACCGAAGTTCAGGCAACTTTAGTGACGATCGACACAGCAACTGTACTGTAACGCAACCCTTCCTTATTGACCGAAAATTTCGCGCCCATTTCTCGATCAAAACGGGAAAACGATTGTACTCTGGACGCATGTGATTTCCTTCGCTGAGCCAGTCTTCGCGTCGTGTTTTAATTACCTGCGTGTGTTGCAAAGCAACATTAATTGTTTGACGAAGCTACAACCTCATAACACTACAGCAGTATTTTAAATGCTATTGAAAAGTTTATTAGCCTAAGGGTAAATTGTTGGAAAATTACGAATTTGACGTTTTTAGCATTTAAGGCAGGCCTCATAACTCGGTTAGCCATTCATAACTGTTTATAACTCGACAAGTTGAGGTATGGTATGATAACTCTCCTGCTATACAATAACTGACGCGATATGGTATGGGTTAAAGTGGCAATAGATAACCTTGGATCGTTCTTTATTACACGTAGCACGTGAATTTTAAGACGCTGTTACACTGTGCAATTTTTCGTGCAACTTGTCTAGCAACGCCACTGTGCAACAAGTTGCGCGGAGCGTTGCCCAATGTAACATACCTTGCAACGGCCAAAAACGTTGCGAGACCAGTTGCAGAAACCGTTGCGGAAAGTACTATTAAGTTTTACTTTCCGCAACGGTTGCAGCGAATTTTTTCAGCATTGTGAAGTGTAACATCTGTCCTGCAACTTGTGTCGCAACAGTTTGCAACACCAGCCAATGAAAATGTTCCTTTAACCTCATGTGATCATGGAAACGAGACAAGTTGCATGAAACATTGCTAACACCCCTAAAGACGCTGTTACACTGTGAAATGTTTCGTGCAACTTGTCTCGCAATGGTTTGGCGACATTGTGGCGAGACAAGTTGCATGAAACATTTCACAGTGTAACACCCTGCAACGGCCAAAATAGTTGCGAGACAAGTTGCAAGAGCCGTTGCCGAAAGTAGAATTAGGTTTTACTTTTCGTGCCACTTGTCTCGCAACGATTTTGGCCGTTGCAGGGTATGTTACACTGTGAAATGTTTCGTACAACTTGTCCCACAGTGTCGCTAAAACATTGCGAGACAAGTTGCACGAAACATTTCACAGTGTAACAGCGCCTTAAAACAACTTGTTTCGTAAGGAGAGAACGTTTGTAGAAATGGCGTTGCGAGACAAGTTGCCCGAAAAATTGCAGTGTAACATCGCCTTTATTCCATGAAGCTTATTTGTAGAAATCTATATGCTTTATTTTGATATGTGAAAAAAGCCTATACAGCCATTCAGAATGGCGTACGGTTGTTTCACGTGTGGAAGTATAACCAATCGACGATAGCGTAAAGGCCTTCCAAGCCAATCAGAATCGTGACTCGTTTACATTCAAATAGCTTTTCAGATTTGGCCTCTGTTTTTCGCGGCGCCTCTCCTTGCGTTACGAAAAATATTTCAATGAAAATTCGCGTCTCACGCCACAGAAAGTGCTCTTTACGGGGTTATTTTCACTCGTTTGTGTCAAAAGCCCTCACTCGTTCATTTGAGTTTTCACACAAACAACTCGTGAATACAACCCCGTACGTCGCACTTTCTATATCTATAACAAAATTCAATGATCAGTATTTGAAATAAAATCGTCCAAATCATGAGTGCATCAAGCCAAAGCGGAATGGCAACCAGTCGATTCTGCAAATGGCCATCACGGAAAGAGGCATAACGCGGAGAGGCATGACGCAAATAGCCGTAACACAAACAGCCATAATGCAAATAGGCCTCACGCAAATAGCCATAACGCGAATAGGCATCACGCAAAGACCCATAACGCAAATGGCCATAACGCAAAAAGGATAACACAATGAAGCATAACGCAAAGAGGCATAACGTAAACAGGAAGAAAAAGTTCGATAGCAATTATATGTCCTTTCCCGTGAACAATCGATTGACGTTTTTTTTAGAGCAGAAATTATTTACGGAGTACACAGCTAGTCTCCATTCTTCAAAGGGCCTTTGCGTTATGCTTCTGCGTTATACCTTTTAGCGTTATGCCTGTTTCCATGATGGCTATTTGCAGAATTGGCTTGCTGCCATTCAAAAATGGATTGAGAAATTCAGCGTTTCGGTAATTCCATTTCAGTATTGAATTTGATGCGAAGACGAAAAGGCCAACGCCACCGAGAAAAACGATGCGACATTATAGTATGACTGTTTTCGGATTATTCGAGGTCTTGTGTGCCAGCCTTGCAAGAATTAAGAAGTTATCTTTGTGCGTGTCTTGCTCAACAGTATTGATTTGTTTATTTTAATAAAGAGGACACGGTAAATCTCCACCAAAATGTGAAAAGCGCGTGCAGTCCTTTTTTTTTCATATCACCGTTATTTTTGGCGTTTTCGTGCTCAGTGATGTCGTCGTTAACGTTGGACAAGCTTCTTCTAAAATGCCGGTAAAATTCTAACTATCAAACGTCTTAGACCTAAGAAATTTGTTTATAAGTACTTTAAGTACCAAATTCTATTTTTCTAATTCGGAAAATTATTAACTCCTTGTAACAAGTAGGTAGTCTGAAAAACTAAGTCAATTTTAGAATGTATGAGACTCTGTCCCTTTGTCATTGTAGCAAATTGGCTCGATTCTAGAACACCCGGCCACTAAAGACCGGAACTTAAAAACCGGTTCCGAAAATCCCGCAGTCATCTTAAGTATTCTTCCCATTACACAGTTATTTTTTCTCGGATTCTTCCGATTACACGATTGTTTGCGCCCGAGCAAACACAACCCTTAATAACGAACACAATGCAGAAGACCCCAGTAACACTCGCTTATTACTCATTCTAAAAGAGTTGGGCCCAAATGAACATAGGGACTGTAGGAGCACTAGTTCTTCAATTGCTGAATTTCACTTAGTTCATGACTGTGGGACAGCCACTGCAGGACTGCAGGAGTACTGGCTTTACACCCACTGAATTCCACTTCGCTTTCGACTTCGGGAGTGCGGGACCAACAGATTTATGCCGTGAAAAAATGGCCGGGTATTCTAGAATCGCTCCCACCAAATTGCTAAAATTAATGTTATATGCAGTGAACATAATGCACAGTTTAAAGTTGGGATCACAATTGATGTATCTGCTTATCAGAATTACTGTGAATTAAATGTTGCGATGTCTCATTTGCCTTTCTGTAAGCTAATCATATTTTAATAGGCCAAAATTACTGTGAAATATATATTTTTAAAGATGCATAGCTGTTTAATACTGTGAAAAAATGGTTAAAGGATGGCGAGGGCAAATTCTGAATTGTGACGTCTGAATAAAATACCTATTGTATTCTAAATTATGCGTCATCTCATTCTGCATTTAACA
>NC_090883.1:31854175-31856675 GCF_036669925.1 Montipora capricornis | reverse complement strand
TTTGTAAACTTGACCATTGTTCGTGTTATAATTCTCCAAAAATCTCTCAACCCCGCCCATGATGACCGGATCACTTTCTGGATCTACTACCTGTGATATTCCTCCAGTCATGACTGCACAGCAACCCGAAAGACAAGCAAAGCTGAAGCTTATTTTTAACAAAAAGCTCAAACCTTTTCTCCACGAATCCTTCGCCATTTTTGTTTGGTCTCAGGCTGCTCGCGGCTTGAAGACACTCGCGGGATAAAGTGAAATCTGGGGCGCTGGATACGGGGAATGTAACAGAGGCAAGTTACGAACGTTGCAACACGATCTCTTCCTGAAATGAAGGATTATCCTTCATTGTCACTTTGTCTTAAATGAAGTATTATCCTCCATTTTGACCACTCTGTCCCAGGACTTGTGGTAGCAAATAAAAAGATAAAAAAGTAAAAGCAGTCCCTGGACAGGATTTGAACCCGGAACACCCACTTTGAAGGAACTGATTTTATCCACTTAACCACTAAAGATCAACTGACTAGAGAATGTGCCGATTATTTACCTAAACTAATAAGTATATACCGGTATATCTAAAATCATTGCTGAATAATGGTTAAGTCTGTGGCTTGATTTTAAAATGGTTAACTTTCTCTTGAAGTTTGGAAACCGACCATTTTCACTGTGTAAGCTTGCTTCTTAGCGGGTCTTAATACACGTTTACACGGCACTTTTGGAAGAAAAAATTATTGACATTAATAAAAAATGACAGTTTATGATGTGGTAGTCTAGTGGTTAATTAAGTGAAGGGTTTATTAATTACACGTTCCTAGGTTCGAGTCCTGCAAGTCCAAACATTAGGGTTCCTTTTTTAAAAGAAATATGTTCATTTCCCATGATCCCTATCAAGCTTTCAGTGTCCAAAATGAACGATAATACTTCATTTGGAAGAAAGTGACAATGAAGAATAATCCTTCAGTTGAGGGAGAGACTTGGTTGTACGTACCGAGGCAAACTCTGATCCAGGCTATTCAGTTTTTCGTCACGTATATATGTTTTCGACTCATTTTCGGGGATCCGGCGGGATTCAGTCGGATCAGAACGATGAAACCACGGGCAAAACCAGGACTGACGGGAGATAAGGTACAGCAATTCTCACCGCGCACCGTTGGTTGAGCACCGGACTGCCATGCGGGCGGTCGTGAGTTCGACTCCGGTCGGACCAACACTCAAGGTCTTTAAATAACTGAGGAACAAGTGCTGCCTTTGTAATTACATCCGCAAATGGTTAGACTTTCCAGTCTTCTCGGGTAAGGACGATAAGCCAGAGGTCCCGTCTCACAAATAACTTCCATGTTCATATTATTAGTTCTCTGTGGGACGTTAAAGAACCCACACACTATTCGAGAAGTGTAGGGGATGAAATTCCCGGTGCTGTGGCTGTCCTATGTGTGTATATGGGTGGGTGGGTATAGCAGGTCGACATCAGCTGAATAGCTGCCATGACCTCAACCTGCTCAAACAAATAAAATAACAAACAAACAAACAAATGTTAGGAAGCTGAAAAACCTCGTCCCAGGGTCTTTCATGGGTCTTTCTTCACTCGCTCCTTCTGAGGTGGGAACATTAGATCACAGAGGAAGGATGATCAAACTATGCCACCCCTGAAAAAGGAATTAGGATACTTGGTAACAGAAGATCGTGATAAAGCTGAGCTTCATAACTCCCAGTTTAAGCAAAACGAAAAACCGGCCTAAAAATTTGCCAAAACCGAAAAACCAAAAATCCCAACGCCCTAATCTTCAAGGAAAACACGTCACAAGTTCCATCACTATAAACTTCTTACAGGACACAGCCCAAGACTCTGTCACGCATACTACCTGCTGTAGGTGTGACCGTCACTAATGATCTACGATGGAACCTGTACGTAAGGCTAACCAAATGCTTGGCCTATTAAGACGCAATTTATCTGCTTGTGATCAGCGGTAAAAGAAGCAGCGTACACGAGTCTGGTTAGACCACTCATAGAATACTCCAGTAGTGTTTGGGATCCCCACACTGAACAGCTCACCGCTGAAGTTGAAAAAATTCAACGCAGAGCAGCACGCTTTGTCCTTTCCGGCTATCAAAGCTATGAACCTGGTTCTATGTCAATGATGGTACAAAAGCTTGAACGCCTCAAAAGCTTCGTAGACAAATGGACAAAGTAATTCTCTTCAAAAACGGCTTAATTAAGGACGGTACCTACTATTGTACAATTTCTATAAATACAGCTTCCTACCACAAACAGTAGCTAATTGGAACAGTTTACCTCAATCTATGATCGACCTATCTACAAGCCCAGGAGCCTTCCAAGACTCCTCAACATCGTATTATTGTTAGTAATTCTAATTCGTTAGACCGCTGACACTGTGAAATATATCTTTGTGAGGTAGCACAATAAAGGTGAAGTGAAGTGAAGATGAAAGGCCCTGGCTGAATAGTAATCATTAGAAGCATTGCACGAAAGCACTCTATTTGATCA
>NC_090883.1:31831675-31844175 GCF_036669925.1 Montipora capricornis | reverse complement strand
CACTTGATTTTGCCGGTGGGGGAAGGGGGGGGGGGGGTCATCAATTAATTATTTCTGGGCTCTTGAAAAAGGGACTGGGGCTACTAACTTTTAATGTCGGAAGCCCAAAGGGCTCCCAGAAAATTTTCTTACGCAGCAGCCTTGAGTTTGAGTTATACATTTTTCTTTGTAAACAATGTAAACTGATAGACATGGCCTAGCGCTTTAAGACGTCAGAAGTGCGGCTATTTACATGTACTTTACCTCCTGTTTTATATGTCTTGGCGTCCCTATTATTCTCCAGCCCTAGCTCTGTCAGTGATATCTGAAATGGAGGATTACTTTGCAGGTCCTCACTCATCTCGCTCAAGTTAAGCCTTGAGGTCAAGGTTCTCGTGTTGTTGTATCGTTGCTTGGTTTTCTGAATGAAAGAATCTGGAAACAATAATTATATAAAAAGATTTTCCGTCAAGAAATAATAGCTTGCACCAAGTCCATTGTGAATATAAAAAGTACTTGTTCTCCAACTTTAATATACAAGTCATGTACATGTACTAGTTATTCAATGACCAACATTTTGGTGAAGGGATGGGATTAACAGAGCATACTGTGGATTCCAAAATATTTTTCTTCTTAGACAAGGTCACTGTTTCCTTGTTTCAAACCACAACAAGTCTGCCGGGGTTTATTTGAGAAAACTAATGTCACACATAAGCTATAATGACCTGTAATAACTTTACGTCATTGCAGTACTAAATAAGAGGGAAACAAAGTAGGTACTGCCTTACCACCAGTGAGCCCTTTCACTGACCCTGTCCCCTGTCCTCTCGATTTCCAATGTGAGAGACATGATATAAGGCTAGGGGTGAGTGATTTGCAATTTGCCTGTTTTGTCTTGTTTGTTTTTTTCAATGGGTTATTCCAGAAAAAATCCACACCCCCCCGACGGATGGGGTCATTTTTTAACCCCCCCCTCTCACCTGGATTTCCTGAAGCCCAAGACCCCCCCTCCTGCCTGGATTTCCGGGAAAAAATATTAGGCTTAAATTTAATTTATTTTTAATAGAAAATACGCACAATCACGTATAGAACATGTTCTTTTTTAATTTCTAAAGCTTTGGCTAAATTATATAAAAATTCTGTTGTGTAGAACTAAGAAAAGAAAGGAGCAAAAATGCTAAAATGCGAACGAGTGTTTATACACTCTTAGCTCATAAAAATCAATTGCCCTTGTTCTTTCTTTGCTCTTTCTTTGTATCATTACACATGGGTATGAGTAAAAATGTGTCAGGTGTTTCAAACTCTTCGTTGCAATATTGTTGCGACGGCTCTTCCTTTAGTATCTTGTTCGCGTTTTCTGCTATAAAAGGACCTGTGAAGGAACTTAGATTATTATTTATGTCACGTGAGAAATATGTGAACAAAATATTTCTACTATTTTCAGGGTCTGAGAGCGCTAAACTGTCACCGAACTAAACGTTCTAATCGCGTGAACTATCGGTTCAGATGACCCCTGCAGAAGACTTTTTCGAGTTCAACCCCCCCTCCTGCCTGGATTTCCAGGGTCCTTGATCCCCCCTCCTGCGAGAATTTCCAAAATCCCATCCGTCGCGGGGGTGTGGATTTTTTCTGGAACAACCCAATACACTGGACTCTTTCTCAACTTCTTAGCCTGCTTTCATCATCTGCAACACAAGCAGTGATATCAAGTTTTAATAATAATAAGGCTTACCAAACTCAATCAACGAGTAAGGTCTTTTTGCTTGTCCGACTACATGACTCTGGAATGTGACCATGAATTCACGCTGCAGTTCTTCAAGAAAACTGAACACCAGAATCGCAGGGTAAGTCCTTTCACAAACTGCCATAAAACAAACTCCGAGTGCCTTCACAAAACTGAAAAAAAGATAACAGCCATGTTACTAGCCATGGTTTCATGTTATGTAATAAAAGTTAACCATTGCAGTACCACAGTTTCTTTAGAAACTAACCCCTTGAGATTTAGAGTTGGTCGGCCTGTACATGTTCCTATTTGGCATGACTGAAATCAAAACTGGGTCAAACCAAATGAAGAAATTCCCACTTTTCGTGTTCAGTGTATTTGCTTGGTCATGCTCAGATGTCTGTTGCTAATGCAGGTTTGTTATACACGCCAAACTTAAAAGTCTATGACGAATTTAAAACTAAAATAAAAAATAAAAAAGAATAATCATTTGTTGAAATGAGGTTTTAAAGTTATGTTTTTGAAGCTCCGTAGTAAACATAAACGCCAGGCTTCTTGTTAAAATTAATCATTTTATGCCACAAATTCGGTATCTGAATCAAAGCCGATCCTCAGCCGTGCTTCAGCCGAAATTCCTTGCTAGGTATAAGGTGGCTTTCCAAATTGAAAGAACCGTTCTCCGTTTTTAAAACTTTTCATGCATTATTTGAAGTTATGAGCCTACCAGGCAGATTATATGAACGATTTATGAACCAATGATCAAAGTACTCACTAAACAATGTGATTGCCGCATTGCATGGTACATCTGGTAGGATACTGATTCGCTTTTCGCGCCAGTGTTTTCGCATGTCGTTTGCTTTCCTTTAGCTCAAAGTGCATCTCAAGATCAGTCGATGCAGAAAGTGGCATACCATCTCCAACTCGCGTAATGATAGCAAAAAGAACCATTTTGCTGGCGTCAAATTAAGCTTGGTCTTCTCCTTCTAAAATAAACGCATTCTTGTATCTCTATGCCGTTACTATGAGGTAAACTGCACTGCTTTCACATGATTATGGCCAGACAATGCTTTGTTCATCGGCCATGTTTACAATGAATCACATGGTACTTACATGTATAAGCGATACATAACGTACCTACTCATTCCCAATGTTGAAGGTAGTCTCAGTCTCACGGGCTCAAGGCTCCAAAACGCATTACAGTTGTTCTTGAAAATGCATATGGGCCTGATCGCAGGTTAAAATGTTATGAAAGGGAGAAGTCATCTCTTCGCACTTATCTGAACAATTTAATAAATGGTCTCTTATAGAAACCTGAGAAAATTCAGGTGCCTTTAACGGGATTCGAACCCATAACCTTTGCGATGTGGAGAGGAGATGAAATATAAGTGTACAACAAGACCATAAAACTCCCCTAAAAACGACTACGAACGCCCGCAGGGTATGTGCCGCTGGCCTCACCCCTTTGTAGTCTATTTTATGGCCAATTGTAGACCCCATCTTAGTCACTTTTCAAGGGCACTCAACGAGCAAATTAAGCCAATAGCTTTTGAGAAACATTTTTAGGCTCCCTGTAATGTTTAAAGACTCTTCACCTACTGTAGAAGAATTTGATCTGTTCGGATATATTAGCTGAAAATTGAAGTGTTTGAGAATTTTAGGGACGATACCTTCATCTCAGAAATTGCTAGCTGAGCGTTACCTTCTAAGAACTTCCAACCCAATCATTGCTCATTTGAAACTGCTAGGTGACCTTTTTAAGTGCCAAAAAGCGCCGGCAAAGACTACTTTTCCTTGGATGCGAATCTTTTAGGTGATGGTTTGATAAAGAAATCTGTAGCTGTTTGGCAACGTAGAACTGAAATTCTTAGAACAGTTTGACTCTCCCGAACACATATTTCACCGAACATTTTCGTTTGGTGCCCCTGACTTTTGGGCTGTTAGGTTTACTGATGTCGTCATGTTCACAATAAGGACATACGCATCGCACACAAGTAGGAGAAACAACTGATTTTTATTGAATATAATGCTTTCTTTTATGTGCTCAAATAAAGGCGGGTCTATATACAGTTTCAATCAAGTTCACGTATTTGGCAAAACACCATTATACAAACTACGGTGATTTCCTGAGCGGTTTTCCACTAACGTATAGATAACACAAGATTAAGTCATGATATTGGAGCCCGTATTCTAACATGGGCAAACGTAATTTTGGCGACCCTAACTTAATCATTTTCTTTTTATGCATATGCCTTACATAAAGCCAGAAGCCCACCATTCCGTCCTGTTTCTATTTCCCCGCCTGTATCAAATGTAACATCAATAGGTAACATGGGGGCCAACTAGGAAACCGAATGGTTTATTTGGCCACCACGCTCAAGCTCTTTTACTTAATACAATAGTAACATCGTCAGCAACTACAAATGTATGTAATTAAACTAAGTAACTACATCAAGAGGAAATAAATTGAATTGAATTGAATTGTAATACAAAGCAATATATGGCGTTCTTTTCCAAATTGAAGCTTAATTATCTCTGAAAAATGCATGGTTACACCCAATTTTCTTTCGAACACCTTCGCGATGTTGAGAAGTATGACGAAGGATTCATCTAAGCCAGTCGCTCGTAATTCCACTCCAAAAAACACATGGCTATCTGCGGCCTTTCCCTACATCTAGGTACGACGGAAAGCCGCAAGAATTTGGAACAAAAATTCATCTTCCAAATCGGCACCCTTAATCCTCACGGTATATATTAACGAACGCTTTTCATTTAACTAATATATTCCTATTTTTCACGTTGCCATGTTACCACCAATAGCGTAGCGCCTACTCTTCTATAAAAACTACACGCAACCCACAATTCCTCGATTCGCTCCGACGAAGGGCTAACGCTCGAAACGTCAGCTTTTAGAATCTCTGTACGGTGGCCAATTTACATTATCAACTCCGTTGATAAAACCAAATTTTTGTATACTACTTCCCCACCGACGAAGCACCACAGTTTCTTTTGAAACTACCCCCTTCATTCATTTTCAAAGTACTGTTTAATTAAAAGTTACTAAACAATATTAGTAACACCAAATAGTTATTTTCTAGGTCTGTGTTTTGTAGGTCTGCGAGTCTGCGTTTTGTGGGTCTGGGTTTTCTAGACACCCATTTTCAGGAACGCTTCTGCATGCTAGATTTTTGCCGGATAAATTTGGCATTATTAAGCACGGCCACTTGGTTGCAGACCAATTTCAGAGGCGTTGTTCCCATCAAGTCCAATCTGGTGGGCCATAATTTGGCAGGAACCGTGCTCTTGTTTGTACAATGCCCGCCTTAAATAAACCAAGATTTGGACTCTTGAATAAACAAATTACTCGTTTATTTGAGGTCAGATCTTACGATGGAAACGCGATTTGCACATGGAAAAGAACCAATCTGCTGAAAAACTAAGTTGTGATTTTTAGGACTGTTCTAAAAAGTTAAGAAATGATTCAGACATATCCCATAAGACTTTGGTGCTCACAATGTTCAAGTTCCCCTTCATTCAAACTCACGCCCACCCAACAAACAATAACACTCGATAAAGTCTAAAAATTTTAAGCCAGAATTTATTTCAGTTGTTGAAATCAGCAATTAATCAACATGACAAACCACGTGACCTTTATTCGTGCGAGGGTCAGATTGGTGATTACCATCAGCGGCGACGCCGACGTCCAAACCAACCGCCGTCATCATCGCCATCATCATCACTGTCATCATCGCTGCCATCATCGCTGTCATCATCACTGTCATCATCACTGTCATCATCGCTGTCATCACCACTGTCATCATCACTGTCATCATCGCTGTCATCATCACTGTCATCATCGCTGTCATCATCACTGTCATCATCACTGTCATCATCGCTGTCATCATCACTGTCATCATCGCTGTCATCATCGCTGTCATCATCACTGTCATCATCGCTGTCATCATCGCTGTCATCATCACTATCATCATTCCTGTCACCTCGGAATTGTTCTATGACGTAATCTATTGCTCCCCCTATAGCAGCTGCCTTTGCTGCTTCCTTTGCTGCTTCCTTTGCTAACTTTGCTAAACCTCTTTTAATTCTGCGTCGCCCTTTCACAACAATTGAGAGTCCCGCTTTACACTTCCCCTTGTTCAGGTGCCTGAATTTGATTTCCTGATCGAGTTTGGCAGCTACTTCATCTCCAAAAACACCTGAAGGTATTAGAACACCTTTTGTTAGCTGTATGTTTTAATCTCAGTTTATTAATTCGGTAGATCAGTGGCGGTTGCAAGCTTAAACGCGCTGAAACTATTATATACTCAACTGTATCGCGTTTCTGATTAGTATAAATATACGATTGCAATAGGGAAGATGCTATGGAAACACAGCAGAGGAGCAACTTTGTCGGTTTGAGAGTACAAATGTATATACAATAAAAAATCGTACGAACGTGTTCGCATTTTTTGTGACCAATGGTTTCTTGTGATGCTGTGAAAGTTCTCAAAACAAGGCCATATGACTTCCTTTACGAAATATGTTTATAAAGTAGCAACAGACTTAAAACGCTATTGCAATATAATAACCTGCGATCAAGCGTACTTTTCTTGAGACAGGGCGCTAAAAACTACGCCTGATACAATTTCATAACGAGTCGTCTACCACCCACCTGTCAAGAGTGATGTTATCATGTGTCATCACAGGTAATCCAGGCTCACTGTGTGTAGGTAAATATAGAAAACATATGAGGCGAAGTTTAGGTCTGAAAATTTGCTAGGAAATGGAAATAAAAATCGATAAAACTTACCATGTGGTGAGCTGTTGTTGTCTTTAATACGTACACGAAGTTTCGGGAAAAATAGTCCCCGTTCACCTTCCTTCATAATATAGTGACAAGGTAGGAGACGGAAGCCAGCTTACGGACTCCGATCGACCCAAAACAAGCACGATTTTTTTCGCGAAAATCGAATCCAGTCGCTAAATAAACACGCCAGGCTCGTGGAACATGAATTTCTCTAAACCATGAATCCACTGAAGCATCTCCAGGTAGCAACGCGAAGCCACCAGACTCCGTAAAACTTGTAAGTTAACCTGCTAAAATGGCGGCCAGAAAGCGTTGTACTCACGAAGTGTCCAATTCAAAACGCCTGGTGACGAGTATAATAAGTCCCCCTGGAGGGAGGGGAGTCCCAGATTGCTCAGTGAGTTTTGTTTTTAGCCATGTGGGACTCCCCTCCCTCCAGAACTTATTAAACTCGTCACCAGGCGTCTAGAGTTCAGTGCCATTTTGAATTGGACACTTCGCGAGTACAACGCTTTCTGGCCGCCATTTTAGCAGGTTAACTTACAAGTTTTACGGAGTCTGGTGGCTTCGCGTTGCTACCTGGAGATGCTTCAGTGGATTCATGGTTTGGAGAAATTCATGTTCCACGAGCCTGGCTTGTTTATTTAGTGACTGGATTTGATTTTCGCGAAAAAAATCGTGCTTGTTTTGGGTCGATCGGAGCCCATAAGCTGGCTTCCGTCTCCTACCTTGTCACTATATTATGAAGGAAGGTGAACAGGGACTATTTTTCCCGAAACTTCGTGTACGTATTAAAGACAACAACAGCTCACCACATGGTAAGTTTTATCGATTTTCATTTCCATTTTCTAGCAAATTTTCAGACCTAAACTTCGCCTCATGTTCTCTATATTTACTTACACACAGTGAGCCTGGGTGACCTGTGGTGTCATGCTATAAATGTGAGCCAATCAGATTTGACCGAAAATTACCTTCACGCTGCGATTCAAGTAAAGACGCGACAAAAACAAAATAGCACTCTGGCTTTAAATTTGATGTCTGCAATCAAACCCATTTCTGCAAATCCTGCTTGACCGTTGATGCGGTTTCTCTGTTCAAACCATCAAGGAACAAAGAATTTCGAGATAAAATGGCAGAAAAAGCCCGAATTCTTCATGCCATCATCAGGCGCAATCAACAGTACAATAAACTTTAATTTATTTAAACTCGAATATTTGAGATGCCAATAAAAGATGCTATAAAAATAGATATGAGGAAAATGGACTTTTGAGAAATTCTAGTTTTTCAGCAGCAGCCACTCAGCCATCATTTTGTCAGAAGTGTGTTCAGATTGTTCAACGATTCCGTAAACAGTGTCGAATTTCTCTGTCAAGCTCGGCTTATTCCGCGAATATGGCAGCCCTAAAGTTCCATTCGGTTCTTTTTAGATTCGCAACTTTTTGCTTCCGAATATATTCCAAAGGACTTGCCACAACCACAAACGTTTTCGAGTTGGTGGAAGAAGAACGATGCATTTTCTTCTAGAATGTTCGGGCCTGTATTAATAACACTATTGCCAAATCCCGTAGGAAGTACAACTGTAATGTCTTTTTTTAGTCAAACCATTCTTCGGATGCATTCTCTCCGCTCTTCCTTTAATGGTTTTTGAAAAAAAATCTGAAGTCGAAGCAACAGCAGCTGTAAACAGAGCCTAAACATCACTCGAGTTCAAATCCTTCTCGGCGGCCATAATTTCATCAGCTGTTAACCGATTTACAAGAAGTATGATTTGAAATTCTGTAACCAATCGGAGCGCAGCTCCAAGAGCTCCATTGTTTTTCGACCAATCAGAGTAAAGTCCAGATTCTGGACTCGTTAGGAAATTGTATCAGGCGTAATTATCAGGCGTACCTTTTCGCACCATGTCTAAGGAAAAGTATGCCTGATCGCAGGTTATTGCAATAAGTGCTCTGTACCAAGGTGGTTGACCGCAGGTAAGTCAGTTCATGTTATCATCGACAAAAATTTCTTCAATGGGATCGCAGAAACAATTGAGTATTTTAGTTCTCTCTCACTTACCAGGTATCAAGGAATTTAGTTCTTGCTCAATCTTTGGAGCCCTGAAGCATTTTATTATTTTAAAATAAAGATGTGACTCCTGGAAAACAACAACAAAAAAACATATTTGATTAAAGAAGTACTGATCTTTCTGGTTGAAGCACCAACGTTATGATTGTAATTGACGAGAAATAAAACCGTTAAGTTGGAATTCTCCGCTTTTTGTGAGGCTGAATATTTAGGTGCTGAAATTTGATTCTTCGTTAAAGAAGCTGTGTCATGTAATTTATCCAAAACTGGCAACCAAATCAAGTGAAACTTGAAAATAACTACCTAAATCAAACAAGGAAGGCCTTAATGAAACAGCAAATGCCTGGGCAAAATTGAAGAAGATTGAAATGGATTACACTTGGGATCTTTGCCTAACAGTTTTTAAAGTTTATTTCTGATGTTTTTAACTTAAATTATGTATGTCACGAAGCTTTGAGTTGAGTTCTTTAATTTAAAGTAATTTCTGGGTTAGCATTAAGCTGCATGGCGAGTCATCATCATCATCATCATTATCATAGGGATTGACTCATCAATCGTTTATCGATCATAGAGTTTCGTGGCGCCGAAGCCACGCATCGAGCTGCAATTCGTCATACCCGATATCACGCGATATCACGACCAAGTTCTTTCCATTTGTCTCGAGCGTACTTGTGGTCTGAGTCAGTAAACAACCACTTTTTCTGTTCACTTGAATTGGACATGCGTAGCGCGTGCGCGATGTACTTAACGTGTTATTTCAGGCAAAACTGGCTCAGTCTCGGCGTCTTGCAGATTTATAAGATTTCATCTACGATGAATTTGTAGGCAAACGTCTCAACCCCACTCCTCATGCAGCTTTTTGCAGAAACCTTCTTTGACGAGTTTTCGGTAGAAGTTCACCCACAAACTGTCAGGCCTGTCCCGGTCGACCACCTTGAAGAGCTCGGTTTGAACTGATACACTAAGCGACTCCTCACAATCGCCTCTAGGATCCCGACTGGTGTTGAAAGTCTGATTTCATGGTCTGTCATGACTTACTGACTTGATTTCAGCCCATTTTGACCACGATGAGCCAATTTGTTGTGTGATGTATTGCGGTGCCTGATTTACACTGTGACATAAGCATAAGCATAACAAAAAGGAATCGTTTCCATTTTCTTATGCTTATGCTTATGTCACGTTTATAACTGTGTAAACCGGGTGCAATATAAACATAAACACAAACGGAGGTGTTAGCTGTTTTAGATGCAAACGGTTATTGAAGTTAACAATGCCTAAGATGGCGTCCAAAGATACCGTTTTTTTTTTCACGAGAAACTTGCTGAGGCGGTTCACAATTATCCCTGCATTTGCGACAAATCGCCAGAAATAAAATTCTCGGTGCGCTGGTTGCAGTTCCCGAGTTTCCTTGTTCTTTCCTCTTTCGCGGAAAATATCCCTTACCCAACAGGACCTCTTCAGTCTGCTTTCTCGTTCTCTCTCTTGTCGCCGTCGTCTTCTTCTACGAAGCAGAAGGAGTATAACAGTAGGAGGAGAATTTCTTTTTCGTCCGTCATTTTGGAAACGTTGTTCTTCCCATTCTCCGGCGAGGCGAGTTATTTTCTGGAGCTGACTGCGCTTGCGTATGTCTTTTCTCTCATGCTTATGCAACATGCGTGAACTTCGTTATGCCGTTATGCTTATGTTTATGTCGCAATGTAGACCAGGCTATAGCACGTGTCCTAGGTATATGAACGATCTAACGAATAGAGGGATTAGGGGCAAGTAATTGGTGAGGAAACACAAAATCAACTGCAATGTCTCGACACAGCCCAATTAAGTAAAGTTTGAGATTAATTAGCGCTAAATTACCTCTATTATATCCGTATTGACACTTCCGGGTCCGTTTCTCAATTTGAAAGTAACTTCCTTCTTGTAACCATGACCCTCAAGATCCGCCTTTTGTAACCAACTCTGCAACTCAGAACCAGAGGGTCGAAAGTCCCGATTGTAAAGCCTCATGCTCAAGATTTCTCCAGTTCTGGACTCTGAAAACGAATAATGAAAGTCCTAATGAAATTGATATTTTCCTGTTTGTTCCTTTTATAGATATCTGAAAAGTGAGTATTCACATCGGAACTTCCTGAACATAGACTCGCTCTTTGTTTAATCACAACAAATTAATAAACCTAAAGGGCTAAAACATTTTTAAGACTACTGACTATAAGACTTCAAACAGGGCATTCGGCACGTAATGGAGATAATTAAATGCAACCACGAAGTGTCCGCTTTAAGTGTGAACGTCAAATACCTATATATAACAGATGGTCTAATAAGCAAAAGTTATTAGCTAAGACTGAAAATTAATTTCATGCAGCGTTCTGCAATCAAGGTCCGTGGGACGAACAGCTTATTTACGGAACTAGAAATGATCCAAGATTAATTAGTACGGTGCGTTCGACCCCTGCTTTGTCATCGATGAGGCATTTGAGTGTAGTTGCATATTTTGGGGAGAATCGTTTTGAACCCTTTTGTAGCATTTGTTCAATGATGAAGGTATCACGCTATAAGTATTTTGAGTGTTATCTTGTTGCTGATCATTAAAAGCAATAATGTGATACATGTGTTCAAGAGATCATGATCTCTTGATGTGTTGTAATGCAATATCAGTTTTTGTTAGATACCAGTAGACTTTCTTAGGTATTTCTTGGGGTATTACCGGACGGTCAGGCATCGAACAGGACTTAGCTTAGGTGGACAAAAGGGAATCGGTTCCTGTGTTAATTGTCCGGCCTTAGGCAAGCCGTACCGATTATCACATGAGATTGAGCCCATGTGTGCCAGCCAGCCAGCCAGTCCAAGATGGCGGCGACGAAACCGCTCAAATCGCATGGTATCACGATCGATACCCGCGGGACATCACGCGGGACTGCCACGATAAAGATGCGGTCTTCATCGTCGAACGCAGTAATCCCGAAAATCAATGACAGCTTTTGAAACTTTCACTTGTTGGTGCAAAAGAGAGTCGCTTTTTCTTGCAAAGCCATTTTAAGTGACTAATACATTACATTTGATCGTCCATTTGCCAACAAATGCGAGTTTTAAGAAGCCTTCCAGCTCGCGCGCGCAAGGATTGCAAAAAAATAAACATGGCTTCAATACAGCAATTATTTTTTTTTGTTCAATGCTTCCGCTCTCTGTACTATTTTTCCTCGTAATTGAACGAAGTGTTTTGATGGTTTTAGTCTTTTATGAGAAATGTATGTTTGGAAAAGTAACGATGTAAAGAACTCCGCAAATCGCAGATTTTTCTTTGTCATCAAAAGATCGAAAGAACCCAGCGCATGCGTAGTGAGTTTAAAATTGCGATGAACTGATGAGGAAAAGCTCGGAAATACACCTATTTCTCGAGAACCACTAGTTAGAATTTAACGAAATTTGGCACGAAAGTAATTTAGGAAATAAGTAACTGGATTATTGATAAAAACTTGTAGAAATTCCAGTGAAACTAGGAACAAGGGTTACACAGTTGGTTAGTGCGTGGCCTTGGTGCAAGAGGTCCCGAGTTCGATTCCCGGATCTCACATCCTTGTTTCGACTTCTTTCCTTTCAGCGGAGCACTGATGGAAAGAGGGGAGTAAAATGAGCGCACTGTCGGCTTCCTGGGAGAATACTCTCTAGAGAGTAAAGGAACTTCCGACGTTAAATAACGTTTACCTTTACCTTTATCTAACCTACAATAAGGGATAATTAAAGATCTCTGTCAAATTATTATTAAAATGGTGTTAACTTGTGAGCATCGTTACAAGCTTGTTGCATGCAAATTATAAAGAAAATCTAACAAGCAGATTTTCTGCAAATAAACAAAACCGATTTTAAAGGCTTGTTTGCATTTATTCATGTTGCCATGGAAACGGCATATACGTCAACTTAACTATCAAAATACCAAAG
>NC_090883.1:31824175-31826675 GCF_036669925.1 Montipora capricornis | reverse complement strand
CGGGTGTTTTGTAGGCAGAAACAAATATTATGTCGAGTTTTCCCGAAACTACTCCTATTGTCCCAACAGTTGGAAACTCAGCTCCCTTGGAACAACCTCCAAACGTTTCACAAGAAATAAATGTTAAGGAAGAAGCGAAAGAACATTTGAACAGTGATGTTTCAAGCGGCATAGCACCAGTCGGCTTGAATTCCACGACGGTGGGAGCCAGCAATTCAACGGATCCAACTAAAAAGGTTGATCCTCGCCACACAGTGGATAAACACCGATCGTACAAAGCCTTACTACTGTAAGCTTTGTGATTTTAACATGGAAACAATGGAGGTGAGCTGAGCTTCCAGCTGGCCTACATGTATGAGTGGAAGTGATGTTCTCGGTACCCGCAAACCTTAATTTATTACAGTGGTTGATAAAGATCGTCTGACACTTTCGTAGAACGGGGTAAAATCTATTATGTGGCCGTTTTAGAAGGGAAATAGTTGATTTTTAAGGTTAATTAACAATTTATTCGCCGAAGGCGCTGTGATTATCGTGTGAATATTCCCCGAGACGAAGTCGAGATGAATATTCACGCCGATAATTCACTTCGCCTTCGGCGAATAATTGTTTTAAGTAATAAATACACAGGTGATTATTTCAAAAAAGAGAAAAAAAAAACAGTTTCAACGCGAAGTCATCTTCATTTACAGTGGCAAAACGACTACTGGCAGCTATTTTTTCGTCAGGTGGTTATTGGCTGATAATCGGAGATAGCGAGCCAATGACAGCGTGCGATTTTTGTATAATCTATTGTGTATTATACTAATTAACAATTATTCGCCGAAGGTGAAGTGATTATCGGTGAATATTCACCGATAATCACTGAGCCTGATATGAATAATTGTTTAGTATAAGTACACAGGTGATTATTAAAAGAAGAGGAAAAAAAATTTCAACGTGAAAGAATCTTCAATTACAGTGGCAAAACGATTTTGTCTGCCAAGGTGATTCTCGGCTGAAAATCCGAGATAGCGAGCCAATGAGAGCACGCAATCTTGTATATCACCTGTGTGTTTATACTAATACAGATTAATAATTCATTAACATGATCTACATGGTGACATCAAAGAGGTCTGTATCTACACAAGTTCATGGGCGGTCTTGGTGCAATTCACAGGCCAGTTCACTGAGTAAACAACTGTAAATAAGTAGCTCCTGCCACTCGTGTGTCCATGTAGAATGTAAACTACATTCTTTGCTGTGAATGCAAAGAGATAAATCTGACCTCGTTGGCTATTAACACCATATGGTCTGGTTTTCTGGGAAGCCAAGATCAGTCATAAAATGATATCACAATGAGAAGATTTTTGCTGTTGTTTAGTTTTTTCAGCATCACTGCATGAGCCCACGGCATGTAAAACGTGCAATTGAAGAGTTTCGTATTAAACTTCCCAAACGACTGGAAGAGAAAGAGGAAAAGAAACCACCCCCAGAGTTCAACTGCCAGGTACACAGAGTAGCATTTTTGTCGTTCGTCATTCTTTTACAGAATTTGAAATGCAATGTTCTTCAAAAGAACACTTTATTCACTCTTCCCCTTACCTTAAGAAAAGAAAAGGTAAATTTAGATTATTAGTGTACCTTCAAAAGATTAAAATAATAACCCATTGACTTTGTCAGGTTGCCGCTCATGACGGATATTGACGTGCCAACGTGACGTATTGTTAAACGGTGGTATGTCAGCGCTAAAAGTAAACCATATGTGCAGTAAATGTACACAAGAGATGAGTTTAGAATTAAATTCAACGCAAGAAGAAACAGTGAACTTCCAGATGATGCAAAAATATTGCTTAAAAGTGATTGAAAACACGTCCTAAGGTGAACTGAAAATGTAAAAGGAGATTTTTCAAAGCAGCGTATGTTAAGCATCGAAGAGAATTGTTTATCGCTAACTAACAAAGCGCTTGAAAAGAATACAGTATATATTTCAACTGAAAACATGCCTGTACAGTATACATTTACATGTAAATCTAATCACTCAATGGATAAAAATTGTTCGAAATTTGCGCGATTCGCCTTGTTTTCTTGCAGGTATAAGCGCAAAAATTACGTATTTACCAGTGTATAAGTCGATCCCGTGTATAAGTTGACCCCCCATTTTTGATAACAAAAAAGCAATTTCTTAATTCTTTGTTAAATGTTCATGGGATAAAATCTTGTATTCTTCGATTCTGGAACTGTGGATATGCAAAAAAGTCAGGGCCTCAAGAGCTTTATAATTTTGTGGTCAGCAGTTGTTGTATATGCGGGCATTTTGTCCTTGAGTTTCGAAAAAAATTCTCAGAAAATCGAACATGTAAACCTCAAAACTAACCTGTTTCGTTGTTCAAGGATAAAGGGCTTTAGAGGATAAGCACAACATCTCAGAAGCAGGAGTCAATCTTTGAAAATAACTTTAAAAAACAATGCGAAATGTGCAAAGTTTAATTGGTCTTGACTTATAATTCTCACATGACAAAAA
>NC_090883.1:31805815-31819675 GCF_036669925.1 Montipora capricornis | reverse complement strand
CACCACTAGCCACCGACACTGAGGTGAATAGTTGTTTAGTATAAAAAATTACGCACATAAGGGCAGTTAAATTCTTGCCCGCTGCTTGTGGAAAGTTACGCGACAAAGGAAACCTAGGAACTTAACCATGTCATCCATCAGCTTTCAGGGACTTACTAGGTAAAACGTGGTATAATATATTTGCAAGTGATAAGCTTGAAATTAACTTGTTTGGTGATGCCTGCATATTGAACCTACAAAATTTTTAACGTGCCAAACGTGCAAATCTCTTTTTTCCCACGTTGATTGCTGAAAGTTACTTGGTTTTTGCCTGGTGACAGCAATGGAGTTCTCGCAACAGGTAAGCAATTCTCTTTGCTTCTCCTGTCGTCATTCGGAACTCCCGTAAGGAATGATTACGAAGTCATTTCAGTGAAACATGCATCTGTAATGCGATGCTGTATCTCCCATTGATCGCTGAAGGTTCTCCCCTAACCCCAAATACCTGGATTTTATGCACTTATAAGATGTGCAAGTGAAAAAATAACAAAACAACAAACCACAAAGCGGTAAATTATATTCTGAAGTACACAATTACTTTTTCTATTCCAACATGAAATGTTGATCAGTGACGGACAGGATCAAGAAATGTGACTACCATCGCCTGTGATCTTGAAGATAAAAAGAGATTAACAGCAATTTCTTGTTCACAAAACACTGACGTAACTTTCTTTTTCTTTTGATATTCAAATTTGCCAACCATGGAAGAAAAGAAGTCATTGTTTCAGCAGCCAGTGAGATTCTGGTTGGCATATTAATAACAATGGGTGATGATGAGAAACATCGCTATCAAATTGGAAAAATATGTGATAAATGCTTTTTTTTCACTTTGTTTATAAATACAACGTTTACTGTCATAATGTACACACCAGTTTTTTGATAAGTCATCTGTGGCACGTTTACATCTTTTGTAAAATTACAACTAAGGTAGACCACTTGATTTTGCGGTGGGGGAAGGGGGATGGGGGGGGGGGTCATCAATTAATTATTCTGGGCTCTTGAAAAAGGGACTCGGGTACTAACTTTTAATGTCGGAAGCCCAAAGGGCTCCCAGAAAATTTTCTTACGCAGCAGCCTTGAGTTTGAGTTATACATTTTTCTTTGTAAACAATGTAAACTGATAGACATGGCTAGCGCTTTAAGACGTCAGAAGTGCGGCTATTTACATGTACTTTACCTCCTGTTTTATATGTCTTGGCGTCCTATTATTCTCCAGCCCTAGCTCTGTCAGTGATATCTGAAATGGAGGATTACTTTGCAGGTCCTCACTCATCTCGCTCAAGTTAAGCCTTGAGGTCAAGGTTCTCGTGTGTTGTATCGTTGCTTGGTTTCTGAATGAAAGAATCTGGAAACAATAATTATATAAAAGATTTCCGTCAAGAAATAATAGCTTGCACCAAGTCCATTGTGAATATAAAAAGTACTTGTTCTCCAACTTTAATATACAAGTCATGTACATGTACTAGTTATTCAATGACCAACATTTGGTGAAGGGATGGGATAACAGAGCATACTGTGGATTCCAAAATATTTTCTTCTTAGGCAAGGTCACTGTTTCCTTGTTTCAAACCACAACAAGTCTGCCGGGTTTATTTGAGAAAACTAATGTCACACATAAGCTATAATGACCTGTAATAACTTTACGTCATTGCAGTACTAAATAAGAGGGAAACAAAGTAGGTACTGCCTTACCACCAGTGAGCCCTTTCACTGACCCTGTCCCTGTCCTCTCGATTTCCAATGTGAGAGACATGATATAAGGCTAGGGGTGAGTGATTTGCAATTTGCCTGTTTTGTCTTGTTTGTTTTTTTCAATGGGTTATTCCAGAAAAAATCCACACCCCCCCGACGGATGGGGTCATTTTTTAACCCCCCCTCTCACCTGGATTCCTGAAGCCCAAGACCCCCCCTCCTGCCTGGATTTCCGGGAAAAAATATTAGGCTTAAATTTAATTTATTTTAATAGAAAATACGCACAATCACGTATAGAACGTTCTTTTTTAATTTCTAAAGCTTTGGCTAAATTATAAAAATTCTGTTGTGTAGAAACTAAGAAAAGAAAGGAGCAAAAATGCTAAAATGCGAACGAGTGTTATACACTCTTAGCTCATAAAAATCAATTGCCCTGTTCTTTCTTTGCTCTTTCTTTGTATCATTACACATGGGTATGAGTAAAAATGTGTCAGGTGTTTCAAACTCTTCGTTGCAATATTGTTGCGACGGCTCTTCTTTAGTATCTTGTTCGCGTTTTCTGCTAAAAGGACCTGTGAAGGAACTTAGATTATTATTTATGTCACGTGAGAAATATGTGAACAAAATATTTCTACTATTTTCAGGGTCTGAGAGCGCTAAACTGTCACCGAACTAAACGTTCTAATCGCGTGAACTATCGGTCAGATGACCCCTGCAGAAGACTTTTTCGAGTTCAACACCCCCTCCCTGCCTGGATTTCCAGGGTCCTTGACCCCCCTCCTGCGAGAATTTCCAAAATCCCATCCGTCGCGGGGGTGTGGATTTTTTCTGGAACAACCCAATACACATGGGACTCTTTCTCAACTTCTTAGCCTGCTTTCATCATCTGCAACACAAGCAGTGATATCAAGTTTTAATAATAATAAGGCTTACCCAAAACTCAATCAAGGAGTAAGGTCTCTTTTGCTTGTCCGACTACATGACTCTGGAATGTGACCATGAATTCACGCTGCAGTTCTTCAAGAAAACGGAACACCAGAATCGCAGGGTAAGTCCTTTCACAAACTGCCATAAAACAAACTCCGAGTGCCTTCACAAAAAACTGGAAAAAAAAAAAGATAACAGCCATGTTACTAGCCATGGTTTCATGTTATGTAATAAAAGTTAACCATTGCCCCAGTACCTACAGGTTCTTTAGAAAACTAAACCTTGAGATTTAGAGTTGGTCGGCCTGTACATGTTCCTATTTGGCATGACTGATAATCAAAACTGGGTCAAACCAAATGAAGAAATTCCCACTTTTCGGGTTCAGTGTATTTGCTATGGTCATGCTCAGATGTCTGTTGCTAATGCAGGTTTGTATACAACGCCAAACTTAAAAAGTCTATGACGAATTTAAGACTAAAAATAAAAAATAAAAAAGACTAATCATTTGTTGAAATGAGGTTTTAAAGGTGTATGTTTGAAGCTCCGTAGTAAACATAAACGCCAGGCCTTCTTGTTACATAATATCATTTATGCCACAAATTCGGTATCTGAATCAAAGCCGATCCTCAGCCGGGCTTCAGAAAACCAAAACCCGAAATTCCTTGCTAGGTATAAGGTGGCTTTCCAAATTGAAAGAAAACCGTTTCTCCGTTTTTAAAAAACTTTTCATGAATTATTTGAAGTTATGAGCCTACCAGGCAGATTATATGAACGATTTATGAACCCAATGATCAAAGTACTCACTAAACAATGTGATTGCCGCATTGCATGGTACATCTGGTAGGTTGTCTGATTAGCTTTTCGCGCCAGTGTGTTCGCATGTCGTGTGATTTCCTTTAGCTCAAAGTGCATATCAAGATCAGTCGATGCAGGGAGGAAAAGTGGCCTCCAATCTCCAACTCGCTCGTAATGATAGCAAAAAGAACCATTTTGCTGGCGTTCAATTAAGCTTTTTTTGGTCTTCTCCTTCTAAAAATAAAAGCATTCTTGTATCTCTATGCCGTTACTATGAGGTAAACTGCACTGCTTTCACATGATTATGGCCAGACAATGCTTTGTTCATCGGCCATTGTTTACAATGAATCACATGGTACTTACATGCGTATAAAGCGATACATAACGTACCTACTCATTCCCACTGTTGAAGGGTTAGTCTCACAGTCTCACGGGCTCAAGGCTCCAAAACGCATTACAGTTGTTCTTGAAAATGCCTATGGGCCTGATCGCAGGTTAAAAGGTTATGAAGGGCTGAAAGACAACGAAGTCATCTCTTCGCACTTATCTGAACACATTTAATAACTGGTCTCTTATAGAAACGTGAGGAAAATTTCAGGTGCCTTTAACGGGATTCGAACCCAAACCCTTTGCGATGTGGAGAGGAGATGAAATACAAGTGTACCACAAGACCATAAAACTCCCCTAAAAAACGACTACGAACGCCCGCAGGGTATTGTGCCGCTGGGCCTCACCCCGTTGTAGTCTCTTTTATGGCCAATTGTAGACCCCCTCTTAGTCACCTTTTCAAGGGCACTCAACGAGCAAATTAAGCCAATAGCTGTTTGAGAAACATTTTTAGGCTCCTGTAATGTTTAAAGACTCTTCACCTACTGTCGAAAAGAAATTTGATCTGTTCGGGATATATTAGCTGGAAAAATTGAAGTGTTTGAGAATTTAGGGGACGATACCTTCATCTCAGAAATTGCTAGCTGAGCGTTACCTTCTAAGAACTTTCCAACCCAATCATTGCTCATTTGAAACTGCTAGGTGACCTTTTTAAGTGCCAAAAAAAGCGCCGGCAAAGACTACTTTTCCTTGGATGCGAATCTTTTAGGTGATGGTTTGATTAAAGAAAATCTGTAGCTGTTTGGCAAGTAGAACTGAAATTCTTTAGAAACAGTTGACTCTCCCGACACATATTTCACCGAACATTTTCGTTTGGTGCCCCTGACTTTTGGGCTGTTCGGTTTACTGATGTCGTCATGTTTCACAATAAGGACATTACGCATCGCCCACACAAGTAGGAGAAGAGAAACAACTGATTGTTATTGAATTATAATGCTTTCTTTTATGTGCTCAAATAAAGGCGGGTCTATATACAGTTTCAATCAAGTTCACGTATTTGGCAAAACACCATTATACAAACTACGGTGATTTCTTCTGAGCGGTTTTCCACTAACGTATAGATAACACCAAGATTAAGTCATGATATTGGAGCCCGTATTCTAACATGGGCAAACGTAATTTTGGCGCACCCTAAACTTAATCATTTTCTTTTATGCATATGCTTTACATTAAAGCCAGAAGCCCCCCACCATTCCGTCCTGTTTCTATTTCCCCGCCTGTATCACATTGTAACATCCAATAGGTAACATGGGGGGCCAACTAGGAAACCGAATGGTTTATTTGGCCACCACGCTCAAGCTCTTTTACTTAATACAATCTAAAACATCTGTCAGCAAACTACCAATGTGATGTAATTAAACTAAGTCAAAACTACCATCAAGAGGAAATAAAATTGAATTGAATGGAATTGTAATTACAAAAAGCAATATATGGTCGTTCTTTTCCAAATTGAGCTTAATTATCCTCTGAAAAATGCATGGTTAACAACCCAATTTTCTTTCGAACACCTTCGCGATGTTGAGAAGTATGGGACGAAGGATTCATCTAAGCCCGTTCGCTCGTAAGTGCAACTCCAAAAAAACACATGGCTATCTGCGGCCTTTCCTACATCTAGGTACGACGGAAAGCCGCAAGAAATTTGGAACAAAAATTCATCTGCCAAATCGGCACCCTTAATCCTCCACGGTATTATATTAACGAACGCTTTTTCATTTAACCTAAATATATTCCTATTTTTCACGTTGCCATGTGTACCACCCAATAGCGTAGCGCCTTACTCTTCTATAAAAACTACACGCAACCCACAATTCCTCGATTCGCTCCGACGAAGGGCTAACGCTCGAAACGTCAGCTTTCGAATCTCTTTACGGTGGCCAATTCACATTATCAACTCCGTGATAAAACCAAATTTTTGTATACTACTTCCCCACCGACGAAGCACCACAGTTTCTTTTGAAACTACCCCCTTCATTCATTTTCAAAGTACTGTTTAATTAAAAGTTACTAAACAATATTAGTAACACCAAATAGTTATTTTCTAGGTCTGTGTTTTGTAGGTCTGCGAGTCTGCGTTTTGTGGGTCTGGGTTTTCTAGACACCCATTTTCAGGAACGCTTCTGCATGCTAGATTTTTGCCGGATAAATTTGGCATTATTTAGCACGGCCACTTGGTTGCAGACCAATTTCAGAGGCGTTGTTCCCATCAAGTCCAATCTGGTGGGCCATAATTTGGCAGGAACCGTGCTCTTGTTTGTACAATGCCCGCCTTAAATAAACCAAGATTTGGACTCTTGAATAAACAAATTACTCGTTTATTTGAGGTCAGATCTTACGATGGAAACGCGATTTGCACATGGAAAAGAACCAATCTGCTGAAAAACTAAGTTGTGATTTTTAGGACTGTTCTAAAAAGTTAAGAAATGATTCAGACATATCCCATAAGACTTTGGTGCTCACAATGTTCAAGTTCCCCTTCATTCAAACTCACGCCCACCCAACAAACAATAACACTCGATACAGTCTAAAAATTTTAAGCCAGAATTTATTTCAGTTGTTGAAATCAGCAATTAATCAACATGACAAACCACGTGACCTTTATTCGTGCGAGGGTCAGATTGGTGATTACCATCAGCGGCGACGCCGACGTCCAAACCAACCGCCGTCATCATCGCCATCATCATCACTGTCATCATCGCTGCCATCATCGCTGTCATCATCACTGTCATCATCACTGTCATCATCGCTGTCATCACCACTGTCATCATCACTGTCATCATCGCTGTCATCATCACTGTCATCATCGCTGTCATCATCACTGTCATCATCACTGTCATCATCGCTGTCATCATCACTGTCATCATCGCTGTCATCATCGCTGTCAGCATCACTGTCATCATCGCTGTCATCATCGCTGTCATCATCACTATCATCATTCCTGTCACCTCGGAATTGTTCTATGACGTAATCTATTGCTCCCCCTATAGCAGCTGCCTTTGCTGCTTCCTTTGCTGCTTCCTTTGCTAACTTTGCTAAACCTCTTTTAATTCTGCGTCGCCCTTTCACAACAATTGAGAGTCCCGCTTTACACTTCCCCTTGTTCAGGTGCCTGAATTTGATTTCCTGATCGAGTTTGGCAGCTACTTCATCTCCAAAAACACCTGAAGGTATTAGAACACCTTTTGTTAGCTGTATGTGTTAATCTCAGTTTATTAATTCGGTAGATCAGTGGCGGTTGCAAGCTTAAACGCGCTGAAACTATTATATACTCAACTGTATCGCGTTTCTGATTAGTATAAATATACGATTGCAATAGGGAAGATGCTATGGAAACACAGCAGAGGAGCAACTTTGTCGGTTTGAGAGTACAAATGTATATACAATAAAAAATCGTACGAACGTGTTCGCATTGTTTAGGACCAATGATTTCCAGGGATGCTGTGAAGTTCTCAAAACAAGGCCATATGACTTCCTTTACGAAATATGTTTATAAAGTAGCAACAGACTTTAAAACGCTATTGCAATATAATAACCTGCGATCAAGCGTACTTTTCTTGAGACAGGGCGCTAAAAACTACGCCTGATACAATTTCATAACGAGTCGTCTACCACCCACCTGTCAAGAGTGATGTTATCATGTGTCATCACAGGTAATCCAGGCTCACTGTGTGTAGGTAAATATAGAAAACATATGAGGCGAAGTTTAGGTCTGAAAATTTGCTAGGAAATGGAAATAAAAATCGATAAAACTTACCATGTGGTGAGCTGTTGTTGTCTTTAATACGTACACGAAGTTTCGGGAAAAATAGTCCCCGTTCACCTTCCTTCATAATATAGTGACAAGGTAGGAGACGGAAGCCAGCTTACGGACTCCGATCGACCCAAACAAGCACGATTTTTTTCGCGAAAATCGAATCCAGTCGCTAAATAAACACGCCAGGCTCGTGGAACATGAATTTCTCTAAAACCATGAATCCACTGAAGCATCTCCAGGTAGCAACGCGAAGCCACCAGACTCCGTAAAACTTGTAAGTTAACCTGCTAAAATGGCGGCCAGAAAGCGTTGTACTCACGAAGTGTCCAATTCAAAACACCTGGTGACGAGTATAATAAGTCCCCTGGAGGGAGGGAGTCCCAGATTGCTCAGTGAGTTTTGTTTTTAGCCATGTGGGACTCCCCTCCCTCCAGAACTTATTAAACTCGTCACCAGGCGTCTAGAGTTCAGTGCCATTTTGAATTGGACACTTCGCGAGTACAACGCTTTCTGGCCGCCATTTTAGCAGGTTAACTTACAAGTTTTACGGAGTCTGGTGGCTTCGCGTTGCTACCTGGAGATGCTTCAGTGGATTCATGGTTTGGAGAAATTCATGTTCCACGAGCCTGGCTTGTTTATTTAGTGACTGGATTTGATTTTCGCGAAAAAAAATCGTGCTTGTTTTGGGTCGATCGGAGCCCATAAGCTGGCTTCCGTCTCCTACCTTGTCACTATATTATGAAGGAAGGTGAACAGGGACTATTTTTCCCGAAACTTCGTGTACGTATTAAAGACAACAACAGCTCACCACATGGTAAGTTTTATCGATTTTCATTTCCATTTTCTAGCAAATTTTCAGACCTAAACTTCGCCTCATGTTCTCTATATTTACTTACACACAGTGAGCCTGGGTGACCTGTGGTGTCATGCTATAAATGTGAGCCAATCAGATTTGACCGAAAATTACCTTCACGCTGCGATTCAAGTAAAGACGCGACAAAAACAAAATAGCACTCTGGCTTTAAATTTGATGTCTGCAATCAAACCCATTTCTGCAAATCCTGCTTGACCGTTGATGCGGTTTCTCTGTTCAAACCATCAAGGAACAAAGAATTTCGAGATAAAATGGCAGAAAAAGCCCGAATTCTTCATGCCATCATCAGGCGCAATCAACAGTACAATAAACTTTAATTTATTTAAACTCGAATATTTGAGATGCCAATAAAAGATGCTATAAAAATAGATATGAGGAAAATGGACTTTTGAGAAATTCTAGTTTTTCAGCAGCAGCCACTCAGCCATCATTTTGTCAGAAGTGTGTTCAGATTGTTCAACGATTCCGTAAACAGTGTCGAATTTCTCTGTCAAGCTCGGCTTATTCCGCGAATATGGCAGCCCTAAAGTTCCATTCGGTTCTTTTTAGATTCGCAACTTTTTGCTTCCGAATATATTCCAAAGGACTTGCCACAACCACAAACGTTTTCGAGTTGGTGGAAGAAGAACGATGCATTTTCTTCTAGAATGTTCGGGCCTGTATTAATAACACTATTGCCAAATCCCGTAGGAAGTACAACTGTAATGTCTTTTTTTAGTCAAACCATTCTTCGGATGCATTCTCTCCGCTCTTCCTTTAATGGTTTTTGAAAAAAAATCTGAAGTCGAAGCAACAGCAGCTGTAAACAGAGCCTAAACATCACTCGTGTTCAAATCCTTCTCGGCGGCCATAATTTCATCAGCTGTTAACCGATTTACAAGAAGTATGATTTGAAATTCTGTACACCAATCGGAAGCGCAGCTCCAAGAGCTCCATTGTTTTTCGACCAATCAGAGTAAAGTCCAGATTCTGGACTCGTTAGGAAATTGTATCAGGCGTAATTATCAGGCGTACCTTTTCGCACCATGTCTAAGGAAAAGTATGCCTGAATCGCAGGTTATTGCAATAAGTGCTCTGTACCAAGGTGGTTGACCGCAGGTAAGTCAGTTCATGTTATCATCGACAAAAATTTCTTCAATGGGATCGCAGAAACAATTGAGTATTTTAGTTCTCTCTCACTTACCAGGTATCAAGGAATTTAGTTCTTGCTCAATCTTTGGAGCCCTGAAGCATTTTATTATTTTAAAATAAAGATGTGACTCCTGGAAAACAACAACAAAAAAACATATTTGATTAAAGAAGTACTGATCTTTCTGGTTGAAGCACCAACGTTATGATTGTAATTGACGAGAAATAAAACCGTTAAGTTGGAATTCTCCGCTTTTTGTGAGGCTGAATATTTAGGTGCTGAAATTTGATTCTTCGTTAAAGAAGCTGTGTCATGTAATTTATCCAAAACTGGCAACCAAATCAAGTGAAACTTGAAAATACTACCTAAATCAAACAAGGAAGGCCTTAATGAAACAGCAAATGCCTGGGCAAAATTGAAGAAGATTGAAATGGATTACACTTGGGATCTTTGCCTAACAGTTTTTAAAGTTTATTTCTGATGTTTTTAACTTAAATTATGTATGTCACGAAGCTTTGAGTTGAGTTCTTTAATTTAAAGTAATTTCTGGGTTAGCATTAAGCTGCATGGCGAGTCATCATCATCATCATCATTATCGTAGGGATTGACTCATCAATCGTTTATCGATCATAGAGTTTCGTGGCGCCGAAGCCACGCATCGAGCTGCAATTCGTCATACCCGATATCACGCGATATCACGACCAAGTTCTTTCCATTTGTCTCGAGCGTACTTGTGGTCTGAGTCAGTAAACAACCACTTTTTCTGTTCACTTGAATTGGACATGCGTAGCGCGTGCGCGATGTACTTAACGTGTTATTTCAGGCAAAACTGGCTCAGTCTCGGCGTCTTGCAGATTTATAAGATTTCATCTACGATGAATTTGTAGGCAAACGTCTCAACCCCACTCCTCATGCAGCTTTTTGCAGAAACCTTCTTTGACGAGTTTTCGGTAGAAGTTCACCCACAAACTGTCAGGCCTGTCCCGGTCGACCACCTTGAAGAGCTCGGTTTGAACTGATACACTAAGCGACTCCTCACAATCGCCTCTAGGATCCCGACTGGTGTTGAAAGTCTGATTTCATGGTCTGTCATGACTTACTGACTTGATTTCAGCCCATTTTGACCACGATGAGCCAATTTGTTGTGTGATGTATTGCGGTGCCTGATTTACACTGTGACATAAGCATAAGCATAACAAAAAGGAATCGTTTCCATTTTCTTATGCTTATGCTTATGTCACGTTTATAACTGTGTAAACCGGGTGCAATATAAACATAAACACAAACGGAGGTGTTAGCTGTTTTAGATGCAAACGGTTATTGAAGTTAACAATGCCTAAGATGGCGTCCAAAGATACCGTTTTTTTTTTCACGAGAAACTTGCTGAGGCGGTTCACAATTATCCCTGCATTTGCGACAAATCGCCAGAAATAAAATTCTCGGTGCGCTGGTTGCAGTTCCCGAGTTTCCTTGTTCTTTCCTCTTTCGCGGAAAATATCCCTTACCCAACAGGACCTCTTCAGTCTGCTTTCTCGTTCTCTCTCTTGTCGCCGTCGTCTTCTTCTACGAAGCAGAAGGAGTATAACAGTAGGAGGAGAATTTCTTTTTCGTCCGTCATTTTGGAAACGTTGTTCTTCCCATTCTCCGGCGAGGCGAGTTATTTTCTGGAGCTGACTGCGCTTGCGTATGTCTTTTCTCTCATGCTTATGCAACATGCGTGAACTTCGTTATGCCGTTATGCTTATGTTTATGTCGCAATGTAGACCAGGCTATAGCACGTGTCCTAGGTATATGAACGATCTAACGAATAGAGGGATTAGGGGCAAGTAATTGGTGAGGAAACACAAAATCAACTGCAATGTCTCGACACAGCCCAATTAAGTAAAGTTTGAGATTAATTAGCGCTAAATTACCTCTATTATATCCGTATTGACACTTCCGGGTCCGTTTCTCAATTTGAAAGTAACTTCCTTCTTGTAACCATGACCCTCAAGATCCGCCTTTTGTAACCAACTCTGCAACTCAGAACCAGAGGGTCGAAAGTCCCGATTGTAAAGCCTCATGCTCAAGATTTCTCCAGTTCTGGACTCTGAAAACGAATAATGAAAGTCCTAATGAAATTGATATTTTCCTGTTTGTTCCTTTTATAGATATCTGAAAAGTGAGTATTCACATCGGAACTTCCTGAACATAGACTCGCTCTTTGTTTAATCACAACAAATTAATAAACCTAAAGGGCTAAAACATTTTTAAGACTACTGACTATAAGACTTCAAACAGGGCATTCGGCACGTAATGGAGATAATTAAATGCAACCACGAAGTGTCCGCTTTAAGTGTGAACGTCAAATACCTATATATAACAGATGGTCTAATAAGCAAAAGTTATTAGCTAAGACTGAAAATTAATTTCATGCAGCGTTCTGCAATCAAGGTCCGTGGGACGAACAGCTTATTTACGGAACTAGAAATGATCCAAGATTAATTAGTACGGTGCGTTCGACCCCTGCTTTGTCATCGATGAGGCATTTGAGTGTAGTTGCATATTTTGGGGAGAATCGTTTTGAACCCTTTTGTAGCATTTGTTCAATGATGAAGGTATCACGCTATAAGTATTTTGAGTGTTATCTTGTTGCTGATCATTAAAAGCAATAATGTGATACATGTGTTCAAGAGATCATGATCTCTTGATGTGTTGTAATGCAATATCAGTTTTTGTTAGATACCAGTAGACTTTCTTAGGTATTTCTTGGGGTATTACCGGACGGTCAGGCATCGAACAGGACTTAGCTTAGGTGGACAAAAGGGAATCGGTTCCTGTGTTAATTGTCCGGCCTTAGGCAAGCCGTACCGATTATCACATGAGATTGAGCCCATGTGTGCCAGCCAGCCAGCCAGTCCAAGATGGCGGCGACGAAACCGCTCAAATCGCATGGTATCACGATCGATACCCGCGGGACATCACGCGGGACTGCCACGATAAAGATGCGGTCTTCATCGTCGAACGCAGTAATCCCGAAAATCAATGACAGCTTTTGAAACTTTCACTTGTTGGTGCAAAAGAGAGTCGCTTTTTCTTGCAAAGCCATTTTAAGTGACTAATACATTACATTTGATCGTCCATTTGCCAACAAATGCGAGTTTTAAGAAGCCTTCCAGCTCGCGCGCGCAAGGATTGCAAAAAAATAAACATGGCTTCAATACAGCAATTATTTTTTTTTGTTCAATGCTTCCGCTCTCTGTACTATTTTTCCTCGTAATTGAACGAAGTGTTTTGATGGTTTTAGTCTTTTATGAGAAATGTATGTTTGGAAAAGTAACGATGTAAAGAACTCCGCAAATCGCAGATTTTTCTTTGTCATCAAAAGATCGAAAGAACCCAGCGCATGCGTAGTGAGTTTAAAATTGCGATGAACTGATGAGGAAAAGCTCGGAAATACACCTATTTCTCGAGAACCACTAGTTAGAATTTAACGAAATTTGGCACGAAAGTAATTTAGGAAATAAGTAACTGGATTATTGATAAAAACTTGTAGAAATTCCAGTGAAACTAGGAACAAGGGTTACACAGTTGGTTAGTGCGTGGCCTTGGTGCAAGAGGTCCCGAGTTCGATTCCCGGATCTCACATCCTTGTTTCGACTTCTTTCCTTTCAGCGGAGCACTGATGGAAAGAGGGGAGTAAAATGAGCGCACTGTCGGCTTCCTGGGAGAATACTCTCTAGAGAGTAAAGGAACTTCCGACGTTAAATAACGTTTACCTTTACCTTTATCTAACCTACAATAAGGGATAATAAAGATCTCTGTCAAATTATTATTAAAATGGTGTTAACTTGTGAGCATCGTTACAAGCTTGTTGCATGCAAATTATAAAGAAAATCTAACAAGCAGATTTTCTGCAAATAAACAAAACCAATTTAAAGGCTTGTTTGCATTTATTCATGTTGCCATGGAAACGGCATATACGTCAACTTAACTATCAAAATACCAAAGTTCGTGTTGCTAACTTGCTTGCTACCATTTTTGGCGACCAAAGGATCAAGGGTTTCAGAGAAAAAGGTAAATGAAACATAGGTACAGTGTATCAGAAACTGTGTTCAGCTACCTTAATCTCATGAAAAGTAATCGACCCACCAAATCTCGTGAAAAATTTCGTGACATCGTAGTCATCTTAACCGATTCTTCAATAATGATATTCCTTACCTGCACAATACGCGGCATGGCACATGGGTGTTGGCTGAAGAAAGTACAGGTAAAAGTTGCCATCGC
>NC_090883.1:31773315-31800815 GCF_036669925.1 Montipora capricornis | reverse complement strand
AAGCCTTACTACTGTAAGCTTTGTGATTTTAACATGGAAACAATGGAGGTGAGCTGAGCTTCCAGCTGGCCTACATGTATGAGTGGAAGTGATGTTATCGGTACCCGCAAACCTTAATTTATACAGTGGTTGATAAAGATCGTCTGACACTTTCGTAGACGGGGTAAAATCTATTATGTGGCCGTTTTAGAAGGGAAATAGTTGATTTTATGTTAATTAACAATTATTCGCCGAAGGCGCTGTGATTATCGGTGAATATTCACCGAGACGAAGTCGAGATGAATATTCACCGATAATCACTTCGCCTTCGGCGAATAATTGTTTTAGTATAAATACACAGGTGATTATTTCAAAAAAGAGAAAAAAAAAACATTTCAACGCGAAGTCATCTTCACTTACAGTGGCAAAACGACTACTGGCAGCTATTTTTTCGTCAAGGTGGTTATTGGCTGATAATCGGAGATAGCGAGCCAATGACAGCGTGCGATTTTTGTATAATCTATTGTGTATTTATACTAATTAACAATTATTCGCCGAAGGTGAAGTGATTATCGGTGAATATTCACCGATAATCACTGAGCCTGATATGAATAATTGTTTTAGTATAAGTACACAGGTGATTATTTAAAAGAAGAGGAAAAAAAATTTCAACGCGAAAGAATCTTCAATTACAGTGGCAAAACGATTTTGTCTGCCAAGGTGATTCTCGGCTGAAAATCCGAGATAGCGAGCCAATGAGAGCGCGCAATCTTGTATAATCACCTGTATGTTTATACTAATACAGATTAATAATTCATTACATGATCTACATGGTGACATCAAAGAGGTCTGTATCTACACAAGTTCATGGGCGGTCTTGGTGCAATTCACAGGCCAGTTCACTGAGTAAACAACTGTAAATAAGTAGCTCCTGCCACTCGTGTGTCCATGTAGAATGTAAACTACATTCTTTGCTGTGAATGCAAAGAGATAAATCTGACCTCGTTGGCTATTAACACCATATGGTCTGGTTTTCTGGGAAGCCAAGATCAGTCATAAAATGATATCACAATGAGAAGATTTTTGCTGTTTGTTTAGTTTTTTCAGCATCACTGCATGAGCCCACGGCATGTAAAACGTGCAATTGAAGAGTTTCGTATTAAACTTCCCAAACGACTGGAAGAGAAAGAGGAAAAGAAACCACCCCCAGAGTTCAACTGCCAGGTACACAGAGTAGCATTTTTGTCGTTCGTCATTCTTTTACAGAATTTGAAATGCAATGTTCTTCAAAAGAACACTTTATTCACTCTTCCCCTTACCTTAAGAAAAGAAAAGGTAAATTTAGATTATTAGTGTACCTTCAAAAGATTAAAATAATTAACCCATTGACTTTGTCAGGTTGCCGCTCATGACGGATATTGACGTGCCAACGTGACGTATGTTAATTACGGTGGTATGTCAGCGCTAAAAGTAAACCATATGTGCAGTAAATGTACACAAGAGATGAGTTTAGAATTAAGTTCAACGCAAGAAGAAACAGTGAACTTCCAGATGATGCAAAAATATTGCTTAAAAGTGATTGAAAACACGTCCTAAGGCTGAACTGAAAATGTAAAAGGAGATTTTTCAAAGCAGCGTATGTTAAGCATCGAAGAGAATTGTTTATCGCTAACTAACAAAGCGCTTGAAAAGAATACAGTATATATTTCAACTGAAAACATGCCTTGTACAGTATACATTTACATGTAAATCTAATCACTCAATGGATAAAAATTGTTCGAAATTTGCGCGATTCGCCTTGTTTTCTTGCAGGTATAAGCGCAAAAATTACCGTATTTACCAGTGTATAAGTCGATCCCGTGTATAAGTTGACCCCCCATTTTTGATAACAAAAAAAGCAATTTCTTAATTTCTTTGTTAAATGTTCATGGGATACTAATCTTGTATTCTTCGATTTCTGGAACTGTGGATATGCAAAAAAGTCAGGGCCTCAAGAGCTTTATAATTTTGTGGTTCAGCAGTTGTTGTATATGCGGGCATTTTGTCCTTGAGTTTCGAAAAAATTCTCAGAAAATCGAACATGTAAACCTCAAACTAACCTGTTTCGTTGTTCAAGGATAAAGGGCTTTAGAGGATAAGCACAACATCTCAGAAGCAGGAGTCAATCTTTGAAAATAACTTTAAAAACAATGCGAAATGTGCAAGGTTTAATTGGTCCTTGACTTATAATTTCTCACATGACAAACAAACAAAACTCATAAACCAAACAATACGGGGTATTCCCATCGTTTCATGCGATACCTGATGCATCAGCATTGTTTTCATTTAATTTGATTGCGCAATCGAAAGGATATAAGGCTGCTGCCTAACGGTCGCGCGGTTGCCTGGGACGACTTTTGCGAGCGCTGGCGACCAAATTTCTGAACGAGTAGCCTGAACGGGCGCCTAACTTATTACAAGGTGATTCATCCTCATTTTTAATTAATTAACGCTGGGCTCTTGAAAAAAAATATGACTTGGGCTACTAACTTTTAACATTGTAAGCCCAAAGGGCTCCAGAAAAATTTTCTTAGGCAGCAGCCTTGGGATAAAAAACCAGACCTCATGGAGTCTCTTATCAGCTGTCAAAATCTGCTCACAGGACGACAAATGATTGGTCGATTATCCTTCTAGTAAATCTCCATAACAACAAGACATACAGAATTTACTTATGGGGGGAGGGGCAGAGTCCTAAAAGCAAGACGCCATATTTACGGCCAGTTACGGCCAGTTTGGGTTATTTTGGGGGTTGTCGTGCGCGGCTGGTTACGGCCGATTTGGATGTCAATGGGTTAAGACTGCCAATTTACTGGAGGGTACAGCTGTAGGTGCTGTGAAGGTACGTGTAGCAAGAGAGGAGTCAGCACTCTCCTTGGCAGCAAGGAGGTCACCATGGCAACAGAGCCACAGTCCACCTACCAGTCACCTGTCAACACATCACTTGGAAAAACCAGTGTGTGGAATGTATACTTATTCTTGACTCGGGGAGATTCTTGTGCAGAGATGAAAATTGATTGTAAATTGGAAACTGATGCTGACACAAAACATTACAATTGTGCAACTGTACTCAAAGCTGTAAAAAAAGCCAAATTTAGTTTGAGGTAAGCTCTATGTGGGCTTTTTTTATTCTATGCAGGTTTGTCTTGTAACATGCAACAGTGATACAGCCTGGAATTCCCATCTTCTAGGACAAAAACATAGAAAGGTGACATCATTGACATTTATTCTGATGTTAAACATAATTCTAGGAAGTAAAGACCCTACATGTAGTAATGTGGCTTAGAATATCTCATTTTATCAACGCGAAAATATGGCCATGAAGTAGTTCGTGGCATTTTAATAAAAAGTGTGCTCAAAATCATTTGCCCTATTTATCAGATACTTTCTCACTTGAGTTTTAAAATCACTAAAAACTACAGAGTTCCTTGCAGCAGAGAGTAATGAATTAAAACCATTGTAGGCACTATTAAGGATGCTTAGGAGGCAAAATGAATATGTATTTCTCCCGTTGGCATCCCATAGTAGCTATTGGAACAATAATAATTATAATGCAAAAGGGCTGCCATTTTGTCAAAGTAGTCTATTATCTTCTTTCATTATAATAGCAATAATATAATTATTATTTTATTATTACAAAATTAAAATATTATCATTAATATTATTGTTATTATTATTATTATCGTTATTATTATTATCATTGCAGAAATTGTTAATTATTGTAAATAAGACATACAGATGTACCTGAATAGAGCTTTTATCTGTTGTATGTATGTTTTTTTCTTGTCCCATTGGAAGGCCTTAGAAAAACAAGGTGCAGAAAGAGCACAACAAAAAGCCCAGGAGAAATCTTTCACGATGAACAGTTTAAACACTAGTTACACGTATAATCAAGGAGCTGGAAGAGGGCTGAGAGGAAGAGGGGGAGGGGTGGGACCTGTTAGAGGAGGAGGATACACTCCAGGACACACACGCAAGCCGTACGACAAACCTATGCATGCTGTCCAGCAGCCTAGTCCCAGTGGTCCTATTGGTGCGAAGGATTTTGCGACATACCCCGAGCCTCTAATAGGTGAGTTAATTGAATTAAACTCTTTTATTACATATATTCACTACTTGCACAAATCCCATAATACACCTCTTTTACGCCCCAAAAATCTGCATACATGTAGGCATTGTTTTTCAACTTCTCTTGGGACATTTTCATGTCCCAGGAGAAATTGCAAACAATGGTTATGCAAAAGTTTTGGGGGTAATAGAGGTGTAGTATGGGATTGTGCAAGTAGTGAATGGCAAGCAATTCAAATGGAGCACTCTGATTGGCTGCTCTTTGATCAGGATTTTACAGTATGGACCATTACCGTGGAAACGGTCCGTTTCCCTGTTTTTTCTCTCTCTTTAGAAATTCAAGTTGAGCGAAACACCAAAAAATTTTAAAAAGGGGATTCAGTTTAATTTTTCATCACAACAGTACAACTATAGCAAATGGAATTCAGTTTTACATGTAAAAGGTTACTGTTCAAAGTTTGCTGATGGAAGACTAAGATTACAACCCTGCACCAAGCAAAGAAGTGTCTGATCACCCAAAGAAATGATGCCATATTTTACATGTACTAACCTCAATTGCTCTGGACTGTACTGGGGAATATGGGCTGTTAGTCTTCTTTTGTATAGACCTCGCTGCGCTTGGTTTGAATATGTAGTGCCACAACCTCGGGCCAATATTCCCCAGTATGGCCCTCATTCTTGGTTAGTACTTAAGAGTTTAACATGTACATACGTACCATGTTCAAGTGCTTTTACTGCAAGTTACAGTTTGCAATTGCACCAAGAATATACCCCAGAAAAGATATGATTCGAAAACAATGGAGCCTAATCCTAAACACAATTGAGCTGCATCCTACATGCACACGTATGCCAGTTCGACGAAATTAAATGTTGATTGTGAAGAGCTGGGTGTCTCTTGGAGTTTTGTTTTGTCAGGATAGCAATTTTTGGACAGGGGATAATAAATTAATGAAAGTAATAAAACATTTGAAAGATCAATTTCTTATACAAAGTGTATAATAATAATTTGAACAGTAGTAATTAAATTTTTCTTAGCTGGTCCCAATTTTTTGGTCAGTCGTACTATTACGGTAATGGTGAAGCTGCATGGCTTGGCTCAGTATGGCTCCCAGTTGTCTGCATGAAACTGTTTTCCTCATAAAGTAGGATAACAGCTTCTGGGCCACAGCAAGACAGCGTGAAAACATCTCTAAACTTGATTGAGTCTGTTCTAAAGGCTTGCTCAAGCACAAATGAGAGTGCAATAGACATACATGTAGCATTGTAAGCTTACATGTACATGTATTTGTGCCACATTTTGACTTTTGCCAAGAGAATGTGTTGTGGTATATTACCATTGATTTGCTGTACAGAGCAGTTCATGTACAATGTACGTCCCTACAGTTGCAGTCACTGTAAATGATTGTTGTCTTGGGCAGTCAGTAGAAAAGAAACTATTGTTGTGTTGGGTAACTCCAGTGAATGTGGACAGCCACATGAAATTTATGTTTTAATACGAAATGGCACTTGTTCAAGTGTTTCTCTGTTGTGATGAGCTGCTTTGCCTAGTAGCTGTAGGCCTGTCAGACCTTTATAATTAAATGGCGCTATGCGGGGATACAAATTTTATCTTCGAGTGCTGAAAGTATCTCTCATGAGTGAGTGATTATCAGTTACTGTTGCTAATTGTACAGGTACGAACAATTAGAAGTGGAGAAGTATGAGCTTATCTTTCAAATAATCATTATACCCAATCAGTTTCTTTGGATGTAATGACAAGAAAACTCCATGATGCACAGCCGTACAATGTATCCTGTTGCAAGGTTGTCCAAAGGGGCCAACAGTCACAATGTGGCCCTGAAAACAACCTGGGCATGCATTTTGTGGATTAAAACTACATTTGAGTGCATCTGAGCAATTTTGATCTCGGGCACTTTTCAAGGATTTAGGCAGGGTACTTTTGCCTTGGGTATGTGGTTATGTGGCCATGAAATGAGTTTAAGAATAACAAGGTCAGTGGTAAACTTCAATAATGGAAAGCATCGGCTCCTTTCCTCAGAGAAGTCAGTGACTTTTTTCCTTATGTTGAAAAAAAAAAAAAAACAGGTTATTTCAAACCTTTAGAAAATTTAAACTCATTTTGTCAATGACAATGTAGCGCCGCTCACGGCTACTGTTGAAAGGCGCGGAGTCACAGGCCAGACGTGTCGCGATGAGCTGAATAGCGGTTGTTTTACTGGTTGAATAAGGCCAAAGGCACCACGGAAAACCAACTTTGATTTACGGTGATTTAATCGACAATATTCAAACGTAAACTGAAACACAATGTAATCAATAAACTAATCACTAAGTACTAAGGAAATAAACAATAGGAGTCGTATATGTACAATAGCGGACATTCCGGTCATAACTTTGATGAAACAGATGTTTTTTTTGGGAGTGCCACTATGATATTGAAACGTGAAAAAGAATGGCTTAAAATGTACACAATCGCACAGAAGAACTATATAAAACAGAAACCTAAACTACAAGGAATAATAATTACAGACAGTTCGCAAATTAAAGAAACGAAATAGAGCCTTAACACTGAGGTGTGACACGTGTGAACCCAAAACAAATGAACCTACAGAAACCGCGATTTTCCTAAGTCAAAATACCACAATGTAACCTTTCTTTAAGACTAACATAAACGTTTTACTTACACATCGGTTCCCGCTTGCGCTGCAACAGTCAAAAGTAACTTTCTGCTAAATTATTATAAGCGCTAACAAGCTCCACACTACACACACGCAGGATAACTAAAACTAAGCTAAGACAAAGTCCACAAGAAGTGTAAAACTCAAAGGTGTTAAACTAATTATGTAAAGGGTGAAAGGAAATTCAATTAGTGAATTGAAGGAATCAAATTTAACAATTAAATGAAAGGGAAAGCCTTCAACATAGTGTTCATTACATGGCTCCCCTGAAATATTCAAATATTTCACTGATTAATGCTTACGTGACCATAACTAATGTTAAATGTTCATAGGCTATATACAGGATCACAGTTTGTCGTTAACTGCAGGCTCCTCGGCCGGGACTTCCTCGGTCTCTATTCTGGCGATGGCACTAAAAGTACAAGCTTCTGCACTGGTCTCTCTAGGTAACGCATGGAACCACGCCTTACTCCTCGTTTGTCCAAATTGGAATCCGCAAGGGCTACTTGAACCTTGCGGACGTAGCCATCAGCACTAGGGTAAACGGTAGCAACACGAGCAAGCTGCCATTGGCTTCTGGAAACATTGGTGTCCTTTACCATGACTACGTCGCCGACACGTAGATCTCGACGGGGCTGCGTCCACTTTTGCCGTTCTTGAAGACTAAGTAAATATTCCTTTCGCCAACGGGTCCAGAATTCGTTTGCGAGGTGTTGCACGCGTCTCCAGCGCTTGCGAGCGTACACGTCAGCCGGTTCGAACTTTCCTGGTGGAGAGAGGAGAACTTTCGATTTCATCGTCAATAGGTGACTCGGTGTTAATGGTTCGGGCGAATCTGGATTTGAAAGTTGGTTGATGGTAAGAGGGCGACTGTTCACTATTGCTTCAGTCTCGCACATCAACGTCCTTAAGGACTCGTCGTCGAGTTGCGCGCCATTTTTGATAAGGAGAGAGGACAGGACTGCGCGCACTGTCCTTATCTGCCTCTCCCAAACTCCGCCCATGTGGCTTGCTGCTGGAACATTCATCTTGAACTTGATCCAATCGCACTGTGATTTCAAAAGCTCGTTTCTTATGCGGTGCTCGTCCATTTCGTCTAGAGCTTCCTTGAGCTCTCGTCGGGCTCCTACAAAGTTAGTTCCGTTGTCACTTCTTAACTGTCTAGCTGGACCCCTACGACTTAGGAAGCGCCTCAGCGCGTTTATGAAGGAATCCGTGTCCAAAGATGCTGCAGTTTCTAGGTGGATTGCTCGTGAGGACATGCAAGTAAAGAGAACCCCGTAGCGTTTTAATTCCTTGCGTCCTTCTTTAATTGTGAATGGGCCAAAGTAGTCCACACCGCAATATGTGAAGGGTGGATAGCAATCAAGTCGATCCTCAGGAAGATCAGACATCTTTTGTTCAAGAACTGCACCTCGTAATTTTCTGCATGTCACACATGAAGCAATGGTACTGCCTACCGCAGACGAACCTCCGATTATCCAAAATCCGTGGGACCTGATTTCGTTGAGCGTCATTCCCTTTCCCTGGTGATTAATTTTCTCATGGTAGCACTTGATGACGAGACTGGTTGTGTGACTGTTCTTGGGTAAGATTACTGGATGCTTCACCTGGTCGGGAATATCTGCATGCTTTAGCCGACCACCAACACGTAGGATGCCGTCCTTGTCAATGAATGGATCTAATTTGCTGATCGAGCTGTGCGCCTTTACGAAGGATTCTTGTCCTCTTGTTTCCTTTGCTAACAACTTGATGTCTTCCTGAAAGAAGTTGAACTGCGCGGAGCGAATAATCGCCCTTCCGGCTTCTTCTAGATCTTCGGCTGAAATTTGGACTGTTTCGTCTGATTCTCCTTTGGCACGTCTCTTTAATCTCTTGATGTACTTCATAGCAAGTGCTACAGCTCGTCGCGTTCGGTGCCAGTCAGAGAAACGTCTCACTCTTTCTTCTAAAGTGTTTTTATCCTTGTCGAATGACGATGTCGCCACGACGACGGATTTCTTGACTTCTGGGTCGTCACTTCTCAAGCTCTGTTCTTGCTTGTCACCGTTGAGCCATTTGCCTTGCTCACTCCAGAGGAATTGTGGTCCTAAGATCCATCGTGTAGTTTGGAGCTCATCGGCTTTCATACCACGTGAAGCTTCATCTGCTGGGTTTCGTTCAGATTCAATATACCGCCATTGTCTTCTATGTGTGCTGTTCTGTATCTCTTGCACTCTGTTAGAAACGAATACGTGGAAACGTCTGCTCTCGTTACTTATGTATCCAAGCACCACCTTGCTGTCCGTCCAGTAGAAGTCTTCATCGATCTGGTACTCTAGCTCGCGATGAATCTGTTGACTTATCCGCACTGAACAAACAGCGGCAGTTAACTCGAGCCTCGGGATTGTTATAGGTTTGATGGGAGCCACTCTCGACTTTCCCATCACGAATGCACAATGAACTTTGTTGGTATCATCTACCAGACGCAAATAGCTACATTGGCCATAGCCCTGGACGCTGGCGTCGCTAAAATGGTGCAACTCTGTTCGGACGACTTCACCGAAGTCCTTGGGCTTGTAGCAACGAGGAATTGAAATGCTCTGTAGCTTCATTAGCTCTGTTCTCCACTTCTCCCATCTCATCTTCGTGCCTTCCGGGATTGGATCGTCCCAACCCAACTGGAGATTGCATAGTTCTTGCAGTATTGACTTTCCTTGAAGCATCAGAGGGGCTACGAAGCCAATGGGGTCATATATAGAGCTTATGGTCGACAGGATACCGCGTCTCGTGCATGGTTTGTCTTGTAACACAACACTGAATTCGAAACTATCGGATTCGACACACCATTGGACTCCAAGAGTGCGTTCTAGGGGGAGTGTATCAAGGTCTAGATCTATTTCTTTAACACCCTCAGCTCTGTCGCAGTGAGGAATACACTTGATTACATCTTTGCTGTTTGACAGGAACTTGTGGAGATTAAAGCCTCCTTGATGACACATGGCCTTTACGTTGTTTACCAGTTCTATGGCTGCTGTTACTGTGGGAACCGACTTCAGCCCATCGTCGACGTAAAAGTCGTTTCGGATGAAGTTGGCTGCTTCTCCGCCGTATTCTCCCTCGAAGTCGTTGGCGGCTTGTTTGAGCGCAAAGTTGGCGCAGCTTGGTGATGACGTTGCTCCGAACAAGTGGACGGTCATGCGATAATCTACAGGATCTTTAGAAAGATCGTTTCCCTCCCACCATAGGAAACGCAACAGGTCGCGGTGTTCCGGATTTACCCGAACTTGATGGAACATGCCTTCGATGTCACATGTCACGGCGATAGGCTCTTGTCGGAATCTCAGCAATATACCGGTCAGGTTGTTTGTCAACAGAGGGCCTTGCAATAGATACTTGTTCAGAGACTCGCCGCTGATCTCTTGACTGCAATTGAAGACTACCCTTAACTTGTTCTTCTTCGGGTGTCTTGTGCCATGGTGATTAATGTAACATAACATGCCAGGCCTTGCGTTAGCAGTACTTGGAGCCCTTTCGGCGTAACCCTTTGCAATCATATCACCCATAAACTTCATGTATTCTTCCATATATTCTTTATTATTCGGTGACGCGAAACGTTTCTTGAGATGTCGCATACGTCGAGCCGCGTCATCTCTGTTGTTAAGAAGGCCTTTGAAGTTTTCCTTTATCGGAAGAGGAAGTTCGTAGTGGCCGTCGTCACATCTATGTATACCTTTCTCTGCGATGTCTAGGAACCTCCTGTCTTCTTTAGACAGCCCTTGGTGCGCCAAACCTTTGTTTTCTGCGAATTCTGTTTCAAACATTTGCATTATATGAGATGGATTTATGATTTCCTTCGTCTTGTTTTTCAGGATAAAACGGAGGTGGCTTGTCTCTGGCGTATTCTCGTGTGCTATAACTCTGTTGCATGTTGCTAACCTGTCTTCATCCGAGTTGACCTCAACTGAAGGGTTTGCTGGTCCTACTATGCACCATCCAAGGAGGGTACGAACTGCGTACGGGTCCTGTGCCTTACCGGATATCACCTCCTTTGGTTTAATCCCTTTTGGGCAGTTGGAGCCAATTAGTAGTCCAACATCGAGTTTTTCCTCTAGCGGCGGTACTTTGTCTTTTATTCTCTTCAGATGCTGCCAATTTTCTGCCACTGCAGGAGTTGGAATTTGGTCCTTTCTGGATGGGATTACGTCTCTCGTATACGCTTTAGGGAGTTCGACTTTCGCGCGTCTGTCGAGGCGTTCCGCTATTAATCCGTCGATTCGGGTTACAGGGATTATTTCTCGACCATGCATCGTGCTCAAGTTGAGGCGTGTATCAATTCCTTCAATTCCAAGTTGACTCTTCACTTCATTTGTTACGAAGGTTGTATCACTAGCGTCATCTAGCAGAGCGTACGTTTTAATTTCTTTCTTGGGATTGTCCTTATGATGTAAAAACACTGGTAGGATCCGGCATGTGGTGGTGGCGGTTGGCCCGATGACAGGACTCTGTGTGACGCTAGCTGCGTTTGAAAGCGCGGACTCGGTCGCATGGGGTGACTGTGTGGGCTGGGTTGTATTGCGTGCCAACTCGATGCTTGATGGGGATTGCTGGCTGCATGACTCTGACTTTCGAGTCGCTCCATGTAAAAAGGTGTTGTGGCTCCTGCCGCACTCATCACAGGTTGACTTGGACGTGCATTCAGAGAATACGTGACCCCTTTTAAAACATCCGAAGCATAAGCGCTTTTCCCTTATGATGCTTAGCCTCTTATCGACAGTAGCCTTGATAAAGGTGTTGCACTTCTCTATCGTATGACTTCCATTACAAACGGGGCAGGATCGTCCTGGCGACGTAGCTTTTGGCTGCTGTCGTTTAGGTTGCCTTACGAGGGTGGCAGAAGTGGCCAAGGTCTGGCTTGGGTTGAATCCACCCTGATGTTTCGACCGTGCGCCTCGGTTGTTGTCCTTAAGCAACCCGTTCTTCTTCCTCTCCTTTTTCAGTACATCTGGAGAGAAGATTGGGTCGTTTGCTAATTCAGCTTCTTCCCTTACAAACTGGACAAAGTCTTTAAAGGCCACGAGCCTCCTTTGCTTTATCTGGGTATCATGAGCGAACCTACACCACTTGACCCCGGAGTATGACGGTAACTTAGTGGAAATTGACTGCAGAATGGGAGTAGAATCCAGCTCCGACATAGACTTCATAATTTTCATAGCCTCTTCACAGCGCACCAAAAAATCTGAGAATTCTTGAAGTCCTTTACTGTCGCCATCACTGATCTGTCTCCAACCTCTGAGTTTCTTTTTATAATCTTCCGCTACTACGACAGGGTTCCCAAAACGTTGGTCGAGCAGTTTCCGCGCCTCGCTGTAGGCGGTATCTGAGCTCGTTGCTAGGAAGCCTTTGATTACTTCGTTGGCCTTGCCAGATGTGTACTTTTCCAGGAAGAATAATTTGTCCCTTTCGGTTGCGACGTTAGAGGCGACGATACTATCGAAGGAGGTTACAAAGGCTGGATATTCGAATGGGTCGCCGGAGAACGTTAGAGGCTCCTTGACGGGAAGGTGAAAGGTCCTTTGTTGATTAATTAGCATGGAACTTAATTGTGTTTGCTGGGCTTGAAGATTGATTAGTTGGCTAAGGGCGAGATTTATGTCAGAATATTGTCCCGAATTCGTCGCATTGTTTGCTGGTTGTTCGGAATGGACGTCCGGAATTGTCAATGGAACAAAGGGCGGATTGTCGGGTTTCATTTTGTTGTTTGCACCTTGCATCGGGGCGGTGGTTGGTTTTTGGAGGCTCGTCACTTTATCTTCAGTTTTAATTTCCTGTTTTGCTTGCTTATCGAGTTTGGTTTCCTCATCTAGGATTTCTTTGAACGCGATTTCTTCTGCCTTTGCGAGCGCGTATTCCTTTTCTAACTGGGTGCGTTTAAGTTCATTTTCTCTTTCCAAATACTCTATTTCTATCTTGACCTTAGCTGCCTTTGCTGCAGCTTCCGCTCTAGCTTGTGAAACGGAACGTAGAGAGGGACTGTTTGAGTTAGCTTTCGAACCTTTAGATGACTTAGATTTTGAGCGTGATGATGTACTAGATTTAGTACAAAAGGACTTCCTGTCGAGACGCTGGATTTGTTCGCAAAGTTTCATTCTTTGTTCGGTAAATTCCCGATCCCTGACGTCATACCACCGATAAGCGTCTTCCTTTTCTGTAAAAGTATCAAGTAGGCTCTCATATGCGTAGCAAGCATCGTTGAGGGTATCCTTTAAAATATCTAATTCATTGCGCTCGGCTTCTAGAACTTCTAGCTCCGTGTCCGGATTTTCACGTAATTTCCTAACGTGATCCAATTTTCTTTTGAGACTTCGAAAGGCTGTTTCCCTATTTTTCGCTTTCAATTCCTTGAAAAATGCTTTTCCTTTCTCTGAGAGCTTTTGCTTCCGACTTGGAAGTTTGACATTGATCTCCGATTGGGCTACAACGGGCAAGGTATTTTCAACGTTGTTGACAGTTTCTTCATTAAGAAATAGTGCCAAATCCTCGGGTGCAGACGCGACACTCATTGTTCATCACTCAAGATTAAACAAACACTGTTCTTTGTTCCAAGTATACCGATGACAGATTTAGAGCAAGTCTCGATGTTTTACTGTAGCGCCGCTCACGGCTACTGTTGAAAGGCGCGGAGTCACAGGCCAGACAACGTGTCGCGATGAGCTGAATAGCGGTTGTTTTACTGGTTGAATAAGGCCAAAGGCGCCACGGAAAACCAACTTTGATTTACGGTGATTTAATCGACAATATTCAAACGTAAACTGAAACACAATGTAATCAATAAACTAATCACTAAGTACTAAGGAAATAAACAATAGGAGTCGTATATGTACAATAGCGGACATTCCGGTCATAACTTTGATGAAACAGATGTTTTTTTTGGGAGTGCCACTATGATATTGAAACGTGAAAAAGAATGGCTTAAAAGGTACACAATCGCACAAGAGAACTATATAAAACAGAAACCTAAACTACAAGGAATAATAATAACAGACAGTTCGCAAATTAAAGAAACGAAATAGAGCCTTAACACTGAGGTGTGACACGTGTGAACCCAAAACAAATGAACCTACAGAAACCGCGATTTTCCTAAGTCAAAATACCACAATGTAACCTTTCTTTAAGACTAACATAAACGTTTTACTTACACATCGGTTCCCGCTTGCGCTGCAACAGTCAAAAGTAACTTTCTGCTAAATTATTATAAGCGCTAACAAGCTCCACACTACACACACGCAGGATAACTAAAACTAAGCTAAGACAAAGTCCACAAGAAGTGTAAAACTCAAAGGTGTTAAACTAATTATGTAAAGGGTGAAAGGAAATTCAATTAGTGAATTGAAGGAATCAAATTTAACAATTAAATGAAAGGGAAAGCCTTCAACATAGTGTTCATTACAGACAAAGTGAAGTTGTCTAAACATGATCATCAATAATTTTTTTTTGAAATGTGACATTTGGGAGCATTCTTTTTGAAAATAATATTTCTGTACAATGTATGCCCCAGACACCCCTGGAGAAAAGGGCTGTTGCACCCCTTGTAGATACAGTGGGTTACTCTACTCAAGCCAGCCAGCCACCCACTTGAAATTTTGTTGAACCTTTGCAAAGCAGTGCCTGTTACATGTATTAAACAATTATTGTATGAGGTTGAGCATGATATCATGCGAAAACCAAATTCAATAATTGCTTTATTATACATTTTTTAAACAATAGGCGAAAGAAGACATTCATCTGTTGAAAAATGCAATGAGGAGAACACTCCAAGGGGCTTAGTAACTAGGCAGACGTTGAACTTGACATGATAGATGCATTATCTGGAGCAGATATTGCATTTATCATGTCAAGTTCACAAGCTATTGTGAATTGATTGAATGCTCTCGACCAATCAGATTTTTTGTAGTGAGTCTGATGTATAATAAAATAATTTATTGTTCCTGGCATTATTATGAGAGATATACATGTAGTCACATGTAGTATAATTGTTAAGATTTCTGAAAGCTTCTTGGTGGTGTTATTGCTAGTCTTGTTCTGTTGGTAAAGTGGTCTGATTATGTATCACCTGTCATTATCGCAGGGGATGCATAACCCATTACCTTCAGGTAATGAGTCATACATTGATTGGGGTCACACTTGGCCTTTTTTTTAGAATATCCTATATCAAACCTCACTGGTCTCATTCTCACTCAAATCAGTCCAGCTCATCCTTTGCGAAAGACCACCATTGTGCTAGAAATGCCAAAATGGAAGGCAATACTTTATTGTACATAATAATTAATTGTAGGAGTTTTTAACATGGCTATTTCTCATATTACATGTATATCTCAAAAATAGTGGGCGAATGGAGTTTGACATTGTCAAATCTGTAAATGTACATTGTATCATTCGTCTTATAGACAAACAAACTCCCACATTGGGCTTGTCTTAAAAAAAACTCAATAATTCATGAAAAACATTGATAAACATCATGTGCATGAGTTTTAAACCTGATAAAACACTCCTCTTTAGAATTCTTTATAATTTTAATTATAAGGAATAGTATTAAATGAGGAGTGTTTTTCTTGCAAATAATATCTTCCCCTCACATTTTGACCTTTGTTCAGACTCCTGAGGGACATTTTGAAGCGGTTGAAAACACTTGGTTGCACCTCATGTTTTAAACCTGATAAAACAGTGAGCACTGTTCGTTTTTTAAACAGTCCATAAACTATGATTTTATCAATAAGGTATTCATAATAATTATGGTAAAATTTATGGTAATTATGTTAAGGGTATAAACATGTTACTGGTAACCCACGATGAAGAGATGACTTATTCAATGGGATCTCAAGGATACTCAGAAAGAATATAATTATACGAGTGCTCCTTTGCAGGAGTCAAACCTACATTTAAGCTTTTGATTACCAGTGTGGATGCTCTATCACTGAGTGATAGACGACTCAAGGGAACTACTGTAGGTCATGAAACTACATAATTATGCTTACATGTAGGTGACAAGTTCAAACTACATGTAAGCTCAGAAGTGTAGAATTCAAACCGGTAATCATAAGGTCGCATGTGAATGTTCGACTCCAACAGGGAAGCATTCGAATGTTTTGTGAGTATTCCTAAGGCACCACTGAAAAAAAAAAAAACCAAACCATCTGTTCATTTACTGGGGTTAACAATAATTACCATGATATCATTCATTACAACATTGAGAATGGTAACCCAGTTGTTTACATGATGTCCCTTCTACATAACTTTGGTTAAGAACTCCAACTGGCATGGGAAAACCAGGTGGCTATTCACAAAGCATGGTCAGAAGACAATAATAATATTTATCATTCTTTTTGTCACAGTTTTATCTGGGGAGAGTGTACAAATGGGTTGGAGACCCATGCGAGGTGAATCTGCAAGCTAGCTGGGAGTCAATGTTGATGAGGGAAGGAAATTTGGGGCACTTTCCATTCAACCAAATTTTCCTGGAATTCCGGGCAGGGGAGAGAATGGAACAGAAATTTTCCAGAAGTTCATTCTGAAATTTTGGGTGTACCTTCAGAGTTTGGCCTAAAATTCTGGAGATTTGAAACAACTGGAAAACAGTGTCTCATTGGTCCATTCCTCCTCTGATGCAATTACTGTTTACACTTTAGGGCAAAACCCGTTGAGGTGATTGGTTATGGCCAGCCAACGGGAAAATGCTGTTCCATTTGCTACACAAAATTATCTGGTCAAATGGAAAGCGCCTTTGATTTCCTGGATAAAACCCTCGTAGTGAGGTTGAAATCGACTGGAACTCAGTCCACCCACTATCGTGTAGGTGGGAGTTGCAGTTGATGGCCACTATACCTCCCTGACTCCCATCCAGTGGTGAGAGCAGGATTTGAACCTGTTACATGTACAAAAGCAGGCAGATCAAACTCCCCATGCACTAAACTACATTGCTTTGATCCACTAATCTCAAATCCAGGGTGAAAATGTGGACAAGATCTAGTTTTTCATTTTCACCTAAATTTCATGTTCTGGCATGTTTGTCATGCCACTTCTTCTGTTGCTGTAGGCCTGGAGTATGTTACAGAAATCCAGGTTATAGGACAGAGCCCACGATATCATTGTCAGCTGTGTGACTCCAAATTTGACCACAACTTGAAGTTCCCGCACCTTGTTGGAAGTAAACATCGTTTCAATGTGCTGGTGAGTAAGTCACAAAATGAACTTTGTTCATTGCATTTTTACTGTGATCTACTTGCACAGTAAAAGGCCCTGTTATACTTAACAAAAATCTCTTGCAACTTGTCTGCCAATTTTTTTGCAACAAAAGTTCTCGTAATATTGCATGTCAAGTTGCTTGTGGTGAAAACGTTTCTTGCAATTTTTCTCACTCTGAATGATCATGTGGTCAAAACCATTAATAATTTTTGTTTGGCTGATGCCAACATTAGTTGGCTGACTTGACAAAAATTGCGGGATAGATTTTGCATGACACAACCTCGAAAAAGGTTGTGATGTATTTAGAAAAGCATCTTGAAAAGAGAGATCACAAAAAAATTGCAAGAAATCTCTGTAAGGGTTTATTACAGCATGCAAGAATTTATTTGTGCAACTTGTGTCGCAACAGAATTTCGAGGCAAGTTGCATAATTATGATGAACATGTTTCAAAGGATTGTCAGAAAATTAATTTTGTCAGTAGACTGCTGTATTGGAAATGCATGAGGCAATGTCCAAAAACTTTCACTGCAAAACCCTGCATGTAATCTTCAAGGTGTGCAGGGGTTTGTTGAACTATCCAGCTGCCATCTTCATCCAACTGTATTTCGATCAGGACAGATAACTAAATAATATTATCTTAATAACTATGTTATAATAATATTGTAATGTAATATTATTGTTTTAGAGGCTTATCTGTTATCATATTTAATTTGATTGCTTCTAAAAAAAAGAAAAAAAGCAGTCAGGTTAATTGTGATAAAGGTTTTGCTTCAAATATTTCTGTTTCATGAGAAAAGAGTTCATTTTGTGGGTTTATTTTGGTTTCTTTTGAAAGAAAGCTTGCACTCGATATCTTTCTTGTGAACACCTATTCTCAATTTTGCTTAAGATGAAAGAAATATTACTGTAAAAAAAATTGCATTTGGAATCACTTTAAAAGAATGACTGAAATGTAGAATAATATTTTCAAAAGAGTTACTACAGTTCTCAGTTGAGTATGGCACTAGAAAGTTTCGCGACAGAGTTTCAATGTTTGGGTTCCCATGTCATCAAGGCCAGCGCTCTTCCTTTCCAAGTCAGAGTAACTTTTAGGGCCTTGCCGTCATGAGTGATGAAGCCCGCCAAAATCTTCAAATGGTAACGGCTAAGGTGATTCCCTGGTTTTGCATTGTGCAACCCTGTCCCATTTTTTATTTCATATAATTATTTGCTGAGAACAGTGTCATCATGTAGTATTGAAAAAATTAGCAAAAATCTACATTTGTATGCATGGTTTTTTGGCAATTTCATAAAATTGTACAGAAGGAGCTATCATGAGCTGAACAGCCCACACTAAATTTAAATCTATTTTGGAGTGTTAAGTACCCACAAAGGCATTCAAACACATTTTTAAGGTATGTTCTTCATAGAAGGACACCAGGCTCTGAGTTATACATTGGATTACATGTAAAATTGAGCTAAATCTGTCCAAGATTGGGATTGTGCAGGATTTGTCAATGGAAAGTAGCTCAAATAGCTGTATTTGTTAGCGTCTTACCATGGAAACTAGCATGGTGACTGCCCTTTTTTATTACATTTTTATCATCTCCTTTATTGTTACTACAGTGTTTGAAATTTTCATTGGAAATATATTGAAGAGTCCTATTTCTAGGCAATCACCTTAAATCAAACTGGTGACCGTTACCAGTTAAAAATATGATGTTAAAACCAGAAAAGTTACCCTTGGAAACAAAACAAGTTGCCCTTGACATCACTGAAAACTTTGTCACCAAACTTTCCTGCTAGTGTCTTGCTCAACTGAGAATCGTAGTATTTTCATCAGAGCCCAGGCTCGTGTCATAATAATTATGATCTCAAAGAACAATCTTAAAAACCCAAAAATTCTTCAAACTATGTCTAATTGCCTGAAGTGCTTTTGTGAGATGGAAGTCCAACTTCTATTTTGAAAAGAGCAGGCTTAAGAGTACATTGGCTTACTACAGGTGTACATTGAGCAAACTCTGGAGCAGCTGATAATACACTTGTAATGTGAGGTGCACTGCGATTTCCTTTAGTCCAAAAGGAGACCTGCATGCCTCCCTGTAGTTGTCCTTCTATGTAGACTTTCATTCAGCTTAGGCACCAACCTACCTGAAGGTCTGTGACAGTAGAGGCCAATCAATGCGTTTTAGCCATTCTGGCCTTAAGTCAAAGGTTTCCTTGGGGCTTTTGACTGCATTGTTTATCTTCTGTATCCAAGTGACAGAATGGTAATTCTATATTTCGGACACAGTGTACTGATCAGAGCAAGACTTGAGAGGTATACAATTCAGCCAAATGCTTCATTATTTTGTATTTGTATTATATTTTTGGTTAAGCCAAAAATTGTTGATAGTAATAATGAATATTATTATATGGCTTGTGTTTGTAGCCAATATAACGCGGGCTCTGATTGGCTAATTGTGACTGAATTGAAGGGCATTATTCTCCCGTAATGCCCACGGGCTGATTACGGGCTTGCAAAAACAAAGCAAAAGGTAATTAAAAAGCCATATAATAAACTACTTACTAACCGAGCTAGCTTGAGTGCCGTACTGGGGAATATTGGCCCTCAGTCATTTTTGTACGGACCTCGCTGCGATCTGTCCGTACTGCCACGACCTCGGGCCAATATTCCCCAGTACGGCCCTCGCACTCGGTTAGTAAGAAGTTAATATTATTATGATATGTAGGGCACGTAGTGTTGTGGATATCACTCGTGGATTGCATCCCAGCATCCTGGGTTTGAATCCCTGCATGTGCTCTCCAAAGTTCTCTCAACTTTCCATCCACTTGAAGTTGGTTAAATGAGTAGTACACTGAAGTTGTGCATGAATTAGTATAGGAGTAGTGCCCACTACTGCTGTAGAAAATTTGGGTTGAAGCTATTGAAAAAGGAGTGTTTGGGCTGTCTTTGACTGTGAGTGGTCTCGTTGCTTTATCCTCCTTACTATGATTGACTATACTGGTCCTAATCTTATAATGCTAATAAAAAACGTTTATACTTCCTGACTGTAGGATATCATTCTTTTGTCGTACAAAATAGAAAGAAAAAGTTCCAGAGGTTGCCGGACATATCCGTGGCGATGTCAAAAAGAGATCAGAATTGTCCAGTAAGTTACTTGAAGAAGCGCACAAACTGGAAATGATGGAAGGACGACAACAGGTCAAGACCAGAGTGGAGAAAAGCCCATTCAATGTCATAAACAACCAGGCAGCTGCTAGAGGAGGAATGACAACAAACACGTCAAGAAGAGGTGAGTTATCTTGTACAAAGTTCAGCCGGTACTTAAAGTTGGTTGACTTTTGATCAGCCAGCTTAGTCTGGAATGTGAGAGATGTTCCTCTGTGCGCACGATTACACAGATCAATGTCTGAAGCAACTAAGGGGAAAGTGTCACCTTTGTTATGACTTATTCAAAATACCATTAAAAAAATTAATGGTGAGTACCAGAGGCGGCAGATAAGCGCCAGCCTGATGGGCCTTCTAGGCTCGTAGCAGACTTAACCTTCTGACTACAATAGACAGCAGTACACATCTCACAAAATTTGTTCATAACCTCTGCATTACGTTAAAAATCAGTCACACTCTGTATGCAAAGGCACCTAATTCCCAGTGGTGTAATCTCAGATTCAATTAATTTTTTATGTAGCAATATTTTTTAATGAAAGATTTTCTAGCCTGTTGTTCACTTGCACACCATCAATTCATTTTGATTCAACTTTTGTTCACACTGTTTAACCCTTTAACACCCAAACCGGCCTAAACCGGCCAGACTTACTTTGTCTAACACCAGACGATTTTATTCATCAATGGGGACCCCCTGGAGTCAATGGGTTAGGAGTTATTAGCAAAGTAATGATACAACAGGATTAAGACAACGCAGATGTATATGCACATAGATAAAGAAGAAGTAATAAGGAATATCGGTATGTGTACAGTGGCCAAAGGAGCAATAGCTTTTGACTTGGCTACTGTCATGTTAATTTTAAATAAGAAGACCAAGATATTTACACTTAAATAGTGGGCAAGAAAATGAATAAAAATAATTTATAAATATTAAAAGTACATGTAAATAATGTAAAGACTTCAAGTGCAAATTATATAGGCACACACTAAAGTAAACTAAAGGGATGCAAGGATAGAGGAAAATATTATTACATGAAGAATGTATCCTCACAGATATTGTTTATAATTATTAAAATATATGGGCGGGAAGCATGAAGTCTCACAATTCTTTGCTTTTAAGGAGGACAGCAGTGGCAAACTAAGTTTGGTGGAGGGCAAGGAGGAGGTCGGGGTGGTCAGGTAGCCACTCGGGGAGGAACTCAAGGGTTTACCCGCGGTGGAGCACAGAACAGTGTACGTGGTGGAGCACAGAGCAGTGTACGCGGTGGAGCACAGAGCAGTGTACGCGGTGGAGCACAGGGCAGTGTACGAGGTGGAGCACAGGGCAGTGTACGAGGTGGATGGCGTGGGCGCGGCAATCAGCAAGCCACATCTTTCAATCATCAACAGCAATCAGGATTTAACAGGGGAGGCAGAGGCAGGGCGAGAGGAAGAGGAACAGGGGGGAGCAACTCTAATCAAGTTTGGAATCAAGGCTTATCTTTCAGCGGTGAAAAAAAGCAGCCATATGCCAGCACTCCTTTCGGCAGCATGGATGATAGTTTTCCATGGGAAGACGGCAATCATGCTGCAGAGTAAGTACAATTGCTTGCCAAAAAGCAGTGGCTATACTGTCAGGGTGACGTATGGTACATGTATGGCAACCCTAGAAGATCAATTGAAAGTTTTGAACACAAATTTTCACTCAAGTTAAATAGTGAAGGCAACATTTTTTTTCCTAAAAGTGAAGGGATACATCAAAGATTATTCAAAAACCAACGTTTGATTTGATTTGCATTGATTTCAATTTTGTCCTCAATTGGCACTAGAAAACTAGACAATGACTTTAAAGTGGCTCAAAACTCTTTCAACACTTGAAAGAAACGTTCTTATTAGAAGGATTGATACTGTAACACCTTATCACTTAACAGCAATGTCATGGTACCATATCAAACACCAATTATTGCTGAAAAAGATTCAGTAATTTTTGTGGCAACAGGAAAGCCCTGCAAAAACACCCTATATTTTTCCTTTAGCTGCTCATATCTCAAAGACGAACTTGGTGACCCCCATTTTTTATTTCTGAAAAGTAATCAGCATGCCAGAATGAAACTTTCTGCAAAGTTTAGAAAAATTTTGTGGAGCGGATTCAGAGCCACCTTAAATAATTGAAAATTTAAGGTAGCTCTGAATCCGCCCCACAGAATGTTTTTGAATGTTGCAGAGATTTTCATCTTGGCCTGCTGATCACTTTTGTGCAATAAAAAATTGGGGTCACCGAGTTCGTTTTCCAGATATGAGCAACTTAAGCCAAAATATAGGGTGTTTTTGCAAGGCTTTCCTGTTGCCATGGTAACTTATTGCGTCACAAAAATAACTGCATCTTGTTCAGCTATAATTGAGGTTTTGCATGGTACTATAACATTGCTGTTACGTAATAGTGTTGTAGTGTCAATCCTTCTAATAGAGCGATTTTCAATTGCGTGTCGTAAAACCAAAACCAAAGTAATTACTTTAGCCAATCAAAAACGACGGAGACAATCCAGTAAAACAATCAAAACTCGAAGTAATTACATATAGCCGACACAAAGCGCGAGAAAATGTGCACGCGCGAGCCACGATTGGTTTTGGTTTCACTTCTGATTGGTTGAAAAAGTGGTGCGAGAACTTTGAGCCAATCACTGAGTGACGCTCAATTGAAAACCGCGCTAAGTGACTACGTACTACGTACTATCACCTTGGTGAACTGGCGGCGAAGGCAAGAGTGTGCAGATTTGATACAACACCGTTGCAAAACTATTTTATATTTTGTTGCCTATCATTTAAAAATTGTAAAATAATAAGGTAGGTAACATAACTATCTTACAGGGAACCGATGTTACCTCCAGAGGCATTTAAGCCCAGGTCTCCTCCCCGTTCACAGAATCAACAACAGTTTGGTCAGTATGATGAATATTATGACGATTACTATGGGAAAGGAAAACAGAATACTTCCTTTCACGGTGCAAATTTTGAGGTAAGAACGACGTAAGCTGCAACAGCAATTTTGTCAATGCAGCAATGCTGCAGCAACAGCTACTCGAAGAGATAGAGAAGCCTGAAAAATTGGGTGATGTGGCAGCTGTCGTAACGTATAGTGTGATTGTCTCGCTATCCTAGCCAAAAACAAAGTGTCTAATCGGCGTGGGTGGGTGGGTCGTCGGTCGTGGGTCCCTAACCCTAACCCAACCCAAACCCTTTTTTTTATCAACGACTGGAAATTCGCGAAACAGACAAGACCTAAGACCTAAGACAAATTTGGACCGAACAATGAGGGAGCTAATATATATCTTTTTTTATCTTCAAAGAAACACGACCCACGACCCACGACCCACCCACCCACGCGATTTAGCCTCACCCCCAAACAAAAGACAAAAAACAATTGAAACAATGACTTAGACTTAAAAACAATAGAAGTTGCTCACAATACCAAACAATAGCAGGTTACGAGAGCTGCTACACAACTGGAAAAATTCAGGACTTCAACGGGGTGTGAAGCCGTGACCTCGCGATGCCGGTGCGACCCTCTAACCAACTGAGCTATGAAGCCACAGGGTTCAAACCTAGTTGAAGTCCTATTTCTACCCAGTTGTTGAAATTGCGTTCATAACTACGAGGATCATAGCTTCACTTGATTTCACATGATATCCGCATTTCAATGTATGATCCATTTCATATATCATTTCGTTCGTTGACTCATTCATCACAGAAACATTTGAACCCACAAGTGACCAGCTCCCAATGTCAGTGGCTTCATAGCTCAGTTGGTTAGAGCGCCGCACTGGCATCGGGAGGTCACGGTTTCAAACCCCGTTGAAGTGCTGAATGTTCTCACGGGAGAATAGTATACTTAACATTGTATGTCATTGAGTTTCCAGACTCATGCTAGTGATGTGGTGTAATATATCCTGTGATTGGTGGTTGATTTAAAGGGGTAGTGTCTTGGATTGTTTCTTCAAAACGGCTATTTTAGCTAACAGAAACGATTGTTAAGTGTTTTTACGCGTAGACACGATTAATTTCATTCTTAAACTATTTAGTCTTTGACGTAATTTTCTCCTCGACCCAGCTCTCTCAAGAGTTTGAACTCCCATTAAATAGGAAAATTTATAGTTAAAATAAACAGGTGTCTTTCGGAAATCAGGGCGTAAAACTTGGGTCACTTAGTGTTTAGTTAACATAGTTTTGAAATCCAAAGAAAAAGAAGAATTGATTGGTTATTCATAGTAGCACTTTCATGAACTATTAGTGAACAGACGAGGATCTTTTTTTTCTCTCGTTGACAGTACAATGAATCGTTTTCTAATCCGACTACTTACACCAATCCAAACCCAAGTGGACCCGGCTTTCATTCGCAGAATCAATTGGCCACTGCATCACATCAGGGTGGAAACACTATGACCAGTGGTGGAGCCGGGAACAATAGTGTAAGCCTTCTTCAGGGCGCCATTGCGGACCTGGTGAGCGTTTTTTAAGATCTTACAATAATGACTAAAGATTCCCACTCTTTTGCTGCGTGCGCTAGGGCGAACGAAATAGGCAATTTCCGAGTTCATGCCTGCCTCCTCTTCAAAGCGAGTCTAAGTGCGAAGTTCTTGTTATGAAAATTAGTTTTCATTCATATGTAAAGTAGAACTAATTACTTCGCACTTAGACTCGCTTAGAAGAGGAGGCAGACATGAACTCGGAAATGGCCTATTCTGTTTGGCCTTAAGGACGGTGCCTACTAATTCAAAGATATTTTTGTGCGGTTTTTGAATATGCGGGAAAAGCAGATCTCAAGAAGTGGAATTGAAATTCAAAAAGAAAATTGGGGGTAACCGCGCATTTTTCAAAGATAATTAATTAACAATATTTGTAAAAAGCTTAAAAATACAAAGCGATGTATGGCGTTCCCTTGTTCCCAAAATTACTTTTAAACTTGTTCTCAGCTTTTTGATCCCTAGATGTTTTATGTTCTCTTTTTCCCGAAGCCTATTGATATTTTGTCTTTGTTCCCCAGTTCGGTTTAGCCTTTTTCCCTTGTTCCCTAAAACCCCTACAGGGGTTATGATTCCCAAGCCCTTTAAATACGATTTAGAGAATGCAATATTTCGACAGTTTCAGTCCTAGAAGTACAACGGGGCCCAGTTGTTCAAAAGCCGATTAACGTTAATCCCAGATTTAAAATTAACCAAGGAGTTTATTTCTCTACTCCCAAATGCTGTTCAAAGCTGATATTCGGCAAAACTTTACATCGGCGGAAGTCAATCTTGAAAAGCAAAAATAAGCCAAAGAAACTTTCACCAAAAAGTTGAAAAAATGAAACAAAAGTTTACGCTAATCCTGGATTAAGTTAATCGGCTTTCGAACAACCGGGCCCTGAAATGGCCTATTCTGTTTGGCCTTAACGGCGGTGCCTACTAATTCAAAGATATTTTTGTGCGGTTTTTGAATATGCGGGAAAAGCAGATCTCAAGAAGTGTTATTGAAATTCAAAAAGAAAATTGGGGGTAACCACGCAGTTTTCAAAGATAATTAATTAACAATATTTGTAAAGAGCTTTAAAATACAAAGCGATGTATGGCGTTCTTTTCCATATTGCTCCCTTTAAAAAATTGCTGGTGTTTCCTTGTTCCTAAAATTACTTTCAAACTTGTTCTCAGCTTTTTGATCCCTACATGTTTTATGTTCTCTTGTTCCCGAAGACTGATGATATTTTTGTCTTTGTTCCCCAGTTCGAATTAGCCTTGTTCCCTTGTTCCCTAAAACCCCTACAGGGGCTATGATTCCCAAGCACTTTAAATACGATTAAGAGAATGCAATGTTTCGACAATTTCAGTCCTAGAAGTACAGCGGGACAATAACTGCCAGCTGAACCTAGTTCAATGGCTTGGTTCTCACGAGTCTACCAAAAGTCATAGGTAGAGCATCCAAATTGGTAATCAGAAGGTCGTAGGTTCGACTCCTGAAAAGAAGCACTCGGATTTTTTCCGAATATCCCCGAATCGTCATCTGGAAAATACTTCTCTTCATTTCATTTATCTGCTTCAAAATGAAATAGCGAGTTTGCACCATTTGGACCCTCAGTGTCAGTCCTTACAGTATAGCGAGACACCGTAACCCTTTTAGGCACATCACTGTCAAGCCAGCCACTCCGCTGGAGAGAACAAGACCACCAAAACACCCGGGAACTTCATCCCCTACTCCTCTCGAATAGGACGTTGCAGTGCTTACAGCCCTTATCCGAGAAGACTTGAAAGTCTAACCATTTTCAGATGAAATTACAAAGGCAGCACTTTCTCCTCAGTTGTTTTAAGATCCTGAGTATTGATCCGACCGGGGTTCCAACCAGCGACTTCCCGCATGACAGCCCGATGCTTCGTGCACGGTGCACGGTGGCTCAGTTCGATGTATCAATATTCAGGCATGGCCTCGAGGCTTTACGTTCAAATTTCACGGCTCATTTGTGTTTTCTTTGTCTCACAAATCTCGAGGGAGATATCTAAACAAAAGAACATTCAAATTTAACCATAAAGCCTCGTAGCCATGTCAAACGTGCCCTATTGTTGCTTAAACCTAGTTTAAGGGCCTAGTCTGCTATAGCTCAGGATTGCTGCATCTGAATTGGTTATCGGAAGGACATAGGAGCACTCGGAATTCTTCCGATTATTCCCGAGTCACCACGATCAAGAGAGGACGAGGTATGAGAGCGGATACCCTCATACATGGGCCTCTTCCATTGATAGGTTTTTAAAACCTAATAGACCAATTTCGCTATAAACAAAAGGCATCTGGGGAATAAATGTAAGGATTTGTATGAGTTTGTTCCGTAGAACCTCGAGGTGGTGCCTTTTGTTTAGGATCGAATTTTAATATATCGAAAGTGGGCTATTTTAGGGCATGGTTCAGCTGCACAGCTATTTTTAGAGAGGCACCTGATTGGCCAGTTGTAATGACGTAAGGAAATTTTAAACGTTCGTCTACGAATCTTCAAAGGTTTTAATCGATGTAAAGGAAAATGTTTGTGGCTTTCCAAACAGAGAGCGATGAAAGCCCCTCCCCGGCCCTCATCATCTAACCGTGTGATATTGGGAAAGAAAACTTAAAATAGCTTTGCGAAACTAAAAATAGATTTTAAAAACTATGATGGGGCTCTCTTACCTCATCCTCTCTTTCCATGATAAATTCATCTCTTTACTCTTACCTCGTGTGTTTCTTTTTAGGGAAAACTAGTCAGCAATGAAGAGGATGCGTCTGTGGCCCTGCAGGTGTCAAATGCATTAACTCAGGCTTTGCTCCAATTTCGCATGAACAACCTTCCACAAGTGGTGTGTGACGAATTTGCTGTCGTCTCATAGTTTTCGGGACTAGT